>NW_015091240.1:796953-901483 GCF_001431845.1 Calidris pugnax
GGGGGGGGGAAAAAGGGGGGGATTGGGGCACAGACGCCCCCCCCGCCCCGGCGGGCTACGGAGCTCCCGGGTGGAAGCCCTGGACTTCAGCCCCCCTCGGGTGGGGGTGTGGAGAAGCACCGCGCCCTGCTCGACGGCCTTTGTGCAAGCCGTCGTTGATTTCCTTCACCCCTTCCCATCCTGGAGGGCTGCTGACCCGCCATCTTCCTCCTCCCTCCCTCAATTAACTCGCTTTCTCTTAATGGGTGGGAAAAGCGCGTGTGCCCCCCCCGCCCCCCCCCTTCAATTCCCCCCTTCCCCAGGGGACCTGGATGCTGGGGGTGATCCTGCAAAAAAGGTGATGAGGATGGGCGCAGGGCTGCGTGTGGAATGGGGAGCATTAATATGCCAACTACTGCTGGCTCTTCCCCAACGTGCTGCTTTTGGAGGGGGGAGGGGGGGTAATACTCAAAAAAAAAGCCAAAATGTTGAGTGTGAGGTGTAACCGTGCAGTGCTTGAGTGGGTGCTCCTCACCGGCCGCGCGCGTTCAAGTGGTTATAGTGCAAAAGGAAGGGCTGGGCACATGGAGAGAGCGTGGACTGTGCCCGGCCACGCTTCAGGAGGCTTCTACAAATGAAGACTGACATATCCTGGTTAACTTCTCCTAAATATGGGCACTGACGGCTTCCTGTCCCTCCTCCTCCTCCCCCTTGCCCCACACTCAAAGTCCTTACCTGCTCTGCCAACGCCGCCCGGCTTTTTCTGCTCAGAACAAGTTGCCGCTTGTTCAGCACCAGCTTTACGATCCCGTTGAGTCTGTACTTGCATCCATCCACCCGTGAAGCTGCCCTTGCCTTGGGCTTTTCAGGCAGAGCAGAAGCTGCGCTGCTTGGGAAAGCATGGGCTCGGCTTCCACAGAGACCCTGGGGCGAAAGCACAATATTCCATCATCATCATCATCATGGCACTTCTGTACACTTGTGGCTGTTGGATTAGAACCCATATAACCAGGCTGCCGTGCAGCTGGTAGCTAAAAAAATTGAGGGAGAGAGAGATGGTAACACTGGACTAGACATCTTAATACAAAATTAGGCAGTTTCACTTTAAAACAAATCCACAAAGTTGACTTTGAGGATCACGCTGTGCTGAAGGAGGGCTTGCATAAGTGTTGTACAACTTCAGCTCGGGAAAGGCTTCAGGGCACAGAGTACCAGTTTTTCAGGGCGGTGCACTGGAGACTGCCAGACCACACTGTGCTTAGAAGTACTAAAATGGCTTCCTGTACTGAAATGTAATATGGATGATCATTTAGAACGTTCTACTAATGCTGCTGGAGTGCCACCCAGCTCTATAATGGTTCTCAGGCTGCATTTGAAAGAAAGCTGTAGTGAGCTTGGAGAGTGCTTTGTCATCAGTAATTCAGTTTTTTAATCATTTTGTTGCCTGCGGGCAGCACTGCCAGAAGTTTCAGGCATGAGATTTGTATGCATTTTCTTATCTTCCTGGAATAAAATCAGTCTTGCTTGATAGAAATGTCTGGTGTCAGTAAAGGCTCCGAAGCCTGGAGAAATAATCTGCTGCTTTACTTTCAGCCATACACCATGTCTCTCAAGGATCAGCTCATCCACAATGTCCACAAACAGGAGCAGAGTCATGCCCAAAATAAGATCAGTGTGGTCGGTGTGGGTGCAGTCGGAATGGCCTGTGCTATCAGCATCCTGATGAAGGTAAGTGTAAAGCTTGGGAGGAAGCAGCACAGTTGTGACTACCTGAGGTCTGAAAGAGAAGCAAAAAGTAATCTGCCCTATTAGACTAATTGGGCTAGCATGCAAGATGAATTTTTGGTTGTACATTCCTTCATTTGGGCCTGAAGTGAAGCAGCGATCTTCAAGCTATTAACAGAGAACAAACCAAGTTTACCCCAGTATCAGACAGAAACATGTTCTTGGTATAATTTAGACTTAAAAACTACATTTACCTTTGAAGGACTTCCAGAATTTGTTCAAAGTAAGAGTCCTTTAACACTCCAAACGTACAAAAAGATTAAGAACTGAGTCATTTTGTCCAAAACAGTGTGCAATAATTCTTTGCAGTGTGGACTGGAAAAAACGGTCCTAGACACTGAATGACTTGTCCTCTTCATTCCATTATTGTATCAAAGGGCAAGTAAAGTGTTACAGATGAGCAAAATTGCTTCAGTAGATCATTGCTTTTACAATAATTGTAACTTCACAGTTTACAAATTGGGTACTTTGCTCAGAGGCAACAAGCTTAGTATTTAATCTTGCTCTCTTTTAGGATTTAGCTGATGAACTTGCCCTTGTTGATGTTGTGGAGGACAAGCTCAGAGGAGAGATGCTAGATCTCCAGCATGGCAGCCTCTTCCTTAAAACGCCAAAGATTGTCTCTGGCAAAGGCAAGTATTGGCTCTAATGTGTTCATTATTTCCAAACAGAGATGGCCACTTCAGATCTCAAACTGGTCATGGAAGTCAAGCAGTTAGCCTGTCGTCCTCATTGTTAGGAGGAAAGCTCATTTAACTTCTATTCCTACAGAAATACTACTCAGGTGATGTTATTTCATATACCTTGTTAAGGCCAGTCCAACTAGGGATCCTCTTCCAGAGTTCACCACTTGGAACAGGAAGATGAATTTCTTAAATACTCCTGCACTTTTCAGAATTTTATTTTACAGCCAGTTAGTCCCCGAATGCATAACTGCTCACTCCTTGGCTGTAAATGTCTGATAGCTTTAAGTTTACTGGCAACCTGACTAGGTCAAATGCCACTTTATACCTTAGTTAATGTGCAGCTCCAGAGGCCAGAGGTAGTAGGTTACGAGGGCAGAGCCTTCTTCCTCTTCTACATAGCACTTGCGCTGGATGCTATCCTGACAGCTTCTTCTATCTCTCTGTGCCCCAGAAGTATGAAATACCACTGCCCACCTTCTGCACTGTGATTTTGATATGCCCTTCAGGTTGCCCCTTGGTGGGATGATCCACAGTCTTAAAAGAAAATTTAACTTTTGTGGAAGCAAAGTCTAGCGTAACAATTACCAGGAGAATTTCCATGCCTGCAAACTTGAGAATTTTAGCTCTCAATACTAGAAAGAGCTGAGAACTCCTGTTCTGAACCATATGTAGAAAGAGGTCATGTTTGACACAGCCTTTTGTCCCCAGATTACAGCGTGACTGCACACTCCAAGCTGGTCATTGTCACTGCTGGTGCCCGTCAGCAAGAAGGAGAGAGCCGCCTTAACTTGGTCCAGCGCAACGTGAATATCTTCAAATTCATCATTCCCAACGTTGTTAAATACAGCCCTGACTGCAAGCTGCTTATTGTCTCAAACCCAGGTTGGTCTCGCGTTGCCTCAATAAGAGGATTTGGCTTAGAGAATAGTGTTTTCTTCAGGAGGGCAATGTTAGTGTATCAATATGACCAAGCATAGGCTTTTAGAACATAGCTTATGCTACGTAACCACATAGCATCTTCCCTCTCCACGCTCAGCAAGCTGGGCCTCTGAGAAATAAACCAAGTTGCCTCCAAATTGGGTCTTCAGTTGCCTTTTAGGTGATCTTCAGCACAGGACATCATACAGAGTGCTGATAACTGCATGCACAGCGTGAACAGCCTCTCCATTCTGCCGTTAAAATTCATTATGTTAGCCTGCTACAGCACCTGGCCATGGGCAGTGCTCGACGCTCTGTTCCACAGAACTAGGGTGCAGATGGAGCCCTTACAGATGAACGGAAGATACCATCCTAGCCATCCAAACTTAAGATCCTCTCTGTTGTTCTTACAGTGGATATTCTGACCTACGTGGCCTGGAAGATCAGTGGATTTCCTAAACACCGTGTTATCGGCAGCGGCTGCAATTTGGACTCTGCCCGTTTCCGCCACCTCATGGGAGAGAGACTGGGCATCCATCCTCTGAGCTGCCACGGGTGGATTGTTGGAGAGCACGGAGACTCCAGTGGTAAGGGTGAAATCTGGCTGTTACACAGAACTCTTTCTGGCACTTTGCAAGAAACCTCTCCAAAAGCCACAGTAAAAAGTGGCTCAGAAACCTTTGCACTGCAGCACCTTAAGAATGCAAGTCCTGCTTTAAATTTGCTGCTGCACACAGTAACCCTAGATGGTCTATATTTGACCCGAGTTACTCTGCTTGGAAAAGGTCATTACTGTAACCAGAGGAGGCTGAAAATTTCTAGGCTAAGTTGTTCCCATAAGTCTCCAAAAAAACAAACTGAAGAAGCAAGAGGATGATGTTCTCTGCAAGGAATTCCCAAAGATCTCCACTAGAGCTACTGGTAGTCACTTGTTGTCTTTACTGGCATCTCTCAATTACTGCAAGAACTATAAATAGGAACTGAAGTGCAGAGGCAAGTCTAAAGAACGAGAGAATGAGCAACTTTCTCCTTATTTAACCTGTGCTTTCTCTACAGCACCAGAGCAGCAGCGTCTGCTTCCTGACACTGGGGAAGACTCCTTTAGAAACAATTCTTATTTTGAGACACTGTTGCAAAATACAGAGTTACTGTCACTTCAGCTCATGCTGCCTAGGTGTTTTGCTTTAATGAAGGAAATTCAAACCTTGTGGCCTCATGTATAAAGAAAGATGTTCATGCACTCCTAGGTTCTTGGCCCACGAATTAGATTGGCCTCATAGGTCATACTATATTTAAAGTTGTATTCAAGTCATAGTGACACGTGTGTTGCAGATTAACAGTTAAGATAGGATCTAGTTGGATTAATCTGAGTAGGACAACGTTAAATTTTCTTGTGGTTGTGGAGATTCTTCAATATAATTAATCCCTGTGCAACTCTCAGTACCTGTCTGGAGCGGAGTGAATGTTGCCGGTGTGTCCCTGAAGGCTCTTCATCCAGACTTGGGAACTGATGCAGACAAGGAGCACTGGAAGGAGGTCCATAAGCAGGTGGTGGACAGGTAAATGCTGTTTCTTTTTTCACCATGAGAACAAATGATGAAGAGCTACAGCAGCTCTGAACTGCAGTATCCATATCTGGTCTCATCATAGCAGCCCAAAACAGATGTCAATACACAGATATAACAGAACTTGAAATACTACTTTAATGAGTAATGTAGATTTGGCAGAGTTGACTTTTCCATGGTTAGGGAACTTCAAATTAGGAAAGTGCTCTAACTTCCAAGTTTCCAGTGTAACTGCGGGGAGCAGTGTAAGAAGCAAATAGAATTCTTCACTGCTAAGTTATTTCAGTCCTGTCAGCAAAACAGTCAAGCTTCTGATGTCTCCAAACTGCTTAAGGCACCTCCAAAAGCCCTTCTTACAAACTTTAAGTATTTCAGTTGATGGTACCTGTTTTTTAACAAGTGACTTTGTCTCTGCAGTGCCTATGAGGTTATCAAACTGAAGGGGTACACATCATGGGCCATTGGCCTTTCTGTGGCAGATTTAGCTGAAACTATTATGAAGAATTTGAGAAGAGTGCACCCAATCTCTACAGTTGTTAAGGTGAGCAGCCCCTCTTTGCTAACTTTTGGTCTTACTGAGAACTAAAAACCTTGGGAATTCTGAAGAACAGTGAAACTTTATAGTTTAATTGCAACTAAACTTAGCTGAGTTTTCCTGATAGGGTGTTAGACATACCCAAATTCTACCCTAACCATTCTTACCTACTTTTCAGGGCATGCATGGAATAAAAGAAGATGTCTTCCTAAGTGTTCCTTGTGTACTGGGCAATAATGGCATCACTGATGTAGTGAAGATGATCCTAAAACCTGAGGAAGAGGACAAATTAAGGAAGAGCGCAGATACACTCTGGGGAATCCAGAAGGAACTACAGTTCTAAATCTGGCCAGGCAGTTCACTCTTAGCAGTTTAATGGGTTTAGTGGTTTGTCTTACGTTGCACTTTCCAAGTAGGTCAAATCTTTTGACGTATGTATCTCAACTAGAACACACAAAAAGCTCAAATCTGAACAAACAAGTTTCCTAAAGATAGCACTAGACAACTACTCCAGGGTTTTCCCTGTTCAGACACCCATGTTCTTTGCAGAGCTAGATAACCTAGTCAGTCTTGTACAGTGAAGTGGTGTGGCAGAAATCCAGCATTCAAATCAGCACTGCCTAGAAAACCCTCTGCCTTTTCCTCATCCTGTTTAATGTTAATTCAGAACGGTAACTAATTATGACACAATGTGAAACCAAAGACTATTTTCTTGCAGTTAAAGGATTGTCAAGCCAATTGACCAACTTTCTCTGCCAGCTGAATAGCTTAACTATTTCACTGTTGGTAGGTCCAAATGTATTTTCCTAACACTGCTTTGGAATTTTTGTGTGTATTTTTTTTAGAGAACCTTATTTTTGTGTACTATATCAGCTTAATTGTAAGTTCGTCTCCTGAACACATTTAAAAATCAAGGTTTTGGTATGCAACAAGACAGTGACTGTCCAACTGTAGTACCAGCTCCAACATCAAATAAACCACAAACTGATATTTCTGTCTCTTTGTTTTTCTTTATGGGGCTTTGTTTCCAAAATACAGCAGGGCCTTGACATCTTGAGTTTCCAGGTTTCACTGGTCATAACAAAGGTTAGTTACACTGAAAGAAGAGTTTTTTCATGTTCAAGACTGAAATGTCTTCCAAATCTCAGAAGTGTCAAAGCATGGTTAAGCTCACGCTGCATAAGCCAGGCCCACTTGTAAAAAAAGCGCATTGTACACAGTTCTGTAGAGGAAGAAAATATGCAACAAGTTTTATTCAGCGTTAAGTCCACCAGCACAAAGATTACAGGAGATAGAAAGTGCATTAATAAAAGCTAGTCTTTACCAAAAAGAAAATATATTATTGATTCAAAATATCTTACACTTGAATGATGTAATAACTTATTCTGGGCACCTACTGATTAAGAGAAATATCGAGAGAATGGCTGCTTCACAAGGAAACCTAACTTCCCAGTTAAAGTCTGAGAATTCAGTAAAGGTCACTGAGTCCCGCCGTCTTCCTTGCTTTCTGCATCAACGCCCTCAGCTGGAACTGCTTGCGAGACAGAAGACGTACGTGCTGCAGAAAGAAAATAAGAACAGCTGGCTATGAGGAAAGTTCTGATATAATCTTGATTATATTGCAATACACATTTTCAAAGCATGACACATTCCGTGACCCAAACAGGATGTTAGTTTTTTGGAAACACTAAATTGCCTTAGTTTACTAAATGGTATGACTTGCAGATGGCTACCTAAATGCAATCACTATAGTGTATTTCTTGTGATTTTAATTATGAACTCTGCACATATTCTTATCAAGGAGAAGAATAGCAATATGTACTCCAAGGTGAAGTCAGACTAATGCACTTCCCATGGGGTAGAGAACAGTTCTTTTAAGATTAGATAAACAGAACCAGCAAGCTACATAAGAAAGTAATAATATGTCTCTACATAGTGCATTGTACACTGGGCGTTAAAAGCAAAGCCTGAGTGGTAACTTGGTGGGGGGAACCTCAACTGTTATAAAATGGAAGAACTGGTAACTCTTGCTACCCAGTGGCTCCAGAACAGACTATTAACACTTCTGCACACTAATCTTCCCAGGTCCAATGGCAACATTAATTACTCTGACATATATATTTTGTGTAGTTTTATTCCATGTTAAAGTGTTCTTAATCTCTCCAAAATAACAACAGATCTGTTTTTATTTCATGTGCCATCACCATGCAAGTAAGTTCAAAATAAATGATCAGATATTATTAAAATTTCAGTATTAAGGACAGAAAAATTAGGAAACAATTTGTCTAAGGTATCTGCTAGAGGTGCTAGCTGCTTGTTGGGTTTTTTCCCTATGATTCTAACACTCACTGGCTGCTTCAGCAGAGGCATCCATAGGCTGCAGGTGAAAAGCAGACTTACAGACTTCTCCAGAGTTGGGATGCCAGCCCAATGGAAAGCTTACGTTGATACTGTTGCACCCCTCTAATGATAAATGGCTGCATATTTAGGATGCTTTTAAAATTGGTCTTTTATATTAATTCTGAAATTCCTCTTTTAAAACCTACCTTGTAACATGTAAGTATTCATGTTCTTACAGGATCCTCTTCAGGGAAGAAAACTAACATAAGCTGAACAAAAGAGTCCAAAGCATTTAAATATATTTAAAACACACACCTTAAAAGCATCCCAAGAAACCTACCTTTAAAAAGACCTCTAGGTCTATCACTCCACGTCTCAATGCTTCCCCAAGATAGAAGATGGTGTCTTCAATTGCATTTTCCTCTGCATATAAGTTCAGGATCTGCTTGTAAAGTGGCGCCGTAGGAATAATGACTTCATCTATGTCATTATTTTCTGACTGACTTTCCATTTTCTCTAAAGCGGAACTGAGCTCCTCATCCTTCTTCTTGAGAAGTTCAATGTTCTTGTCAACGTCAGCCTAAAAACAATTAAGATGTTTATTTATTCCTTAGGTCTTGTGAGCTGAATGTCTTCTTGTGATACAACTGTCAGGATTAAGGATTTTTAGACATGCCAGTTGATTCTTTACTTCTCTACTCATCGCTAATATTTTTACCAAAGAGCTACCAACTATAGATTTCAGCTTCTTTCATTTTAAAAAAGTAAATGCTGTTTTACATAATGTCTATCCACTACCAATTTATAACTGTACAGAAGGCATTCTAACAGTCTTTAAGTATTTTGAAGGTACCACATAAAGAAAAATAACCATTTAAACTAGCTACAGATAATAAAAGCAAAGCCAAAAGCCATGCAGACCATGATCATATTCCACACTCTCCATCCCCATTGTTGTTTTTTTTTTTTTTCCAAACTGAAGTCCTAGCTACTTAGTCATGTTTTAAACGGATGCTGTCTGATACGTTGGATCGTCCTTCTTGCCTTTGCATCGAACTTCTACAGTTCTATTATGTCCTTTCTTTCCAAGACAGGAAAGACTAGAATTACACACTACATTTGAAGTGGGTACATTATAAATTTACACAGTGACATAATGGTATCCCCTGGTCTCTAGCCTTCATTAATAATTTAAAAAAACCAAACACATATCTGAGCACTGAGCTGGTTTCAGAAACTTCTCATCAATCCCAAAATCTTACTCCTGAGCAGTAATGCAAGGAGCAGACGGACTAAGCAGATGTCAGGCCTTAATGAAAAACTGCAGGAATTTCTGAGCATACTGAGTAGGAGACTCCTGCCTGGCAAAGGAAAAATCTGAAGATTACACAAGGCCGCTGTGACTAAAATCAGTGTTTCTGCACTAAGACACTGAAACACTCTCCAGTGCTGCTGTTACACATTATTTTATAATTGTGTCTCAGTTTCTGGATGATAATCTCACACCACTGACATCTCTCACAGAGAGGATGTTGTTCTACTATTGAACAATGACATCTGTAAGATACAGAACAATGCATCTTACAGTCACTGCTATTTCTGACTTGTTTCAAGTCTGAACACATGCACATCAACTGGGAAAGAGAATATATATATTTAAAAAGCAATACAGTGGAAGATTTGGTATTTCTATCATGCTTAATAACGAATCAATTACATGCTTCTGTTCACTACTAGGAAACTCATACAGAGAGCAGCGGTTCATCTCAGCTCACCACTTCTTGATCCAGGCGAGTTACCATCTCTTCCAGTTTCTGGTGTCCTTTCTTCAGGTCCTCTTCTGTCCGTTTCAAGGCATTCAGTTCAGCTTGTGCACGATCCATCTCTTCTTTCATCCGCCACCTCAGTTTATCACTGACTGCTGAAATGAGGGAAGCTCGAATGGTGTCCTCACTGATAGTTCCATCTCTACTGGGTCCTGCACAAGAAAATTCACGAGCACAAAATTAACTCCATTCTGCACTGGCTTCGGTATAAACCCAGTCTGAAAAAAAAAGGCTAACTTGCTGTATGTGTTTTAGCAATATGAGAGTAAAATAAACTGTTTTCCACAATAATTTTCAGAAGCAGTGAAAAGACCACAGTGAGATAAAACTGTGCACAAGTATGCACACCCAATTTGAAGAGTATGCATCCATTCATTCACTTTACCATTCCCATATCCATAATCTTCCTTTAATATGAAAATGAGGCAGCCATTTCCCCTGAAATCTATGAATGTTGTTAATCCCAGTCTTTAAAGGAAGAATAAATTTCTGGTAAACTCTATAGGAATTAATGCATGCATGTATTCAACCTCAATTAAGATACTGAGTGCTTTGAAACAGTAAATTTGCCTATAGATGATCTATCTTGAGGCTTGCCAATTACTGGTTTTGTGGTTTGTTTTTTTTGTGTTTTTTTTTTTTTTTAAGATTAATAAAAATAGGTGAAGACTAAGCTAACAAAAATATTTTTCAATCAAAAGATCTTAACTGTTGCCGTTTTACATTTATGAAGATCTAATAGCAGGGTCTGTTTTAGTGACAAATTGCTGGACAGTATCAAGTGATTAAAGCACTATGATATGAACCAGTCTTTCCAACTGGTTTCACAATTATTATCTCTGAGCCACCCTAGGGCAGGTACGGGAGGGCAGTAAACCAACCAACATTATAAAGTAGAGAGAGAGGCAGTCATATTAGCAAATGGTTTATAGATATGTTCCAGCAGACTAAAATCAGATGGCAGTCTTTTAGGTACTTGTTCAGTGTTACACTGGGCCTACCATTTATTTTTTTAAACTTTTGCAGGATGGTACTGTAATGGGAGCAGGGTAGGTGGGAGCATGGTTTATAAAATTAGATAATGGTGCTGAGGTACCCATGAAGAACCTGTAAAAATTCTCTCTAGATAGAATACTTCTTTAATGTTAGTTGAATAAAGAGCATTGGGCAAACATACAGAGATTCTGTGGAATTAGTTCTACAATGTGATTCTAACAAAAGCAAGCATATCTATTTTAGGTAAGTGTAAGACAAAGATGATGACATACAAGTTGACTGCAGGCATACTAAATTGCCAGTTCCACTTGGTCCATCCTGCCCAGAAATTCAGGGTGGTAATTTTAGTAGTAGTGAAACAAACTAGTAACCAATATTGTTCCAGGAGTATATAACTAGCTTCTATAAATAACCGATGTTACAGTTGAACAGCAACAGAGGCTTCTATGCAACTGTTTATTAGATCACATTTTGATACAGCAATGCTAGAGAATATAGCAAGAAAAAAATTTTCTAATGTATTTCGTTAGTCCCTCTCCCTCTGAAGCACTAGAGTTTTTCTCATTTAAGCCTGAATATTACTACTGCTTTTGCAAATCAGTCTTTCAATAAGATTACCTAATTTCAAGTGTCTGTCACTAACACCTTTTTAAATAGAAAGGTAAATCCTTTTGTCTGTCACAGGCAGTGTTGTGTATTTGCAGACCAGGAAACTCAGATTGCTCTAGGGAATGTGAATTGGCTACTGGTTGCAGAATTGTATCTGTATTTATCCCAAACCACTTCAACCATTCCTCTGTAAGAAAAAAAAATGGAGTGTCACACTTTCCTTATGCTTGTGCCTCGCATCTTTTAGATCAGTGAAATTTCCATTGGATTGTTACAACTACTAATAAAGCGAGAATTATAGCAAGTTTTGTGCCTAAACTTTCCAACTTTTATGGAGAAAGAGATTTGAAGTTCTATAACTGGAAAGAGAATCTGCATTAAGAAATTTTACCAAAGTACCTTTTTATCCAGAGACACAGCTATCAAAACCCTGAAGTTGTTACGACATTACATACATATTTCCCAGTGTCCTAGATCTCAACAAATTACAAAGTGAAAAAAATATTCATCCAGCCTCCCATAGCTAAAGACAATCATTTGCACGTCTCGTTTTGCCTTCCCAAAGGTTCAGAGAATTGTCTCAAGTCACCTGAAACCCAATCGACCTCTTCACCTTTCTTAATAAGCACACACCCTTAGAAAAAGCAAAAGTGAACAGGCAACACAAACCATACGTCAGTTTTGCCATTTAAACACACTAGTTCAAAGATTGCTATTTTTAGAGTAAATTAAAATAAACAGTGCTAAATATATTTTTGAATATGTTATTGATAGTACTCTAAGCTACTATTAGCCAGAAAAAAGATTACAATCATTTTACTACAGTTATTTAGGAAAAGGGTTGGCTGTTAAGTGAAATTTCAGCATTGCAGAGTTCTTGGGGTAGGCTGGATATCTTCCTGATAATCAGCAACAATTAAGAACACAGTCTAAAAATCTAAACTCTGCCTTTAGAAAAAAGCATCTGAATGGAAAAACTAACAAATTTCTGTTAGGATCTCATCATCATTATAAAAAAAAATAAAATCTATTTGGAGTGTCTGTTGGTGTTGTTACATTAACAAATGCAAACTGTTGTTGACAAGACTGCACACCCCAGAATCCTGAAAACTTCGAGATAATTTTCTGGACTTCTGCCACTAACAGAACAAGGCTGCATAAATTCATATCTCTTCTCTATGCCTTTTATGTTATTCCTGTCCACAAAGCCTTTTACCTTATTCCCCTCCACAAAACCCACACCAAGCCAGGTATCTGGAAAAACCAAGTTATACAAATGACATGAGAGGAACTACAGGAAGATGCACATGATGCTTACAAATCCAGCAAATTCTTCTAAAATTAAGAAAGCATTAGATTTTGATAATTACTAATGTGAACACTTCACTTACACTCAAATTGCACCATAATATGTGCAATTTTTTTTTTAAAAGCTAATTACTATTGGGGAAAAGTGAGATTGAATTATTAATCAACTGCTGCAAAGATAGCCTTATGAAAATGCATATTTCCCAACACTTGATCTGATTTACAGTTCTAGCTTAAGGTATTTACCCTGTTGCCAGTCAACAGGGTAATTCTCAATATTAGAATCAGCAACACAAGCTGCCAAATCACACCCTACACACAAACCCAGGAATTCAACATTGCTGCTTCTTATGAAAACAACAGTATTTTCTACACTGAGAACTAAAACCAAGTCAGTCAAACTATTTGGGACAAAGAATTTATTCACTGTTTAGGACTTCCTCTTTAAGGCAGACAAACGTAAATATACATGTTCCAAATCAAAACAAAACAAAAAGGTCTGATTCCACCTCAAGAATAGCATTAGCATGATTTCAGTTAGTGTTTACACATTCCCCCTCCCCATCTTCACTACCCCTCCCTCTGGAAGATTTTATACAAGGCTCACTTTAACAGTAAAGTAGAACAGAGAAAAAAAAAATAAAATCACAATGCACCAAACACAACGAAAGTTTACAAAGAAGTGCCAACAGATAGGAAAGAGGTCTTTGAACATATAAAGGATCATTTTAATACAGCTCAATAAGATTTTATGTATCTTCTTAAAGAGCATGAACCCTTAGCATTTTCTGTCACTTCCATAATTAGCTCAGCTTGGGGAAGACTTTATGGCACATAGCTGTTAAACCCACAGAGCACTGAAACCTTTAACCTTTACCAGGCAGAGTCTGGTTTCAGAAGTGACCTTACAGAATCATGAAACTAGTAACTGCATCAGAAAGGTAATTAATGGCAGACAATTGACCAGAAAGAAGAAATCTGAAGGATTATTTGAAAAAACAGCTATTATTAAATAATTAAGCTACTCTGAAGGAAAATTTTCATTCAAACTAAGTTCACTATAGGAAATACCCCCCCACCACCCACACAAAACTCTGAAGCTGTAGCACGTGATATGCTCTTAAATAAACCATAGCTAAAAAAATCTGTGTAGGAAATAAACATTTGCAGTTGAAAGGAAAAAAACCTGAATACTGTACTGTAAAAAACCCAAACAATATTGTAAATACAGTGGATGATTAAAGAGACATGTTTGCATTTCACTTGGCACAAGAGATAAAGCATGTGTAACAGTATAAGCCTGCATCAAATGCATCACTCTAATGTCAGGTTGCCACTACAAAATCTGGCATTGTAACTTGGTATTGCATGATCTAACCCGGGACTTAAAGAGCCTTCTACGTTAGCTGGCAGACATTCCACCTCTGTTCCTTTTCTCTGGGATGAAAATGAGGGAAAGAAATGAAATAGGACATATCTATATATTAACTCTGCACAAGATAAAAGCAAAACTGGATTTGTTTGAGAAAGACGCTGCAGAAAGTCGATGTCCCCTAGAAAGCTTCTTATCACCTCCCTACACAACAGTAAGTGGAGACCCATCAATTCTTAAGGACCCAACTAGAGCCCCCCAAACACTGAGTACTGTTTGACCTCCGTAAGTGGGACAGCAGCTTTCTTGCAGCGCGTGTGGTAGATACACGTCATCTCAGAGAGAAGATGGCCACTGAAATGAAAATCAACTCTCAGAAGAGACTTTTCTAATTCAGAAGGCTGAAAGACAGTGGACACGAGGGATGGGATCAAGCAAAAGAAGAACACAACATACAGCTTATTGTTATTTCCAAATTCCATAGCAACAGAACAAATCAAATATTTTAAGAGTAAAGAAGCAGCATCTGCCTTCCTTGTCCCCAGTTGTTTGAAGGAAAATTTCAAAATACACATAGTTTTGGAGGAAAGAGTGTGTATACATAACTGGGAGTCCACACATTAAATGAAGAACCTACGGATGCACTTTTAAATTATGGCGCAAGAGACTACAAATGGCTGATACTCTGAACAAGATCACAAAAAAGTCTACGTCCTTACCATATAACTGCTCCAAAAGGACTATCCTCCAGCTGGAAAGTTACTGCACCAACTTCCTACTCAACTAGATGACCTTTATCATTGGTTCCCAATCCAGGTTCCCAGCTGAGGGAGCTGGGGTTGTTCAGCCTGAAGAAGAGGAGGCGCCGGGGAGACCTAATAGCAGCCTTCCAGTACCTGAAGGGAGCCTACAGTAAGGCTGGGGAGAGCCTGTTTAGAAAGGCCTGCAGTGACAGGACGAGGGGAAATGGCTTCAATCTGGAGGGGAACAGATTTAGACTGGAGATTAGGAGAGGGTTCTTCACTGTGAGGGGGGTGGAGCACTGGAACAGGTTGCCCAGGAAGGTGGTTGAGGCCCCTTCCCTGGAGATATTCAAGGAGAGGCTCGACGAGGCCCTGGGCAACCTGGTCTAGTTGGGGGTGTCCCTGCTGACTGCGGGGAGGTCGGACTAGGTGACCTTTGGAGGTCCCTTCTGGCCTGGGCAATTCTATGATTCTATGATTCATTATGCACACACTAAAAGTGAGGCACAGAGTAGAAGCTAGGCTAGCGTGTTTTGCCTCACAGGGCCACAGAGCAACAGACTGGGAAAGATATACATTATTACCCTTGATCTTGCTGCTGAAGGGAAGAAGGAAAGAAGTAACAAATAGGGATCATTAAGAAAGCAACAGTGAAGAAGCTGGAGGAGAATCTCACTACAAATGAAGCTCGTTCCAAACGCATTGGAAACCTCTGCTTGAGGCAGCTACTACTTTTGGAGTAAAGAAAGTGAATACGGTTAGCCCACCAGTAAATGATTCAATGAGGACCAAAAGCATTTTTATAAACCATGACCATGTACAGAGCAATGCAGACAATCAGAAGTCACCTACAGTTAAAGAGTGAGGAAAAAGCCTTAAGGTAGTTACACTCAGTGTTCTTCAACATACTCATAGAGCACACGCAAAGCATTGCACAAATCCAGGAATGTATCAGGTTCCTGACTGAGTAAAATATAAGGTGAAGGACATAAGATGTGTTTTATTCTTCCTTTGAATAACTTTTTTAATTGAAGATCAATACTTTGGAAGGTCAGATTAAGAACGATACATTCCTTTTTCCATTTTGTTTCTTTACATATCAGTTGTAGAGGGGAGCTTTATTTCAGATAAATCCTTTCAAAGCTACTCACCAACAGTAGTGACAGGAGGCTGAGAAGGGTAGTACTGAACACTAGTGGTTGCTGGAAACGGACCACCACCCGGATAAGGGTAAGGGTAGCTGCTTGGACAAAGAGAGATATGCTAATGTTATGTAACGAAAAGTCATCCGTGTATATTATCTTTACGTCACCATGTTAAACAGTTGTTCACATACTAAAATGTTTAAATGCAGGCCAAGTTATATTTTTTCTCTTTTCCTGTTCACATTAACATCTTTCACAATTTATATTTCGGGTATGATTTAAGAAGATACCATTTTATCTGAAATCCTATCAGGTTACTGCCTGATCAAGCATTTGGATCATTCCAAATTCTCTTCAATCTCTTAATCTTGCCATGCAATTTCTAACTTGCCATCCAAAAACCCAAAATAAATTATTCTAGCTACAAACTCACAAACAGTCATTTCAATTTAATGATTTTTAATATGAGAATAGTTAACAGCATGACTGCTGAACTGCTTTATATAAACTTAAAAATGTTGTGCAAAATACGGCTGCAAAATGAAACTCCGCCAGAAATTCTCAACCCTGCTCTGAAGGATGAAGTTAAAATTATTCATTTGTTCACTGAAACAATTGCAGGATGACACACAACATGACAGTCTACTGTATCTTTCTAAAATGCATTTACTATAAACTGAAGGAAGAACTCAAATCAGTCAGTACTGAACTAACACCTGCATACATCAGACTATTAACTATGGCTGTAAGCAAACAAAATGGTCCAAGAAAACATGCAAAATATAAAATAAGTACATTCTGTGCCTCTCCAGAAAATTGCAAATTTAATAGATCTTCAAATCTTTCTGCTCATTCATAAACTAGATAACATTTAAAGTGCTCTTATTTTTTGTACAAAAATGAATAATAGAAGAACTATTTTAAAGTATTTAGGAGGAAAAAAAACTTGGCAAAAAACTTATCAAAATCTCCATTTTTCACTTCTTAAAACATAACACCTCATCTTCCTAATGCTTACAGGGTTATAAATTATTTTTTTTCAAATCAAAAGGTTATATACTACAGCAACTCCTCATGTGCTCCTAACACAAAATCAGGACATAATGATATTAATAATAAAAATAATTCATTATGATGTAAATAAATGAGAATTTCTGGTGGAGTTTCATCTTGCAGCTGTATTTTGCACAACATTTTTACATACTAGGAGGCAACAACCGGCATCTTACTGTTTGCTAAGACAAAACTGCGAGTCTTCTGGAAAAGCTTTATTCCAAATTATCATACAATATACCTAACGAAAAAAATCTTCCTTTAAAATAATAAAAAGCTTTTCAAATAATTTTGTGCTCTTCAAATTCTCTTAGGGTGCTCCGAATTAAGGCCACGTTTATGCTGGAGACAAAGTTCGTATTCATCCAGCAATTGTTTTTTCAATGTTTTGAGTTGCGAATTATCCCAAACTATACTAACACCACCAATAACAAATCCCTACTTGTAGGGATACATTTCTTTCTATATCATGTAAACTTAGCAACCTTATAAAAACTAATCCAATATATGACTGAAACAAGATAGCATCTGGGAGTCAGGTAATAACTTTAAAAATGTACTTATCACCCAAGTATATTTTATGGGAAGCAACACTAAGAAGTTAAACCTTTCTCAAACTTTCTTTTGGCTATTAAGAAGAATACAGGCCTCACTTTTAAAAAACCACACCTGCTAACACAATCATTACACAACAAATATACCATAAGAAAATGCAACTAAGACTCAATACTGTTCAGTGAAACTGTCTATTATGTATATGATGATGGTTTCCAGGGGTTCTTACCTCGGGTTTGGAGTGCTTCCTGCTGGATAGGGAGATATTCCACTTGGAATGCCCGGCACATAGGAAGCTAAATAAAATGATTTTGCAAATTTTTACTTTTTAGAAGTTTAATATGTATTCAAGATCACACTAGTGAGATGTACTTATGCTGCAGTTAGGTGCTTTTCAAAATATAACACAACGAAACAAGAAGAGAAAGAGAAGTCATTCTATGGCCAAACCCCTCAATAACGTGTACCCTGCGTCCTCTGACACCATCACTTCTCCCAATACCCCCACACGTTCCCCAGGCTGCTCCTGTGCAGCTTGGCAAGAGGGATACGGGCAGATGTTTGTTGTGAGCTCTCTCTCTGCCAACTGACCAAGGCAGCTGCTTCCCCTCAAAACGTGTCAAGGACTAAACTGCAGCTGACCTTCCCTCCATGTATTGACCAGTTAGAACAAATTTTGCATTTCCAAAGATTCCACCTTTAGCAATCAACTTTGGTTAAAGTATTTAAAGAATATTTTGTTAGGAGGGAGAGTATGAGGAGTGTCGTTTAAGTCAATTATGCATTCCTGAGAACAACTGCCTGGAACACCTTTCATTACATATTTATTTTTTTCTTAATCATTAAACTAACCATTGCATGCTTGATGGGTATTGATTTAAAAATCCGCAATGAGTAGTTGTACTAAGTAAAACATGGATAAGTAAAAAAGAGTACCTGCAGCTAGGGAACTCAAGAAAATGGCATGTTATTAAAGATGACACACCTGAAAGGCTGTCTCCAGTTTTTTTATATAATAGCTGAAAAAATAAAATAACCTTTCCAATGTAGCCATTCTTCTCTACTCTCTAAATAATGACTGTATAATTTAAGTACCTTCAGAGTAGCTAGACTTCACAAGAGTTGATTAGCTTTTTAACAATCCAATCATGTTCTTATCCAGTAATTTCTGCCATTTAAAAGTCATACATTAAACAATTTTTACCAGCACATATAAATGTCTACAGCTTGAGCAGTCCTAGCAATTTTAAGTTTCTTCTTGGAAATCTGATAATTCTATTATAAAAAATTATGTTTTGAATATATTTGTTCCACATTTCTAGTAATTTTAAAGCACAATACAGGTCACAGTTTCTACTAAAACTATACCTGTACTGACACCCACTGTTCTTTGAAAATCAGAACAGTAGAATCATCTAGTGCTCCCGTAGGCTGGTGCTGGACAAGCTAAGAAGTCTCAAACACTTACCTTTAGCCAACTACCCCTAATGGTCCCATTTATATTTGCTACCCCTTTTTTTGTATGTTAAGAATCTGAGACCTTGTTATAAATGGTTTCTACTGGAAATTGTATTGAATAGTACTTCAGCTTTTTAGATATTACGCTATGATCTGATGAAAGTTGTATTTCAATAGAAAACAGACACAGCCTTAAAAAGACAGCAAAACTATATAACCCCAAATACAGCTACTCTACCATTAATTTAACGTAGAACACTCATCATATCATTAAACAACCTGCAGCTAATCTGCTCCCTGGGCCTGCCTCCCCCTGTATTTGGCCTGAGTAGCTCTACTCTCTACCATTTTTTGTTTGTTTGTTTGTTTTGTTTTTTTTTTCCCCACCCAATAGAGTCTCCTTTGGAAGAATTTCTAGGATTTTCTGTTTCCCATTTCTTTTTCCACCCACCCACCTATCCCCAGTCTTTAAAATAATGCGCCTCCAGAAGTTTAAATAAATAAAAGAGTTTTTAAAGTCTTGAGAATTTTTGCAAGAAAATGAGTACTAATTCAGAGCACCAAATCAACAGATAAGAAGGAAAAAAAATCATAAGGCAGGTTTTTCTCATGTTCAGCCAGCAAAAAAAAAAACCTTAACAAACAAACCACCCAGGAGTGTGGGCACAGAAACAAAAGCAGCATGCTTTTGCTTATTAAATCAATGGTTGCAGGAAACTTAACAGATGGACTTGTATTATCAGACCAAAAAAACCAAAACATTACGATACAATGACAGTTATCTGACTATCTCTTTTTAAGGTTATCTATGAATGTTGATAGGTTACTGGCTGTTTTGAGGGGCTTGAGGTGTGCATGGGGGGATGACTGTTTTTGCCTTTTCTAAATACAAACTTGATTTTTCACTCCCTTCCAAAAGCTGAAAAAACACACACATTCTTCCAACATAGTTCAAAAAGGTCATGTACAGCACAGGTGGATTCTTTAGCCAGCGGTACAGAAAGGCATTCTGGAGTAGAATGTAACATTTGTTAACAAATCACTTTTGAGCATTAGTATGAGTATTTGTAGAAATTAGTAGCCGTGACCACTTACTAGTTGGTGGGCCTGTTGCCTGGTATGGCGGGTAGCTTGATGAAGCAGTAGGCCGAGAAAAGACTGGAGGTTCCTCACCAAACACAACAATCATGACCTGAATCAGTTCGAGCAAGTCTGACTGGGGCTACAAGGGTAAGAAAATCACAAATTGTTGATTTTGTTAACAGACAGTTTAATTAACTATAATAACAAAATGGTAACAATCCATCAGTTTTCAAAAACCATCCTTTTATTTGTGGTTTTTATATTTATAGATATATAAACATTTTTTAAAACTACAAGATATATAATAGTATATACATAAAATCCATATAACGATATACATAAAAAAACCACACACACATATATGTGCATATTTAACTTCCTTTATAGATTTCTTTAGAGATTGCAAACCCAGCCAGCTGGTATTCAAAGCTGCATAGCCAAATGCAGCTGCAGTAGTGCTTACACTCACAATAAACTGGGTAATACATGGTTCCATATCAACTTCAGGGCAATAAATGACCGAAGATGACTGTACAATGATGGATTATAATGATTTTTTAAAACTTAAATCCATTCTCCAACATGAAAAAAGTACAGATCACTAAGTTTTCAGACATCTTAATTTCATAATCATACAGCTTTTGCTTGTGTTCAGAATGGCTCAAGAGAAAATACACTCTAACCCACTAAGGAATGGCACAGACTTTTAAATATAGGTAAACTAGGTTTCTTGGTTTATAACTACATTTAATATAGGCATGATTTCCTTTCGCCAAAATAAGGACAAACATCATGAATGCAACAGCAGATTAAATATCCTATTTCCAAATTTTCTTAGCTCTATAACCCACTTATTTTTACCAACCTCTCGAAGAGAATGAAATCTGTATCCCCTGTATCTTAGATTACCCTTTTGCTTGTGCAAGACTTACATCCTGATCTGGGCACTTTCCACTATCACAATGCAACTGCTGAACTACCATCCATGCTTAATAAATTTACTCCTGTTAATAACTTTTTACAGAAACATGCATCTCATACCAGTCTTCTGCACTTTTTACAGAAATATGCATCTCTTACCAGTCTTCTGACCTTGTCAGCACAGCTCATCTTCTTTACAAGTCCATGCTTTGGTCAAAACATCTATGAGGCCTGCACTGTTCAGTACCTTTATTTATTGGTAAAGCAAATGTATCCACACACTTGGAGCTCCAGCAATATCTATATAAAGATGTCCAAGTGCTCATAAAAGTCTATTTTAGTCACAGAGATTAATTTCAGCCCAGAGATATTTCACAGAATTTAGAATTTCCCTTCTGTAAATATTCCTATCTCACAGATGGCCACATCAGCATCCTGCTGGGAAGGCTGCCTATGCTACACTGTTCAATCAGACAAACTGTAACTAAAGATGCAATTAACCAGGCAACAGGATGCAGCACCCTGAACTTTAAGACATTACAAATACTAACCACTTTGTTTTCATTTTAAAAATTGCTTTACGATCTAAAATAAAGAGTTGTATCATTTTTAACAAAAACCATAATCCTATCTCTGAAGGAATTCAGAACTGAGCAATTTGATGACTTCAAGTTCCCTATACTTACATATTTCCACTCATGCAGATAAGGAAGGTATATCTTTCCATTTGCATCAACATGCTTCCCGGTTTTAATTGTCATAGAGCTAGTGGGTTTAACAAAACAAATTGGGGGGTTGAAAGGGTAGGTGTCCAGGAGCCACAAGCATATTGGGATATTGTATGTGTTACCTAGAAAAGATATTTTGAAAGATTTAAAATGTTACTCCAACTCTAACTGTCCCGTTCTATCCAGATTTACAATAAACTCCTAAACCCAGTAAATTCAATTGCACAGCATGAGAAGCTGAAACTGAAATCTATTAAAAACATTCAAAGAGCTCACAATATGGCTATGAACTCAACATTTTTCAGAATAACTTTACTTTGATTTACATTATCATTTCCCACTAATACATTATGTCATTTGTTCTATGACGCAAAATTATTAGACCCTAACCTGAATTATCATTAGCTGCAGCAATAAACAGCTTGCAACATTCATTCAATTGAGAAGCTTGACAAACACGCAGTACTGAAATAAAAGAGATGTTAGAGAGCTGTACAAGACTGAAGAAGCAATGCTCAATCTTAAAATTTTATTCCACAGCAAAAAGAGGGAACAATTTTTTTAAAACATTGTACTTTGGACAAATAAAAGATTTCAAGAAAATAGTGATCACCAAAATAGCGAAGTTCAACAAGGACAAATCTAAATAGTTTTTCATGAAATTTGGGAAAATAATGGTGGCAATGATGATAATAAATGCATACCTCTGTAAGGCACGGGAATGGTTCCACTGAGGCTCATCAACTCCCTAGATGAGCCATCGTTAAAAACTGAAAGGGAACAAATAGTATTTTAAAAACAAACATGTTTTCTGCATTAATCTCTGTTCAGGTTAAACCCCATCTATTTATTAGTCTACGTTTTCAGATATCACACATATATAAGCTCAGCTTGAAAGGTTCTGCTCTTGCACATTTATGGACTAGCAAGTGACTGTCCACAGTCAGGTAACTTCTTATGAATAACATTCCTGAGAAATGAATGACTAATAGTTGTCAAACTACCTTCATTGCAAATAAAACTGTTTCCTCATTCAGAGACCAAGTAAAACACATTGGAACTATACAAACTGCAATTCATACAAATTGCTGCAAAAATAATCTGAACTCAAACTTAATCTAAAAAACAACTGTCATTTTAGGACTACAAAGAATTCCTCATGCTTTCTCCAAACAAACAGTTCTGTAAGAATACTGAAAATTACTGGGCCATAAGAATTTATTACAGAATCAGTAAAGGTAATTTAACCAAACAATAACATACCGAAGAGGAAAAACGTGTAGCACTTGACTCACTGCCACATCTTAGTCTTAGTTCACAAACTGCACAGGAACCCCGACTTCAGTTTACTGAGATGCTGTATTTAGTCTTCTCATCCTTTCAATCCAATAGATTATTCTTGGCCAAATAAATCAACTTCTGGTAATAAAGTTTTATTTTCCTAATTTCACCTGAAAGTTTCTAGTCATACTTCAAATGTAGCTTATCGTGTACAATTCTTTTGGTGCTAATGTTCTGCAAAGGCATGTAGAACATGCTGGGAATTAAATGGGGGTATATATTTCACTATTAATATAAACTTGAAAATTATCTCAACAGCAAAGCAACCACTTCTTGTTGTTCATTTCACTGCTTCAAACAGTATCAATTGCCTCTAACTGGTTCTATGCTCAGCCTGTCTCATGGTTCTTTGAAAGAGTTGGGTAACAGAAACGGGCTTCTTGCAACAGCTCAAAGCTATCTGGAATTCTGACCACTGTCGTTATGCAAATTTGCAATTCCAGCCACAGTCCTTTCACTATTGTTGATTCTCCAGTCACTGCTTTTATTTCTGTGACAGCTGCTGGCTTGCAGCTATTCAAGTTAAAACTAATTTATCTTTTACCCATCCATTTCCTTTTTAACACTTCTCAATCCAGGTTTAGAATTTAGAAAGCAGAAGACTATAAAGTCTCTGATGATCTATTAGTAATACAAATTAGCTCAGAGAGGAATCCCACAATTAACAGTTAAAAAAGGGGATCAGGAGGAGGATGACCTTAGCAGCTATGCTGGCTCGCCGTATCTTGTGAAACCATGCCTCCAGCCTTCTGCATTTAGTCAGAGCCTTTAAAACAGCTAACAAACAGTGATTGTCATCATTATTTTACATTAGAAAACCCCTCATACCAATTTTCTATATACTTGACCGTGTTTTCTTCTTAAGGACCACCACAATTACTTTTAATGAAGTGCTTGTACATTGATTTACAGTTCTTTCTAAATAGAACTCTAAAAATATCTCTATATTATAGACAGCAAAGATGAATTTGTAAGGTACCAGCAATCTCAGGACATGAACTGATCACTGAGTGATTAACTAAAAGTTAAGCTGTGAAGAACGCAATACTTGGTGAATTAGATAGACTCAGTAATACAAAAAGGTTATTTTAGAAAATAACTGTCTGTGTTTCTAAGGAAGCATTGATGTCAAAGATCAAGAAGAGAAGCTCAAATTACGTTTTCTAGTTTTAATCTCCTTTTTCCACACAAAATTTATCATATATATCTAAACCATCAACAATTCAATAACAAGAATTTTCTCATGCACAGACTGACCATATGAATCCATGACAGGTTTGAGGTCCTTGTACTGAGTAATAACACTGGTCGTCTCCTGTATAGTTAGGTCTCTATACTTGTACTGCAAAACAAAAGAGAAAGAATGACTTTAGAGACTAAATTTCAGTATAATTTAATTTGGTTTTATTTTCCATAAATGCAGTCTATTGGGTGAGTTTACACTGATATACGGACATTCTTCTCCACTCTTATTTTGGAATAAAAATTTCTGTTTCCGTATTACTTAACTGAACACTGCCTATGTAACTCACCAAACTTTAAGGTGTTAAGATACTTTGAGTCTTAAATAAGGGTCCATACATCAAGTGATCCAGGGAAAGTTATTGCATTTTCATCCACATTCTACCATAACCAACAGTATCTGAGACACACACGTGGAGCTTAAAACAAACCCGACGCCTGTCTGAACAAATATAGTGATGTCTTGAACATTCCTGATACACAGCTATCTAGGATCTGAACCTCATAGATATCTTTCATAGCACTTTTCAAGGCATCACAATATTTATACATTAATCAGTATTTTAATGTATTTTATTGACTAGAAAGCAGATGTTTCAAGGCATGATATTATCATTAATAACACTTGTTTCACCCTCTTCCTTTTTTCAGGAGCACAGAGTAATTCACAACACAGAAGATCTGTAAAACACAGATACACTACTACAGATTTTAAGAGTCTCAGAACTGTTAAATAATCCACAGACAATAAAGGAGATGCTCCTGGGCAACAGAGAGCTGGTTCACCATGCAGCACAGATCTTAAAACTTCTAGCCATTCCTCCTGATAACTACCATTAAAACGAAAGCTAATAATGTCCCTTGACACTATTTTCATTGTAAAAAAAAAAAAAAAAAAAGTAAAAAAATTAAAAATTACAATCTCCAGATGTCTTAAGGAACATAAACAGCATCCCTTCATTCAACCATGGTAGGAAGACAAATGGCCCAACACAATGAAATGTCTGATACCCAAAGCACGCAGATGCATCTGAACAAATTAATTCAGATATTATCCAAGAGCAAAGTGTGGTGCCACAGCTAAAGGTCACCTTTGCTCCAACAAACACTCATGAGCTGTGAAGCTTAGAAACCAACTCTTCTTCCTACTCTCCACAGAGATTGACAGGATGCTACTGGGCATGACAACTCGTATTTAATAAGCAGAGATGAACACATCATGTCACCTCCCATAAATGCCACCTTAGTCTACAAAAAGCACCTGCGTGTTGGGAGGTGCTGTGACTTACCTCCCTGAAATGAGCAAGTCTGCAAAACACCGGTCTGTGGGAAAGAAAGCAACCCCTCTAGTAGGGGTCCCTGCATGTGCAGGGAGGCACCAGCACAGATGTCAACCAGCCAGAGAGTCAGGGCTGCCCCTGAATGCTGTTTTGATGGGAGGGCGGCAGCAAAGCATCTCAGTCTCCTATGGAAAGTGGATGCAGGACTGTGAGTGTGCAGGAGGGCCTTGACAGAGGAAAGACAACTTTCCTAGCATTTGAGTACATTCTTCCCTCCTTGCCCAACACCCAGCAGAAGTGAGAAACAGATAACAGGCATTGCTAGAACATGGAGAAACAGGTTTGTGAAATTGCAGCTAGGTCAGCCAGAGACTGGCAGCACAGACCCGCACCCCTGAATGTGTTACTACAGCATGAATGGGAGCACGTCACCAGCTACTTTTAAAAGAGGGGGTCTTTTTATAGGAACATACCTTATGGTGCAGGATATAGGCTCAAAGAGATTGGCACAATCACTATTAAAAAAAGAATTGGGTTCCACTAACAGAAGCTCCTAACTAGCACAAGGATTCGGATTCAGGATTTAACTCCACTTTTGGCACAGGAGTCTCCAGTCGGTCCGGTCAAGGAATAAATAAAACAAGGCCTGCCTGCTCAGCAGACATACTGGGATTCTGGTACGTGGTGCCTGACAGGGCTGATAGAAACTAGATTCTGTTATCAGGGATGCTTTTAAAAATCAGACCCAACACCTGAAAATTAAAAAACATTTTCCTATGTCTCTTAAAACTAATAAAAAGAGTATTGCTACAAATAGCTTTTACAGGGGGTGATAATTACTTAGTTGAGATATGCTTGTAAGATTTAAGCTACTGCCACAAGCAAATTTAAGTGCTACATCAACTATTAATTTCAGCACTTAGATGCAGATAACAACAGAATATCAAAGTTCTGTACATTAAAATGACATATAAGTTTTTCCTACATTTTTTTTATTATTTAAAGCACAAAGTATACTCTTTTGTGCTTACTTCTCTTTTCCATTCTAAGTGGTACTAGAATATTACAAGACAATCTTTTCCTGTGTTCATATAGTAAGTAGTTGTGCATTTCCAAGAAATGCTAAAGTCTCTTTGGAAAAAATACAAGATCCTAGTGATTTCTACAAAGGTAACTAAAACTGATTAATTTGAATTCTTAATTTCTAAACTTTTTTTTCCCCCCTCCTCCATTCTCACACATCCTCCTCATTTTACATATCAGGAAACAGATCACAGAGACATGAAGCTTTTCAGTATCAAAAAGCAGGTAAATACCTGAAGTCAAATTAAGTGTTTATGTTCAGCCAAACTAGGAATTGTCTTGTTTTCTTGCACACCGAATTATTCAATACAGGAAACATTCCCTCTATAGGAAACATTCCCTCTATAGAACAGAAAGTGTAACTATTGCTGAAAAATAAAGTAGTGAAATAGTAACTTCATTTTTCATCAGCTGTTAAATACATTGCACTTTGAACTTACCGACAGAAAGTCAGCTCAGGGTAAAAATGGGCCAGTGCAGGGGAAAGAGGACACAGGACTACCTAAAATTTTGTTTTTTCTGTGGTACAGTAATAATTCATTTAGGGAAGATGGGTGTATACAAATATATACACGATCTCATCTGCTGACACCAAATTAGTACTCAGCATGCATTTTCAAAAAAAAAAAAAAAAAAATCTGTTTATGATTGCATGCAGATCAAAGACCCTTAATAAGGTTTCTTCAGTTTTGATCAGAGCCCCATCCTTTGTATTTCATTTTAAAATTGTGCAAATATACTGATTAAACATTGTTAAAAAAAATTCCCCCAAACAAAACCATAACTCTCCCTAAGTATTCAAGCCTGAAGGGTTTTCATTTCAAGCTGCTGGACAAAGCCCAGATTTCACCTAAACATTAGCACAACAAGAAGCAGATCTCTACGATTCAGTGATTAATGATTTACCTTCCAAGAGATTTTCTTTTTTCCTTAAACAAGGCTGATAAAAAACCCACCCTTACCCTAGTCAATGAAGCTGAACCCGCCTCCCACCTTCATTTAACCCCCGCACACAAACGACGCGATGCACCCCAACAACCCAATGGCAGCCTCAGCCAGGCGAATGGTTTCTATTCAGCTTTTACCAGCAGTATCCTAACCCGAAACTAAAGTTTCGTGGCACTACAAATAACGACGTGGTTTTTTAGGCTTCGGTGCACCATACTTTCCTGTACAAACTAACTCAATTTGCAGCCTCCGGGTGGCCAGACACAGCCCCTCCACCACAGCTTCTCCCGGCCGTCGACCCCCGCAGCTCCCCCCTATCCCGGGACAAAGCCGCAGGCTGGCGAGGGAGCGCCCGTGAGGAGGGAAACGGGAAAAAGGAGGCCGACGGCTCCCGGGGGCCAGCGCCGAGGCTGAAGGAGACACAGGGCCCCCGCTGCTGCCCTCCGCCCAGCCCTTCGCCAAGGCCGCCGCAGAGGCGGGCCGGCCCGGCGCACCGGGGCAGGGGCAGCGAAGGGCTCTCGGTGCCGCCGGCCGCGCTATTACCTTAGTGAGCATTTTCTTGAGCTGGCTCTCGGAGACCGCCATGGCGGCCGGCCCCTCCTCCGCCCCCGGTGGTGCCGCCACTCACCGGCCCAGCCCGGCCCGGCTCAGCCGCCCCTACATACAAACAGGAAGCGACCTCCCGCTCCCGCTTCCGGCAGCGACGTCCACTTCCGCCCGGCCTTGACGGCACTTCCGCCAGAGGCGCGCGTATGGTGACGGCAGTTCCGGTGGGCGGAGCCCCGCGCCCGGTGTGGGGGCCGGCTGGAAACACAGCGCGGGGGTGGCGCGGGTCGCAGAAACGCTCCTAAAGCCTAAGACATTCTTGGTAGCGGGGTTTATTGTTAAAAAGTATTTCTGAGAAGGCGAAGCGCCGTTTCCGGGGTGGTGCTTTTTGAAGGAACACGACGCCGCCCAGCGTTGCTGTGTAACAGCAGCGAGCTAACGGACAGCCCGGGAGGCGTTTGCAGCTTCTTACCATGAAAGCAATTAATAAAAAAAAAAAACCAAACAAATAAAACACCCGGACAATTCACATGAGAATAAATGCTCAACAGATTAAACGCAAGATTATGAAGAACTGACATAAAACCACAATATTATGCTCTTTTTTACCAAAGTAAGAAAAAAACCCCACAACCCAACAACTCCCCAAGGTCCAGCAATTTCTTTGGGTGTCTTCTTAATCTAGCAGCAAAGTTAATCACCAGCAGCCACAACTTTTGTCATATCACCGACAAGCACAAAGGAAATTTCAGTACTCCATGACAAAAATAAAAAAAATATCTGAACCACTGAAGGCTTTTTTTCCTTTCTGTTTTTATCCCCTGCCTGCAAGGTGATGCCGAGGTAGAACTGGGATGAATACAGCCTGTTACCAGTGCAGTGAATCAAGAGGTTAGAAGCCCCCAAACCCACTCTATCTTAAAAACCTTCATTTATCTAACAATCCACATCCTGCTTTTTCACCACATCCTCAGCCTCTCCTGAGGAAGGTTACAGGTTCTGTGGTCTTCCCCAGCAGCTCCCTCCCTCCTCAGGAGGACAGAAAGCCTAATAACATGGGCTGGCTTTGGATCAAGGCCTGAACTTGCAGATACTTCTGCATCACCAAACTGTCAGATTTTGTTCTTTATTTGAAGCCCACCTCTGCTCCTCCCTTTCAGGAAGGGCACCTGTCCCAGTGCTGCACAGGGTAAGAGTGGTGATGTGTGTGTGGACCAGGAACTACAGATGCTTTAGCGCTCTCAATGTCCTTACAGAATTAGAGCAAGCCAGGACCAGAAAGCCTCAGACACCATCAAAGGTACAACAGAAACACACATCTGATACATAAGGTTGGAAGGACATTGCTAACATCATGCTTTTAGCTTTTTTCCCCCCTTAGTAATGAGCAGGAGTCATAAGACATAAGAGCATCTGCGACAGGCATGAAAGATCAAGCTACCAAACTGCATCCCCCTCTGCCCTAGAGAGCATGGCCCTTTTTCTAGACAATGACACAGCAATGAAAGCCCTGGAGGCAGAGTTCTCCAGGGCTCTGCACGCTGCAGTTTCTGCAGAGCTGGGCAAGCTGCTCTCCCAGTCTGTGTCTGTGCTAATGAGGTGCAAAGAGCTAAGAATAACCCAAGAATCAGGCTATAATTAGCAACAAAAACACACAGGCAAAAGTCACCTGAATGTAGGTAAAACGTTCTTGCACATTACCCTCCTCATTTTGGCCACCACAAGTGCACTTTTCAAATAAGAAATTACTGTGCAGTGCAGTATTAAATAATTTAAACCAGAACTGCGGAAGCACTTTTTGAAAGTAAAGTAAAAAAGCCTTCTTGCTTTATATAGAGAAATCCATGTATACCAAGCAACCCTTTTTGCCTAGCAAATATCCAGATTTTGTGAGCAGACACTGTGGTTTGTTTCCCTTGTGCTTGCTTACAGTTTCAGTTGCTGCTGAAGGTCATGAATTGACCCTGCACTGCTTTGCAGTTTCTCTTGCACTAGTGCATCTTCTTCTAGTTTTACCATTTCAATCACTCCGTTGGTTCCAAGAACGCAGGGCAGACTTAAGAACACTTCACTGTTTATACTGCAACATCCCTGAAACAACACGCAAAGAGAACGGTCACACAGTTACTTGTTTCTGCTCTGTCTACACAAAATAACTTGATTATTTTAATTAGGCAAGGAAAGGTGAAATTCCAGTTATTTTAGATCCTGTGCAATGGGTTACTGTACAAAACCCAAAATATATACTGTGCAGATGAAAAAAATTATCTTGAACCATGCCACACTTGGAGGAGTTTCCCAATATAGATATATCAGACTGCTATAATGCAGGCAAATTTTATACTACTAAACACTATTTAACCCATTTCTTAGGTAGAACAAGCAGGGACACTTGACAGTACAGTACCATTAGTTCTTTTAGGATGGAACAAAAGAAATTAAAAAACGCAGCTAAAGAGAGCTATCTGGGGAATGTTTTTCACATATTGATCCCATATTCTGTGAGAGACTTCATTAAACTTATATCCCTTTAATTCAACTTTACACTGTAGATTTTATTTTTAGGATCCATATGGGAAATTCTACATTCTGTATTTACTCTGCAGCTTACGAAACTTGTCACTTCTCTGTATCTGCATTTAGTACATAAACGATTAAAAACTTTACTTGAAAAATTAATGATGAAATTAGTTATATGCCTGTACTTGATAGAATAAGCAGCCTGCTCAACTTCCCTGCACTGGGACATGCAAATCATCCTTCTGAAGCCTGTAAATACAAGCAACGAGTAAATGTTTCTACATGGGGTTTTGCCTCATATGAAATGACTTCATGCTTTAATGAAGCCTCTTAGGATAAACTTTAAACAAGGTTCAGCCTACAATTTTAAGTTAAATATAGCTTCATAATCTTCTCAATGTAAAGTACCAAGGAGTAAAAAAGCAGCTGTTTCAAAGCTGGTCAAATAAAATACTGGCAGAAAATGCATTTTACACTTTCATAAAAGATACCGAACTCTTTCGGCCTCTGGAAAAATCTACATTAAATACTGAGCACTTGGAAACTGTGACACACATTTCTCTTCATTCGCCAAATCCAGCTATTCCAGGGGAGCTGGTCAGTAACATTGAACATATATTCCCTCTGGACTCTTGCCTTTTTTGGAGAATAATTCACTTTTAATATTGGTTTCCGATTAAGACAATGATTGGGTTTTTCTCCTTTTTGGACTAGAATTAAAAGCTGTTGTTGGAAGAAAGCAATGGAAATAGTGCTACTTCAGCAACAGTTACTTTAAGTGAGAGGTCTGTGCTGCTAAAATTAATGGTCATATCCAGTATAAATAATATAACTACATTACCAACCAAAAGATATTAATAACATATTTACCTTTGCCAGAGTGGACACAGAATGAACCTTTCTTTTATCTTTCAGTATACTGTCAGTCAGATCAGCAACTGAGAGCCCAACAGACCAAGATCTCTGACCTTTTCCCTTTAGAACTTCCATAGCTCTACATAAACCAGAGAAAGGAGAAAAATGTGATGTTTAAATTTTAATTATTCCTATCTTGGTTTATATGTAAAACTCAAAAGACAAATTAAGTGCACCATATCAGGTAAAGTGCACTACAAAAACATTATTCTCTGTTTTGGAAAACAACAGAAAGGAATTAAGAATTGCTTTTAAGAATTTCTTTATGTACCTTTTACCCACACTAGTAACAATTCTCTTTTCTGTCAAGAGGTGTAACTGATAAGTGGCTGATTAAATCAGGTAATCTGATCAAAACTTGTGCTTTGCTTTGAAGTAAACTACTTCCAGACAAGCTCTGAGAGAAGAGTGCCAGAAGGCTTGCCTACTTTTTTTTTTTTTGTTTTAAAAAACACACAATTGAACTGGCAGCTCTAATATTCTAGTGTATATTCTACAAAGCTTGTCTTGTCCTTAGATCATCACAGCCACAACACTAAGAACTCCAGCAAAATAGCGGGCACATACACATATAAAAAAGTGAATGACTTACAATTTTCTATAAAATAAATCTGTCAACAAAATTTGTCAGCAAAATTCCTCCTCCCCATAAAGAGCTGAAGGGAAAAAAACCTCTGCAAACATCAAGTGCCTAAGCATGAAGAAAAAACATTTAAGATTATAATGGTGTTACCTGTTAGCCACATTTTCCCTTGAGTTACCAGCAGCCATCGCTTCAGTTCGATTTGCAACTAAATTACAACCGGTCCATGATAGTACTAAATAGAAACAACCAATGATTAAATGCACATCTGAACTGTGACAAAAACAAGGAAAAAAAATAATAAAATTAAAGCTTTCCAAACTTTCCTTCCCTCACAACACCCAAATGTAGTTTATGATTTTCTAAGGTTCCCTGGATGACTGAAATAACGGACAGTAACACCTGACTAGAGACACTTGCTTAAAAATGAAGTAATATGTAATAATGCTTAAATTAGCAGTAACCTACCATATATTAGAACATATTTCATTCCTCTTTCAGTACTTTTAACTTATATTGTTATACCAAATAATAAACATTTGAGGTTTGTGGGAAAGTAATGGAAGATTGGCGAGGAGGACTATAAATAGGCTCAAGTGACTTGCATCTGGGGAGCTGGAAAACACATATCACACTAATTGTTGCTTAGTTTTGTGTGCTCTACAAGTAGCACATCTGCACTTAGATAACATAGGCCTGGGATGGACCTTATCAAACACGGCCGAGATTCCTGCCCTGCTGTTGAAGAGATCAAAGCACAGCAGAAAACTCTGCCTGCCCAATCCTTGAAATACAGGCCCAAGCAGCAAGTTGGGGCTCTCTCGCTCCCTCACTCCCTCGCTAACAAGGACTCTTGTGCTAATAAGGACCCTCACTCTGCGGTGCCTGCATCCCCTGCTGCCTGCCTCTGCCGGGTGCTGCTTCAGAGGTTCCCCGATCCATGAGGTATTGAGATTAAATTTGTTCTTTGCCCTTAACCCATGGGTTTTGTGGTTGTTCCTGCATCGGCTCACACAAGGTTGTACTTTCAATTTTTTTTACTTTTTTTTTTTTTTTTACTGTGACAAATGTCGAATACTTTTAATACCACTCCAGGTCTACAGTCTTGAGCAAACACCAAAATGTAAAACCATTATTATGAAAATCTACGCTTCTGCTTATGACTACCTACATTACTTTCCTCAATTATTCTTTCATTACTTAATTACTTAAGCACTTCCAAGACATTACATACTGATAGTTATAATAAAGTATCACTTTACCTTTGTCTTCCCCTTGTTCACCAATAATCCAAGCATCTTTTGCCAGCACCTCTGCTTTCAGAAGGTTTGTCAGTATATACTGAAATCTCTCAGTATCTAGGTTGGCACCTACTCCAATAACCCTATTTTTGGGAAACGCACTCAGCTTCCATGACACATATGTCATTACTTCAACTGTATGTGAAAGAAAAATAAGTTGTTAATGAAGGACTGCTCAAAATTCAACACAACAGATCAATGAATTCAAACTATGAATCACAATTTGAAAAACTCTGGACCAAGTTGTTTAGTTTAGAAAAGGTATGAGCATATAAGAATGTATCAGTAATTTGTTTCAACTTAAAAGACCATGTCAAGTGGGGAGGAGGTGAAGAAAATTCACAGCCCTAGTAAATTTTTAAAGAGAAGTCAAGTGAAACTTCAGAATGAGTCATCATGCTTCCCTCTACCAAAAATACCACGTGCTTCTAAATTTAATTCAGCCAGTGCTTAATTTCTTCTTATTTGGCAAGCACTCTCTTCTCCATCTCCACAGCTCTAAAGGACAGGAAGGGTAAGAAGCACTTGAGAAACAGACAAGGGCTGTCTTCAATGTGTTTACAGGACAGAGAGGCTGATGCTTCTTTCCCTTTTAAGTAGTATTTGCTTTGTCTAAGTTCACAGTATCCCTGACCCAAAAGACTTAAACTTTCCACCAAAACACAGCTGCAATATTTACTATCAACACTATATTATGTATATTAGCAGCCTGTGTCTGATCATACAGCATATAACACACATGCATCTATCCTTACTTGCACAGGAGAAACGTACACATAAAACTCACAACTGACAAGACAACAGCCAATGGATGCTAATCTTGTAGATACAGTAAGGTTGAAACTATGTACAGACACATACAGAAATACATACCTTTTACACAAAACAAAGTATACTATTTTCTTTTATCTTGGTAACAGTAAAGAAAAAACCCTCAAAGACAGTGTCCTGCTCAAAGCTGAAAAGGAAAACATCTTTCAGAGTAGCAAGAATTTTTGACTAAGTGGGTATATTCAGCAGTAACGTATTTTTAAATCAGGCCAAAGAGAAAGCCAGCTGACGGCAGAGCATTAGGCGAAGCACCAACATACCTGGATGAGAAGCAACAAGGAGAACAGTGTTCTGACTGTAGTGTGATATTGCTGGGATAATTCCTCTGAACAAGTCCACGTTGCTTTGTATGACATCAAGGTAAGTCTGAGCATTACCCAGAGAATTAACTGTAAGTACCACAACTTTTGAATCAGCTGAAGCAGAAAAATCTGAAAATACAAAGAAAGTATGCTTTTAAAATTTATGTCATTCTATTGAGTTTTGGATGCAAAACAAAGAGCTCTCCTAAAGGTGGAACTGCAGCATCCAGCTGATTTAGGGATTCTTCCCCTCCTGTCTCTCCCAATGTGGAATCTGGGGCACTTCCACAGCACCTGTAAAACACAGGTCTCCCACAGAACTACTTTCAGGTTTCATAGTTGGCAAACACAGAAGACAAACTTCAATTTGTCCAATGCTAGAGAGCACAGACCACAAAACATCTAGACGGGGTTGACAGGTAAGCTCTTGGCAAGTTTTCTTGGCAAAAGAGAAAAAAAAATATATCCATGAAAAGGCTCCTTCATTTTTAAAGAAGGGGAAAGACTTCTACTCCTTTATTTGAGGATTCCATAATTTTTGATCTTATAGCTCGATCAAGGACATGTAAACAACCATAAAAAGTACTTCAAAATCTATTTAACAACTCATGTAAAAGAAATGTATTTATTAGCCCAAGAAAGCACACAACTACATTGGCTGCAGAAATCCGTACGTCAAAGTTGCCTTGAGTGGGTAACTCTGAATATCCAAGTACCGCACAGGTGGTCAGCAAGGACACAGAAACAAGGTAATTTGACTGTCACACCACTTCTGGAACCAGCTGAAGCCAAAGCAGAGGTCTAATGCACTGACAAACTGGGAGCATACTAAGGAGGATATAATTAATAGCAGCTTGCCCCAAACCCAGATATAAGCATACTAAAATAACAGGTGACAGCGTATAAGAATTTTGTACTACTGTAACACTACTAACAGCATAGCCACCAACAACATACAAGCTTTTTGTACTGGAGCTGAATGTAAATATGTGATAGGTAACCACAAAGGCACAAACAGAGATTTGTGGTACAGTTGCACAACCAAGGCTTGGGAAAAAATGTGCTAGCAGTAAAACCAGCAAGATAAGATCAAAGGATGTAGAGCAGGCAATGTCAGATGCAGAATAAGCAGATAAGATGCCTGGTGGAAATAGAACACGTCCCTGTCCCCAAAATAATATAAACTATATCAGAAGCACAAGAAAGCCCCCCATTTCTTCTTGCAGAGGGTGCAAGGAACATAAAACCACCACAGACAAGCAAAGAAGAACGGGGAAGTTGTTCAATTCAGTTCCAGCTTCCTCTGTGGAAGAGCTTTTGAGCCACACCACCCCAACCCCTGTGACTAAGACCATGAAAGACTGTAGCCATCACCACTAATTATGGAGATGTGGTATCGACTCTGTTGAATTATACACTCACAGTTAATTGGGGTCAAGATTTTTAAGAACTAATTGTTTGAATATGTAGTGCTAGTGATTAAGAACTATTGCCCATGTGCATGTTTAACGAACATCAATCTAGGAAAGCAGTACTTTGAAACTTACCTTTATTTATAAGCCTTTTTAACACTGCTCTCACAGCTAACATACATTTCTCTAACATACATATATTTTCCCCCCCTTCCTTCCCTCTCTCCACCTACAACACTGAAGTACTAGGTTCGTTTCTCTCTATTTCTGCACATGTCCAATTTCAGCATAACCCTCTTGCCCTGGAAGTACAGATTCACATACCTCTACCTCTATAAACAGAATGAAAAAAAACCCGAAAGAAAAGTGATGCAAGCTTTGCTGAACCTCCCTTCCCCAATTTTGCCCTGAGAGGAGGAGGAGAGGAGAAGAGGAGAAGAGGAGGAGGAGGAGAGGAGGAGGAGAGGAGGAGGAGGAGAGAAGCTATGAAAAGATAACATCTTTTTAAGATAATGGCCTATATGCCAGAGCCTCTGTACCTCCCCAGGTGTCCTGCTCTCATTAAAATGAGCACGAGCACACACAGCACAGTACTTGCTCCCACTCCAGCAACAACACCTAATACCTTTGCTGATCTCCACATTTGGCAGAGCAAAGATCTCCAAGTCCATGGTCCCTCCTTTTGCCGCACCTTCAGAAAGATCCAAAAGAACCACCTTGTCTGCAGCACCCTGTACAAATAAAAATAATGCACATCAACAACAGAACAAAAACATATTCTTGTGGGGTGAAAAATAAAAACCAGTATTCTTCCAATTCTGGTGTTGGTTGTACTGTGCACAAAACAATCAAACAAAACTCATTACAAAACAAACAAACAAAAAACTCACAAAGCCATCTCTGGGAAGTTATAAATGTTGATGTTACTGTTGTCTCAGAGCACATAGCCATAATGAAGTACAGACCATCTACAGACTATCCTTTTCCAAGGGACTAAGAGATCCCAGATGTAAAAGGCCACCGTTTAGGCAAGAATCCTTTAACTAAGGATTTCCAAAATAAGTGAATTCAATATTCAGCCCTCTGTATTTAAAAAGCTGACTAAGAAAACCAGGCAGAAACACTTCTGTGTGTCTGTAAGTTAACTGAAGAGGCAAATGACATAAGCAGTGACATGGCTATTAAAACTGCTGAGTTATTTCTATGTGTCAGACTCTAAGAACTACGTTGGAAACCTCTGCAGAAATCAGGTCTGTTGCTATGCATAATAATTACATACCTTTGCTGCAACTGCTAATACACATGCAATGCCAAGATCTCCAGCTCCAACAATAGTAATTTTGTTAAAACATCCTTTGTTTTTGCCTCCACCAATGTTACTCTTTGATTTCGTGTCAGTGTCTCCTACAATTAAAAGAAAACCACAAAACCCACAAACTTAAATGCTGGTATCACATACATGTATTGTATCAAATACAAGTACTGTCTCAAATACATGTATTGCTGCTTCATAAAGGATCACAGTTGTGCCAGAGTTAAACCAAATTACATAAACTTTTTCAAAATAGCAGTCAAGCTACTGTCATCACAACTTGTAAAGTGTAAAATACAAATACTCCTCTGGATAGGAATGCTTTTTCACTAAGTAGATAATATGAGCATAACAGTATCAAGAAACTAGGACCATACAAACAATACTCCCTTTGCTACTGTTGCAGGTGTGAATATATGCCATTGTCATAAAATTTGCAAAAGTCTTTTTATTTTGGAGACATGCAAATTGGAGTTTGATTAAAATACAGTGATGTGGCGTTGTTTAGCCAATGCTACTGGTAACAACGATTCTCATTCTGACTATAATACAGAGAGATTTGCAACAGAAACATTAAGATTGGTTGCCTAGAATCACACACCTGTGTGTGCTCACAAGCATATATCTGCACACAATTACCAGAAGAAACAGCAGGAAAGGGTTAAAGGGAAAGGTTTGCACTAGTTGCCACAGATCACTATCTGTGATTTCACTAAAAGAAGGAAGAAGAAAAGACTGACCTGAAGAAAATGCATCGGGATGAAGAACAACAGGACTGGAGCCATAAAATACCCAGATAAGGAAAACATGAGAACTGTGAAATTCAGGAATTTTGCTCAAGACTTTAAATGGGTGAGATAAAGTAAGGACGCAAAAATGCCAAATAGCATCCACTCCCAAAGGCTGTAAAAGACCAGTCCAAAATCAGCTTGTCACCACTGAACAAGAAGAACCCAAGAAACATGATATAGGCTCAAGAGCCAGCACTCCTTGTCCTCAGAGTTGCACACCAGTGATTGTGGTCAGTTGGGTCTCAGGGCTTGCGACTGTGGATGTGAGAGTGTGAGTGAGATCTGAGAGAAGGACTGACTGTAACTGGGTAAAAACAACTTCTTTATAGTAAAATCACATTTCCCTTTCACAAGATCTCACACAGAGATCTTTTGCTGCAGTAATTTCCAACCAATTAATAGTACCAAGACTACACCATTTTTCAGTAGGCTTAAGTGCAAACATCTAAAATGAGCTGCTTACTTAAATAAAGAGAATCTGAGCTCTTGGTTCCAAAAGAGGCACTTTTGATTATACAGAGAAAATAAAAAATGTTGTGGACAGGCAAACACCAAAAATTCAGATATTAAAAGTGTGGAGGCATCTTTGTGATATCAAAGTAATAACAATATCAAGTTATATCAAATAATAACAATAAATAAAATAGATAATGTATAGGATTGTTACAAATAAATACATGAAATCCACACCTGCAGTAATCTTTGCAATGTAGGAGAGAAGTTCAGATTGCCTGGCTGCTTCAGAAGATGATAGTGAATACAAAGGGAGCTCTTCCTCAAATTTTGCAATCATTTCCTTGATTAATCCAATGATAGTTGATTTAGGCTGAAATATAGCAATACAGCAGACCAAACAGTTAACTAGCCATTTCATATAGTGGTATTACCTGTAAACTGCCTCATTTCATAAAGAACCATAGGTACACAAAATTAATCGAATTATAAATATTGACACCCTTAGCACTTACATAAACATTTAAGGTAAAGAAAAGCCAGGGAATTTCTATATCAATAATGAAAAATATACCCCATCCATTTCAGAACACTAGCATTCATTAGATCATTTTCACTGGCCCAGCAGTCATATTTACATAAGTTATTTAATACAGTGCGTAAAATCATTTAGCAACCACAATGGCTCTTGAATCTCTATGCTAATGTTTCAGAGTTCTGCAGAAAGAGACCCATCCAAAAGGCAGGAACTTCCACTGAACTTTCTGGAAGGATACGCAGTTGGTCTATTATTATTATTCATTATTCACAGCACCAAAGGAAAAAGTATCAAAGGTCCACAGGAGGCTTATACTGCTTTATAGAGAAGTCAGTCCCTTTTTTTCTTCAGCTTAAAATAATTTTCCTTACAATCATTTATAACTTCCTTTACAGTCCCTTCAGACAGTCTGAAAACTGTAATTTCCAGAGCCATTTTGCTTCATTCTGCATTACATATTTAAGATTAACAAAAAAACACTGAAAACTAAAAGCCCCAAACCCTATCCACTCCTCTCCATTGATCTCTACAATACCATGTTTTATTCACAAATATATTCCTCCCGTCAGCCACTCCACCTCTTACATGGCTCCAGTTTTGCAGGTAGGGCAAATAAATCCTGCCATGAGCATCAACGTGCTTTCCCACTGAAATGCCCATGTTCACAGTCGGCTTCAAGAAGCAAATGGGAGGAGCAAAGGGATGAGAATCCAGAATCCACAGATGAATAGGTATGTTATAGGAATTACCTGTTCAACACAAAACAAAAGCCATTACTAACTTCCGCATTGAGAAGAGGCACTAAAAACCAGGCATGTGTGCCTGTGATTCACACTTCCTAAGAACAAAGAAAAAAAAGCCTGGCAGATCACTTTCTAGATTCACACTGGCCCGTGTCTATGTTACTTAGGCTAGTTAATAAAAGGAGACTTCTCTGCATCCAATTGCTTCTTTCTTAATATAAGGCTTTGTTGTTGTTTTGTTTCCCAGGATATTCTACCAGCCAACACATCCCTTTTTCCAGGCAAAGAAATCTCTTACAGCTACCCTTATTTTATTTTATACTTATTTTAGGACTTGACAAGAGATGCAAAGAGGCATCCATTAAGAGCTTTACCTCAGATTTCAAAGGCTTTAAGTTAAAAATAAAAAATTACCTACTGGCTATTTTTGGACATTGCCTATAAAAGGATAGGGCTTGTAGAGTTCATGCAGCCTCCATTAGAACCAAAGAGTTTGCCTACACAACCTCAAACTACATGATTTATTTAAAATAGGTAGACTTATTTAAGATCTATGAATGCACAAAGACACTTGTTTGTGCAGTAGAAGTGGCTTGTGCCAATTCATGCAAAATCCTTTACAGTCATCTTTAAAGAAGCTGCACAGCATGTTGTTAAGAGGCAGTACCCAACACATTTTACAATTAAATGCATAACTGGTAAGGAAATCATATTTGATTTATCTTACCATATTTCACTGGAACAGTACCACTAAAATTCAGGAGGTCCTTCTGTGATCCATCCTTGAAGGCTGAAATTAAAAATGTGGTTTTAAAAAAAAAAAATAATAAATGCTCTCAAATCTGGCATAGCAATCCCATCCAAAACTACCAATATGCAATGTTCCTGGAAGAACCAAGGCTAAACATTACTAAGGTTCCCCCTTCCCCCTTTGACAAAATTCCCTAATGGAATCTTAATGAAAATTGCATTGGTACAATTAAGCCCATTATTAGCATGAACATCCCTTGTCCTGGGTTACCCTGGTAGCATGGGAACTTTCAGTCAGGCTGAAGGATTCTAAAAGTTACACTTGATAAGCTAAAGACATCAAAATGCTTTCAAAACAGTCATGAGATATGGGAAAAATGCTGTTACGTATAAAAATTTAAAAGAACATCAATCTTCTATAATTACTGACAAGTTAAAATAAAATTAAATTTAGTGAAGTAGTTGCTTAGGTTTTTTATGCATGCATTCTTCAAAGAGCTTTCAAATACAGTCACGTGGCATAAGAAATTTTACTGCAAGTCAAAATAAAGACAGGAACACAACTGAAAGATATTGACATTATTTAGAGTCTATTACACACAGCCTGAATCTATGGCAAATAAGAATCACAAATAGTTCAAAGTAACTGTAACAGTTCTTACTGTATGTGTTCATGGAGAACGTGAAGTTTGGGTAGGTCTTGCTAACATTCTTTAGTTCTTCTATGGTCAGGTCTCTGAATTTATACTGGGAAGAGGGGAGGGGAAAAAAAATAAATCAGAAAAATATGTTTTATTTCACAGGCAGCTTATGTCATTACCAGAGGTAGGGAAAAGGAACCCAGAGAAAGTAGAAACACAAGAAGGGGAAGGTAATAATTACTTGTATTATTATAAATAGTTTTGGTGTGAAATGACTTCTCAAAAAGTTACAACAAAAGTATCAAAAAGATACAACAACAACAAAAAAAGCTTTAAAGGTATCAGAGGTCTGCTGTTACTACATTAGAACTCAAATTCTGAACATCATTCCTTATGGATCATTCCTTCCCCTTTACAGCTATGTGAGCAGAGACTTAATAAAATTTACTCTCCTTCACACACCATAATTAAAAACAATATAAAAATATAAACCTCGTAGCAATAAGACGACTCCTTCTTTTCTGACACAGTTACTTCTAAAAACTCAGATCCACCTGCACATATTTTAGAAGAGTTTCATAAGATGCTTATTTTCCACAAACATATTGAATGTGTAATTAGCCTTTGGGATTTTTTTTCCACGTTTAAGCTGTCCTTGAGAGCTGAGAAAATTCAAACAAAATAATGCATCCCTCTTTCCCAGCTGCAGAAAACCTGCCCACAGATTAACAGAAGTACTGATGCTTGAAACACAATCTGAAAGTAACCATCAGCAAGAATGAATCATTGCTACTTCATTTCGACTGTCTCCAGCTGGTCTGATACCTGAACTTCCAAGAGATTTGCATCTTCCCACATCTTACAGTTATGAAGAATATTTTCCATTTCCTAGATTAGAACATCTGCTTCTCAGATTTTTAGGAAGTCTGTCCTGGAACCCTTGACCAAGCAAACGCAACTGCAGCCTGACAACGGCTGAAGAGCTGCTCATTGCACAGGAATATTTGTCACAAAGTATCAGCTAAAATCCACAGTCTCTTCAGTAAGGCACCCACCAGAAACAGTAGCAATACTACAGCTGTGTGGATGGTACAACTATTTTCCACTTTGTATAAGAAAACACAAAGGTGCTGAAAAGAGACACCTTTTAATCAGCTTCTCCACGTTCAATTTTACAGGATATCACAAAGTCAAGCAGGACAAAAAATAAATTCACAGGTGCTCAAATTAGGAATGTCTACACATTTTCAAAAGTGCTGATACATCTGGATGTGAAATCAAACCCATCTTTCCCCAGCTGACTCCTTTCTTATTTGTAATGCAAAATGAGGCATTTCTATCAAATACCTTGTCCTTTTCTAAAGATCGGATGATTTGTGAGGCGAGTCAGGCCATAGACCTTTCTCATTTTGCACCTACAATTATTTGGCACGCCCCAAATTTAAACGCGCACACCTCAGCTTCTCACACGGGAATTAAAACGCCTCAACCTCAGAGGGATGCTATAAATCTGGGCTTCCCAAGCGCAGAGACACTAACGCGGGGACTGTCACAAGAAATCCCCGAGGAGACCGGTAACTCTTAATGCCCAGAAAGGTTCCAGTCGCCTTCAGCACATCCCACGCGTCCTTGCGCCCCAAACCACAGGGATAAGACCCACGCCGCAGCCAGGCGGTAGGAACTTCCTCACAAGGGAGGCGGGCGGCACAGGAGGCGGCCGAACCGCACAGCTCCCCTCAGCTCCCCGCTTCGCCCCGCCGCCCCTCGCCCTCCCACCCGCGGGAACTCCCGCCCACCGGGCGCCGCCTCTCTCTCTCCCCTCCTGCTTTAGGGCAGACACTCCATTCTCTCCCTCCCTCCCGACTAAAAATTCGACGTTTATCCACAGCCCTTCCTCCCTCAGCCGCCGCCGCCGCCGCCCCCCGCCCGCCCGGGCGCGCGCACCTTGCCCAGCTGCTTCCTCAGCGCCTCCTCCGAGAGCTCCATGGCGGCGGCGCCCGCACGGGACGGGACGGGTGGGGCCGCCTCCCGACAGCCCTTGCGCGGGGTTCCCTCAGGCCGCCGGCCTAGCAGGGAGGACCCAAAAAAAAAAAAAAAGCCCTTATTTATTTTTCTAGATCTGCGAGCCGAAGGTCAAATAAAGGCAAAAAGCTCTCAGCAGGGTGCCATTTCCACCCCTCACATACAACAGCCTGCCAGCCTCTAAAAAAGGCTGAAATCTGTGGGGGAAAAAACCACAACCAAACCAAACCTAAACCACCTCACCTCTCTGCTGAGAGCCCATCTGGAGTACTGTGTCCAGTTGTGGAGTCTTCAGCATGAGAAGGACATGGCCCTGTTGGAGTGAGTCAAGAGGAGGGCCATGAAGATGATCAGAGGGCTGGAGCACCTCTCCTATGAAGACAGGCTGAGAGAGTTGGGGTTGTTCAGCATGGAGAAGTGAAGGCTCCGGGGACACCTTATAGCCCCTTCCAGTATCTAAAGGTCTACAGGAGAGATGGGGAGGAACTTTTCACAAGGGCATGTAGTGATAGGACAAGGGGTAATGGCTTCAAACTGGAGGAAGGTAGATTTGTATTAGATATCAGGAACAGGTTTCCCAAGCAAGTTGTGGATGCCCCATCCTTGGAAGTGTTCAAGGCAGGCTGGATGGGGCTTTGAGCAACCTGGTCTAGTGGGAGGTGTCCATGCCCATAGCAGGGGGCTTGTAAATAGATGATCTTTAAGGTCCTTTCCAACCTGAACCATTCTGTGATTCTACCAGGGGGCCTGCTTAGCCACGTTCTTCAAGACATCAGGCAAGACTATGCCACACATGACAGTCATAGCCAGAGCGCAGAGGTCTTGCAGGTTCCCCACACACTGCTCTAGGGTCACCTACTTGGCAGGTCCAGGGGGCCTGCTTAGCCACATTCTTCAAGACATCAGGCAAGACTATGCCACACATGACAGTCATAGCCAGAGCGCAGAGGTCTTGCAGGTTCCCCACACACTGCTCTAGGGTCACCTACTTGGCAGGTGCATATCCTAGAGTGTGCCTGCTATTTGCTGCACTGGAAGAATGAATTCCCTGGAAAAAACATTACTGAGCCCATGTGGGAGATGACCAAATGCTCCTCCAGCAAATTGCTTCTGATGTGTGACAGTGCCAGACAGTTCTCAGCTACTATCCCCCTTTCCTTTCCATTTCTTCTCTCACTAAGCTAAAGTGAGTTTTGAATGTAACCTGTCTGTGTGCAGTGATAGAGAAGTAATCTCCAGTGTAAGACCATACATAGATATTATAGGGATTGCAGATTTCTTCCCTCTGTGTTGACAGTATCACAACTGATTTGCAACTTTATGGACTTATAAGTATGTCAATAAAAATCTGGAATTAAATTGTTTCCCTACATTAATCAACTTCTTATTTTTTAAACCTTCCTACCACACAGTAAAGATACCAGAAAACTGCCTTTTGGAAAGTGGGCTGTGCAAGCCTGATGGCCAGTTCAGTGGAAAACACACAGTGTTCAGCTCGGTAAGTGGAGACAAATGGCAGTGCTATCCTCATAACCTACCAGAAAACTGAGGTTTCTCAGTGAATCAATATCTGATTATTTTTAAATATTGCTTATTAAGACATGATGTTCTCCCTATCAGAGGCTGATGTACAACATAGAGCAGATACTTTAGTTTCCACCTGTCCACATTCAAGGCAACTGAGTTTCAGGAAGGAGATACTAAGAGACAACTCAAATTAAAGAAGAGAGTCTGACCTTTTTTCTGTGATAGGATGCCAGGACCGTTACATATTGATCTTTCTTGCAACTGAGAAGCCCAGCTAGGTAGATTCACAACAGCAGGGTTGTGAAAGCCTATCCAGAAGCAGAAACCACAGCTTGGCATTTAGAAGGACAGTGTTGCATGGCTGCAGCAGCAGTGGTGTGAGTAGCCAGGCTGTCACTCAGTGGGACAGTGGGGCTTTGTGAACCCCAGGGCAAGGGGAAGGAGTTATGGGACCTCTTGAATGAGTGAGACATAGGGTACCTACCAAACTCACCACAGACTGGCTCTCTGTAAAGAGGACATATGGTGAGGACCACCTTTCTTCCTTCTTGGTGGTCTCACTTTGCTTGGTCCTACCCTTCCTTAAGGCCCATATTTGTGCAGAAGCTGCTGACCTCCAGCAGAGAGTTTGCAGGGCAGGATGCCTCAAACACAGCAACGCTGAGCAGGCACTTTACCTCCAAGGCCCTGGCCTTACTCTGCACCATACATGAGAGGCCAGCAGCGTCCTAGGTGCTGCATCCTTAATGCCATCAGCCCAGAGGAGCCCCTGCCCTGAAGAGGGGAGGGAGGCAGTTTCTCCATGGGGCTGTCACCAGGTATAACCTTGCAGGCTGCATTCTCTGCGGTGGTGGGCACTGTGGTAGGAACCTCTCTAAACAGGGGGAAGTATTCTGGACATCCTAGGTTTTGTGGTGGGAAGAACAGGAAATTAAAGCTTTACTGGGACCCCGAGAGCTCTGGTCTGGGACATATGCAATGGCAGCTGCCTTCACCCCAGCCTCCTACAGACTCAGTGGCTACAAGCTTTTTTGGAGGGTGGAAACAGCAAAACCTGTGATGAGCTGTTACAGAATGATCTTCATGAACATTCATCTAAACCTTTTTAAGAGACAATTTGAAAATAATTGTGTTTCTCAAAGGTCCGTGCACAGACTAATGTTTGAGAACAGAGCACTCCCTTTAAATATTTAATCTCAAACATTTAAATTTTTAATTTCTCCTTATTTCACAGTAAAAACAACTAAGAAAGTCTGATACTTGCAATTATTAGTAGATGAGGTGTTTGGTAACACTTTTAAAAATCGATATGTGCATATGTAACCAAAACAACCATAGAAACCAGAGCAGTAGGAACATACCCTTGGCAGTCACACACCACTATATCATCTCAAGAATAAGAGTGGGAATACTGTTTCTGTGTGAGGCTTAGAGGACACCCTTGACTAAGCCTAAACCCAAACTACAGATCCAAATTTCTCAGTACTGACTGTTCAAACGCTCCTTTAAATTCAGAGCTGTGCCTGTACCCTGTGAATCAAAATCTGCTCTAAATGTCATTTGCAGTGAATAACTCCATATTAAATTAACAGATCCTAATGCCAACTAATCTCTAGGTAATGAAATATCTTACTAGCAGGCTAATGTTCACACAGCCCACACAGAGCACAGCCTTGCTACCCCCACATAACCACCCTGTATCCATCCTCTAGCAGTTCCTTTCCCCACGTCACTTGATCTCTACCTTTTGTTACTGAAGTTCCTTTCTCTGTTGCAGTTTCTGAAGCTGACTCTCAACTCCGATAGCCCAGTGTCTCCCAAGCATTAAGCAAGAAGGGAGCCAGCAGTATGATTGCCATTTCTGAACATATTTTCTGCCCATTACTTACTTCATGTGCATGTGTTCACAGGCTTCAGTCAGCCAAAGCAGTGTGAGGCAGGCCGGGAGCACTGAGAGCAGAGCTGAAGTTGAACACGGCCAGATGGAGAGACACCAGTAGCTCCATGAGCAGTACAGCTGTCCTCTTAAATGCAGTCTTGAAGATAAATACACCTTGCCTTACACCATCTGTGGGTGGCTGCAAGACAGTAATGAGATGCCCTTCACTGGACATACTAAATTTTAATCTGCTACAAAAAGGTTCATCCTTTTACTCTATTTGATTGTCTGTTGGCCAGAGTTGTGACTAACATCTCTTTGATTTGGTGTCGATTCTAAGTTGATAGGATTTCTAGAGGTAAAGAAATGGAACAGCTTTCGGGATTAAGTCATATATTATTTCTGCTCTAGAAAAGCTTTCAAATACAGCTTTTATCCATCTCTGCTCTAGAAAAGCTTTCAAATGCATATCAACTTGCAACACAAAGAATCTGGTAAAGCCAGTGTGACTGGTAACATTATGCTCTTCCAAATGAGGCCATAGTATTTTGCTTATGTCCTTACCAAATAAGCTACAGAAAATTTCCCAAACAGGCATTTATTGAGCGATACTTCCAACTCTTATTTTATTACAACTCCATTCTCCATGAAAGTGCACCCTATGTATTCAAAAACATAGCATTTTGCCAGCAGAGCGGGTCCTCTTACTGACCAAGATGTTTTCTTTGAGACTTGGTAGAAGAGATGGTTAATTATACAGAAAGGCTACAGTTTCCCAGATGCTAAGGGAGAGGGCAAAATAAAATTACAGTCTCATGGAATGTGGAGGTCATTCTACAGCATGTGGCTTTTGAATTTTACTCAGCTCCACACAAGAGAAAAAAGGCATCATTTTTACTGTCCTAAACTTTCATACTCTAGTCTCATTCTTGTGCTTACCTGTGGGCATCCTGTCTTTCTAGGTATGCCAGCTTAGAGCAAAGCCAAGGGAACAGGTTCTCAGTAACCTGCAACTACCATTCAGGAAGTGTTTCAAAGAATTTTCTCCAGTGAGAAAACCATGCAATACTATGAGTCGTCAAACTAAGTTGAGAGTAATGGAATGGAAATTACAAGTTGAAGCTATAAATCTTAAATGCTATGGGAAAAGTTTGCATTTCTGAAATATGCTTAAGTGATCTTCCCAGATACTGAAGTCTTCCACAAAATAGTTAATTTTTCCTGCAAGTTTCAGCATCTCACACTGCTCATAAACAGGGCTTGCCATAGCCCTGGGCCACATCAGACTATACACTGCCATCTCCGCGTTCCCTTTGTGCAGGCAGCCATCAACAGAAGCCAGGTTAATAAAGGGTTTGCTGGTTCACTCATTTTGGCTGGGGGAAGAGGGCTGTTAACGACAGCGTGTCACTCTGCCTGACCTCTGCAGATTCACCTTATGTGACTGGGCTGCTCACCCATGCATCATTTACAGTCACATTTGACACCACTGTAGAAGTCTCAAAAACAGGCTTCCTGCAGTCTATAGAAATCCAGCACCAGATAAAGTGGATTGACTCGTACTAGTGCTCCCCCCTCCATCTCCCTGCAAAAATAATGATAAGCATAGCCCTTTATCTCAGAGCAGCAGGTGTAGTGCTCCAACAGACACACCACAGCTTTGTCTGGACACATGACACACTGAAAGTGTTGAGGGACCACAAAGTCTTCATGCAACGCAAGAGGCGGAGAAATCTGGCAGGGAGAATTATTGCAACAGGGAGTTGAGGACAGATATATACCAAGTGTCATATATCCATAGTTGTATCATTCAAGGAAGCCAGTTACCTCTTAAAAAGTCTACAACAGAGGTTAAATACATTGAGAAGTTACCTCAAAAACATCCTTTTACACTCAGCATGTGCATGAGTACACTCTCGTAGTTATTCAGAGTGCACTATCAAACCCAGAACACTACACTCAAGTGTTTTTGAAGTCAGAATCAAACTCATTCCTTAACAAGAAAAAACACACCAAAGCTCTTGATTCTCAAATTCTCAATTCTATATTCTAAATTCTCAATTGCTATAAACTTTCACACACATAGTATGAGACAGCATCAGATACGTGCCTTTCCTCAGCTGAGGAATGTTGAGAAACTGGGCAGAAGTTGCACCCAGCACGCAAAATGAAAAAAAAAAAGTATGAATTTGCCAGTGCAGGGAGAAGGATATAGGTAAAAAACAAAACTGCCATGAAGATCTGAACAGAGGAAATCCCCAAAGCAAATTAAGCACCAGATGGTTTGGGAAAACAAAACCATTCATCAGTTGAGGACAGAGAAGTTAGGACTAAACTGGTGATATCTCATTACTTCAGGAACCTCTTCTGTCTTTAATTTCAACCCACAAAGCATGTTAAGCATGACACAAAGGATTTTTGGATCCTTAGGGTCACAGAAAAATTAATGTTTCCATATATATTTCAAGTAGTAAGAAAAGGCTATCTATAGGATGACTGAACTACAGTTCTGTTTTCTGGAACTAAGATGTGATTTCAAATAAATTATAACTAAAATGAGGGAAATGTAATTTTATTTCTTCCAGAGAAGTAGAGCTTCACTGCCTGGATTAAGATAATAATGCAATGTAGAATCACCCTCCATCTGAACAGAATATATTTGCTTTGAAATAATGACTGACTACAGCTATTAAAGTGCATTTAAAATCTCAAGAGAAATCCAAACAAGGTAAGATTTCATGCCTTCAAAACAAGGTACACATAGAACACTGATTAAACGCTACTTTGTAGTATGATTTCACAAAAGTACTGATTTTTTTTTAGCAGCACATAGTGTGCAAGTGTTGCTCTGTCAAAGGAAAGGCAGAGGGGCTCACTTTGATGTGTGTTCATTTATCTCTTTGGAAGTGGGTCACAGCAACGGCTGATCAGAACAGTCACTGGTATTTACCTCCACCTGTCGAAGCAGTAGACCCTCCCACAGGAGACAGCAATCCAGGAGCTTCTCTACATGGGAAAAAGAGAATCTGAGAAAGATGCTGCTTGTGAAACTGCAGGATAAAACACCACAGTCCAAATGGAAGAGATCAAAGGCAACTGGCACCGTTGCATGTATCATCATTCTAATACTTGTAGCCCCAAATATATATTATGTCACAAGCCTAAACTGCAGGAGACATCAATGATTTTCAGATCTTTTCTGAGTACTCACGCGACTCCATTAATTTTTCCATACGTTCTTGCTGGCTGCATGAGAACAAGAGAACAATTCTTGGAGAACACTCAGCCTTACACTGTTGTATGTGACAGCTCAAAGAAAACAGCAGAAAAAAATTCTGAAAAATCTTCCATAAAGTAAACCAGTGAGAAATAACAGTAAAATGTTTAATGCCTGTAATTTATTGTATACATACTCTGCAAAACTTTTATGCATTTGGTGTGTGCAAAAGTATACACTCTCTTGACAGCACCAGAAAACAGTTAAGCTACGTACGAGTTTAACCTGATTTGTCACATTGTGTAAAAAGACATTGTGCACAAATGATATCCCCAAAGGAAAAAATCATTGGCTAAAACTAGAAGTACCCTTATTTACACACTAACACTTTAATATTGCATCACACCCACTCACCAAAATAAATAGAAGTACATTCATCACAATTTAAACACCAATCTCTCCATATATTTATTTTCTGATGTGTTTTGGTCTCCAGAAATATGCTATATCTAGAAATATGCATCAGCTACTAGATTATGTTACAAAATGCAAAAAAAATAGAAAATTCGTTTTCCTGGACAATATTTTGGGCTTTACACAAAAATAAATCCAGATTTCCATAGAGATCTCATATACTTCTCGAAAGATTTTTATTTTAAAGCACAGCACAGAGTTGCACACTAAGGCTTCCTGTGATATGCAAAACCCTGGCCTCCAAAAGACATCACTGTAAAGTGAAATACAGCTCAAGTGTAAATACAAGACATTTTCAAAAAGTAGTCATCAATAGAAAGTGCCCTTCATTTGATTTAGCATTAGCAGTAAAGAAGTAGCTACTGTAATTGTGCAATCAAAGCCAGACCTGGAAGGGTTTTAGGAAAGGTAAGTCATTTCACACTATCAAGTTTAAGGATATAGAATCTGAGATAGCAGAAACCAGCGCTTTTATACTCCTACATTCATTTTTTTTTTGACACAATTTAGTAAAAAAGGCACATTGTCAAACAGTGAATTAAAAATCTAAAAACCAAACCAGAATTTCATTAAATACAATTATATCATTAGCTTAAGATCAGATCCTCATAAACCAATATAAGCATTCTTCCAGTTTTTCTTAACCTCAAATTCAGATGCACTTTGGACAAGTACGTCAGTACTCTTGTTAAATTAATACTAATAATCTGGCAAGTGGTAAGCATGTTTTTGGATACAAGGTCAGGAATTTAAAACCAAAAATTTAGTTCCTTCCTAGCCAGTTTACAAATACGCAGCAAATCCAAATACATTGAAACCCAAACATTTGTACAACATTTGAAAGCCATTAGGATCCCATGCCAATTATGAGAAAGTACTTCTTGACTGTAAAATTACAAATGTGTCCTTGAATAATTCTTCATATTAAACAGACAAAATTTAAGCAGTGGTCACTGAGTGAAGAAACAGTTACAGTGTCTTAGGGAGGCTAGCAGAGTACATTCCAGTCACCATCTAAAAGACAAATGACAAAGTGCTTTACACATGAAATTTAACTGATCTTGCATGGTTAGATAATCAGAAAGCGGTGAAATAATCAGGTTTTATTTAACCTACATTTATCTGAAATGCAGATTTAATTCCCAACTGAATCGATTTTGAATTAATATCTTTCTTTTGCTTCATAGGAGACTTTTTCCCCAACCAGGCAGGAAGTTGAAGTTGCTCACATCTGATACAGGCTCTAGGTCTGTCAACCCAGACAGCTTTCTCCAGCTAAAAGAATTAAATAGTAAAAAAAACCAGTAACTTGATTATGGTCCCAGTGTTCATTGTCTTGAATGGGTAGTTCTAGGAACTACAACAGAAAATTTTAGGTGGTCCCAATGAAGCAGAGTGCATACAACACACTAGACAAGCAGTGAGGTTACGCTATCTCGCATGGTCTCAAGTGCATGCACTGAGAAACAGGTATTGGTAGTTAATATAGAAAGTTAAAAATACAGAGGAGCAACAATGTTATCTTCATCTGGGCTCCATCAACTAATACTGAATTAGGTTATGAATCTATCCCAATAGCTTACTCATGTCAGTGTTCTACTGAGGCAGTGAAATGCTACACCATTGACAGAAATATCTTGAAAAGGAAAATCTGTTTTTTCTTACATTAAGAGTCAGATGTTTAAAATTCAGCAGCTTCCAAGATTGTTCCTTACAGGTTGCTATCTGCACTGCTTCCTAGAAGCAGCACTGTTAAGAATAGCCCTCCCCAGTAGGAAAGGTTCCTTTGTTGCTTTTCTACAAGGTAATTTTTCCTTTTTATTCCATTACTTCCCCACCTGCCCCAACAAACACCCAAGGCCCTTTTTGTACTTTTCCAAGTACTTCTAGCATTAAAACCAAACAGCTTCAGCAGCTGAGGCCAGATCTTGATGCAAAGCTGAGTAGCATGATACTGGTGAGATTTGAAGGGCAATCTGGGGAAATAAAAGTGGATGCAACACCAGATTTGAGCTTCAGACTCTCAGTAAAACTCCTGTAGACTTACATTGACCTATGCTGATTGTAAACAAATTCAGTTACTGAAAGAAACAGTCTTTAAGTGCATAGTTAGAAATAGTGTGCAAACATGGGCATTAAGGTAAGTAACTGAACAAACTCTCCTGCTATATGTAACATTTTAGATTTTTGGTTTGATTAATCACAAGTATTAACTAGTTAACATGAAGTTGTTAATATTGAAGAGCTGCAAATACAGTCTAACAAAACTTAATTCTGATGTGCTTTCTAAATAGTAAGCCTAATTAGATAAATGACTGCTTCACATTTTAAATTAACACATCAGATGTTTAATGCAAGAAAAAACATGTGCATCATACACAATTTGTAAAAGCAGCAGCAGCTGTTAAACAAATGTGAAGATTTCAGGGCAGGAAAAGAATTCCCAAGTATACACTTGAGCCCAAAAGCACAAGTTACATACAAATACCAGAAATTCCTGTTTTCAGGGTGTGTATTTATCATACTGAATTAGATTGGCATTGGAATTCCAGACACAGCAAAAGCCATCATAACCTTTTGGCCATATCCATTAATGAACGATTTGCAAATGACATGCACTTTTCTGTTTAGAAATGAAGAGGTTCAAATTATTTTTATGGGTCCTCAAATCAGAAAATATACAGTACTTTATTGCTTCAAACATTGTGGCAGTGGCTGAATTTACACCCAAACTGCTTCTGTACAGAAGATGACATTCCAATACTTTGAGGCTCAAGTTGGGAGACAGTAGGATAAAGCATTTTTTTTTTTTTTAAGTCTCAAGAAATATCAGAGAACAAGAATGCTATTCCTTCCTTGCAAGTGAATGCAAAATTGGTTTACTGGTGTACGGGCCCACACAGTTCCGAGTCAGTGCATAGCTAGTCAATATTTCTGCTGGCATCTTGAACTGGTTAAATCAATGGAAACATCTATTAATTTTATTCCACTTAATAATATGCATTAGTGCATTAATTTCTTCATAAAAAACCAACCCTGGTAAGTATTAAAAATAAATATCTTATTTAGGACAAACTAAAGCCTTGCTTTTCTGTACTTTAATCCCTTTAAATATTCTTTTGCCCTCTAACAAGCAAATGGAAACTGAAGTAGAATAAGAGATGTATGGAGGCAGAGGGTAGCAGAAACATGAACAAAGTCAACACCATAAGTCAGTTAACGTGTCCTCAGCTTCTTCGACTGTCTCTTGCGTTTTAATTCTTCTTCTTCCCGTCTTAATTCTTCTAAGTCCTCCTGAACACCAAGTCTCAAGCTGCCAAATAAGATGAAATCCTTTACACACTGCTACTCAAGAAACATGAAATTTGACTTTTACCACTTCAAGAAAAGCAATCCTAAAATTATTAAAGCTGATTTGAGCAAAAATTTTAGATCAGTTCAACAACCATAAATTTTCCTCAATTACAGCAAGAATACAGTACTTTAAGAAAAGAAATCAAGATTTTGTCATTAGAATAAAATCTTTTGAGTGAAAAAAATATTTAAAACTTGTCAAAAAATATCAAGATTGTGAAGACAGCCGATTTTAATAGGAAAGGTCAGTATGCTGAAACTGATACTTAATACATTATCTGCAACCACTGATCTCATCAATAAAGAAGGGCTGGATAACAGCCCTACATACGTAGAAATATACATTAAAAGATTTTTGGGCATAAGTTGAGGGTTTTTTGGGGTTTTTTGTTGGTTTTTTTTGTTTAAATTATTTTTACAAGCAAAGTTTGTGATGCATAAGAATGAACATTCAAGATTTATTTCCTGTACCCACCACTGGCTGATTCAGTTTACTCTTTACCTATGCTTTCTTATAAACAATGGTAAGGCTTCTTTACCCCTGCTTTAACAAGCAGCAAATATCCACTCTTAGTCCCATGACTTGGGCAATAAACTTCCCACTTTGAGTTTAAATGTGTGCATACCTCCTCGCTTCTTCTTTCTGTTGCTCTCTCCAGCTGCTCTCCATATAACGTAAGGCATAGTCACTTTCATCTTTGTATCTGGAAATTAAATATTCGTTTTCAGCACACTAAAAAAACCACGCTAATATACACTTGAGTTATGAATGCACATCCCATCTTAGAACAAATAATTAACATTACTTATACCAATAATTACCACTAATTGCCATATAGAAATTCTAATGTTTTAATGTTTTGAAAGAATCTAAGTTACAAGCCTTTAAAATGCTTCCTTTCTTATACCTTACTGTCAGACAAGAGAAAGGTATTTAAATAAGCCAAATAAAAGCTTTCATTTTCCAGCAATTCCTAGTCATACCAAGTTAGATCCTCTTACAGAGCAGCTAGCACTACTGCATTTAGCAGTCGATATTCAGACAGCTACTTCTGATGAATTCCAAAATACTGCAGACTGCTACAGAAAGCATTTTAACATCCAATCATAAGAAAGAGTTGCTATGAATTATAAAGGTGAGACATTGAAGCTGTATTGTTTTCCAACTGTGTCCCATTGCATCAAATTGCATTGCTTCCCAGAAGAGCATGACAGGGAGTGTGAAAATTCAGGCTCCTTCTGCACAGAAGCAGCTCTAACGCTTGTTAAGTTTCTGCAATACAAAACCATTTTTGGATTATAGAATGGTTTAGTTTGGAAGGGGCCTTAAAGATCATCTAGTTCCAACCCCCCTGCCATGGGCAGGGACACCTCCCACCAGACCAGGTTGCTTGAAGCCCCATCCAACCTGGCCTTGAACACCTCCAGGGATGGGGCATCCAAAGCTTCTCTGGGAAACCTGGTCCAGCATCTCACCATGCTCACAGTCAAGAATTTCTTCCTGATATCTAATCTATATCTCCCCTCTTTCAGTTTAAAACCATTATCCCTTGTCCTGGCCCTCTACTCCCTGATAATAAAATCCCTCCCTATCTCTCCTGTAAGGCCCCATTTAGGTACTGGAAGGGGCTATAAGGTGTCCCCAGAGCCTTCTCTTCTCCAGGCTGAACAACCCCAACTCTCGCAGCCTGTCTTCATAGGAGAGGTGCTCCAGCCCTCTCATCACCTTGTGGGACTCCTCTGTACCTGTTCCAAGAGGTCCATGTCCTCCTTATGTTGGAGGCCCTGGAGCTGGATGCAGTATGCTGTGCAGCATACTACGAAGGATACCTGCACTGCCCCTATTTCTAAAAGATTAATTAGTTGAACTATATTAATTTCTGTTGTTCTGTTGCTTGTTCTGCAATATCTTAAAACTGACATTTTTCTTACCTTTTCCGGTCATAGCCAAATATTTCCCGAATATGTTTTGATATTTCTTCTTGGGGTTCCCCTTCATCTTCAATGAAGTCATCCATTTCAGAGTCATATTCATCATCATCATCATCTTCTATTTGTCTCTTGTAACCAATAGGTGGTCTTCCAAGACCTAAATGACAGGGGATTGAAAAAAGTAATTAATAACATTAATATAATAGTACTTCTCCTTGCTATTCCTTGGGCTCAGCCATTTTACAGTTCTAGGCTTCAAGGCAACAAACTTCTGCCTCGAGTTAATTAGCAATTCTCAGAAACTCGGTAAAAGGAAATACTTCCTCTAAGCTGTGCCATAGAAGACCACATATCAGTATCACCAACTGCATCCTGAGGAAACCACCAGAGAGAAATCAATATTCAGGGTTTTCTAGGCACTTATTTGCTAGAGTCCATGCTGATTGTTTCTGTTCAGAAATAATTTTTTAGAACTGCTTGCTTACTGATAAGTTGAATTAGCCAAAACTCTTATATATCAGTCACAGGTGGGGTTTTTTTGGTACATTTTCATGTACCACTTTAAGCATCTGTTATTTAAGACACTATGGAACTTTGAAGACAAAGCATAATTAAACTATGCAGGAAGTGAATCCTTCAACTCTTTTCCTTATAACAGCATTTGTATACCAACATCCATCACAAGCTGCTTAGGTTTCTTTCATGTAATACTTCATGCCCCAGGCCTGTATTTCAAAAAATATGAGCATAGGTAAAAATAAATAAAAAGTTGCAAAGCAGGAAAAAAAGCATTCTACTGTTAAATGTACTCCTTAAAAGACAAAAGTCTTCCTAATTGCGTCTATAATTGACAGAGACTCTCAGTGACCTCAACTCAGACATATATTCAAAATACAAAACAGATAACTAAGTGAAAAAAATATTTGCTCTAGAACTCTATACCTTGTGGAAACACAGGTCTATGCCCTTGAAAAGATCTCATTCCGTTTATCTGTCCGTTGCTGGGTCTCGTGACTAGGTTTTTAGAAGAAATAGTTTCCGATACAACAGTACACTTGGGTTTTACAGTTGTGCCCAAGCCACTGCCTGGTCGCCCAGGTCCTGCACTTGGGCTGATGCCTGGCCTTCCTGGTCCTGTTCCCAAGCTGCTGCCTGGTCGTTTGGCTCCTGTGCTTGGACTGATACCTGGCCTTCCTGGTCCTGTTCCCAAACTGCTGCCTGGTCTCTTGGCTCCTGTGCTTGGACTGATACCGGGCCTTCCTGGTCCTGTTCCCAAGCTGCTGTCTGGTCGCCCAGGTCCAGTGCTTGGCCTGACTCCTGGCCTTCCTGGTCCCATACCCGTGCTGCTGCCTGGTTGCCCAGGTCCAGCATTTGTGCTGCTGCCTGGCCTTCCTGGTCCAGTGCCCAAGCTGCTGCCTGGTCGCCCAAGCCCCGTGCTTGAGCTGCTGCCTGGTCGCCCAGGTCCTGTGCTCGAGCTGCCAGCTGGCCTGCCAGGTCCCATGCCTGAGCCACCACCCGGTCGCCCAGGCCCTGCGCTTGAGCTGCCAGCCAGCTTTCCAGGTCCTGCGGCTGAACCGCTGCCCTGTCGCCCAGGTCCTGGGCTTACATTACTTCCTGGCCTGCCAGGTCCCACACTAGAATTGCTGCTTGATCGCCCAGGTCCTGGACTTGGACTGCCACCTGGATGTCCAGGTCCTCCTTTTCCTAAGCTGCTGCCTGATCGTTTTGCATTGGAGTTGATTCCATGCTGAAGGGCTGCAGCATTTCCTGATTTTGTATGGGCAGACTTTTTCAGGCTGGATTCTTTAGCAGGTGGTAGCCTCTGAGCCCCATTGGCCGCTGATTTTGAGGGTGGCACATGAGAGCTTGAGCCAGACTTTCCAATACCATTGACAGGTAATTTACTATGACTGCTACCAGCAGAACTTTTTAAGGAGCCATTTTGTGAGATTTTTTCTTTTTGGTTGAATTTGGAGGAAGATGATAACCGTGAGTGTTTTTCAGTCAATGCTGGTGCTTTGGATTTCTTATCCGTACCACTCATAGAAGACGACAGACTGCTTTTTGATGTGGAATGCTTATCTACTGAGCTTTTGTGAAATTTTGCATTTACAGGTTCTTTCTGAGAAGTCACTTTTTTTGAAGAACTGGATATCCCTGTACTCTTAATCTCCTTCTCACTTTTCTTATGCATTTCTACTTTTTTGTTTTTGCGTCCCAGATACTCCATCTCTCTCAATTCTTCTGCTGTTCTGGGTCTCTCTTCTACCTTTTTCACTGCTTTTATTTCCACGGGTTCATATTGTTTTTTCTCAGCAAGCCTTAAGAGCTCTGCAAAGTTCAGAGGTGCTGGGGCAGTTTTGGGAGGTGCCTTTGGTTTCATTGCAACTTTGGATGGTTTCTCTTCATATTCTTCTTGTTCATGCTCAGATTCAGTCTGACTGTACTCAAGTTGCTCAGTTTCATCTTCTGTTGCATACTCAGCCTCTTGGGCCTGAGCAACATTCTCACAAGCCTTCCTCTTTTTAGGCTTCTCTTCAACAGGAGTGCCATTATAGCCATAAAAATTATCTTTTGTTCGTGAGGCCATAGCTCTTGCCTTTCTGTCATGTTTTAGTTCAATGCGTTTAGCCAGGAGTTCTTCTTTCTTTCTTCTTTCTTCCAGTGCTGTAAAAGAAAACCAGGAGGAAGTTATGCAAAAGTACTACTTTTTATTTCAATTTCTTGAAAACTGATAAACCATTTAGGACAGTAGTTTAAGGACATCTGGCTGACAACTATTCAGAAATGATAGATTAGAAAATGATAAGCGATCTGCCAACAGAGCAAGCTAACACACCTGAATCAGCTACTCCAACAGAGGTGAACAATTAAGTCAAATGCTGCTATTGCAAAAGCCACTAAGATGATTCAACCAAAGCAGCTCTCCAGAACGCTGAGCAAACCAAGAACTGCTGTTTGAGGAGGTACAGCACTTGTGGGTAATGGGAGGAGTTCAGAGACTGAGCAAGAGTGTTTTGAGACTGTACAGAATTTACTGTTAGATGTTTAAGGGAAGATGAGGAAAGGGAGGGAATCTAAGAATATTGGGGGGATAAGAATTACAAAACAGGCTGAGTGTATGTGTAGTGGGGTGCAGGGGAGAGAGACAGAAGCAGCCAGCCACAGATGAGCAAGCTGCTGGTCACCACATCTGTCTGGTGGAGCCCTGTGTCCCATCTCCACATTACTGAACTGGTTTTAGCTAATTTCTGCGTAAGTATGCTCTATCTTGAGTCTGTGTGATCTGCTGACAAAATTCTGGCTGAACTACCTGGTAAATAGAATGAGAGGTCTGAATGCCAGATACTGGAGAGACCAAGGGAGTAAGGGCCATATACTTTGGCCCTTAGACTCAGGAAAGTCATCAATGCCTAGAAAATGGATCAGGCTACTCATGCTTTGGGTGCTTAGAAAGGCACCATCCCTTGCCTACATTATTCTTTTGTCAAGAGCCATGACTGCACAGAGTGAGTGTGCAGGTGTGCATATTTGGAATTCATGCTTGGTCTTGCTTCTGGCTGGACCTGGCAGCAGACATAAGGAGCAGGCTCATGACTGGCCCAGGAGAGCAGGAACACCCTGGGTAATCCAGTCCAGCTTCGGTTACCTTTAACAGAACAGTAACTTTAGAAGCAATGCAGTATTAGCTTATTCTACAGACATTGGAAAAAAATGTGACTCAAAACCTCTGCCATATAAATTTAAAATTCAGGCTCTATTGATACACTAGATTAAGACACAACAGCAACTCCTACCATTCTTTTGCACAGATAAAGCTTTTCAAAGTTGAGTTACCAAAAGTCCAGATAGTTTCTTGCAGTATCTCTTCACCTTAACTACTTCTTGACCTCAAACAGTAAATGCTAGTGTAGCTGATTAATATTCAGCTCCTTAGGAAAGCATGCAAACATCCCTAAGTCTTTACTTAGTCCTGGCTTTCCCTCACCATCAATTCCAGAAACAGATGCACAGCTCTATTTGCAAGAGCATTGAATAAGGTGATAAAGTCTCACAGAGTCAATGAAAGTCTCCCATAGGAAATATTTTTTACAGTTACCTTTTTTTCTTTTTTCTTCTTCTTGCCGTCTGAGAAATGCTTGCACTGCTGCAGACTCTACACCTTTGACTTTTGGAACCTTTTTGGGAGGACCAACAGCCAAACTGTACCTTTTCTGCAAAGAACAAAGAAATATGTCAGAGAAGTTAACATAAAAAGCTTAAAATTTTTAAATCTGAGGAGCTGCGCAACAGTCAATGAACAAACAATGAACTCCCACTGAAGCTGAGGCTTGTGACTGATGCACTTCACTAGTAGCTGTACTTTGGTTCAGGCTGACTAAGGAGCAACAGGCCTCACATCCTTGGCATGAACTTGGGAGCTAGAAATCCCCTGGTTCACGTTCAAGGGAGTGAAGGTGTCTTGAAAAATATTCTGAAAGGTGGTTTTCAAACTCAAAAGTGCAAGTTAACCGAAGTATGGAACAAGATACCAGAGTCAAAATGAAGAAATCTGTTTTGTCTATACAACTGACTAGCAGCCAACCACTTCACCCAATAAATATTACTATCCGGATGTAGTAATTTGTCCAAATTTGATCTCTCCCTGAACTGCAGCTGGATTGCATGCCAGGTGACTTTCCCCTTGATGAAGGGCACCTCTCGAGGTTAGAGTTTCTTTACCCGAGACTAACAGATCCTTCCTTACCCAAGGTGGAGAGATCCCTTATCCTTGACAGATCCTTGGTAAGCGACTGATAGCATTCTGAATTAATATTATTACTAATCCATGTAATTACTCAATGTTATTATAAACATTGTATTGATAATTCCATTAGACATAAACTGTTGACCAAGTCCAAGACTAAGACTGGATTCAGCCACACCCAGGCTCCAAAATGAGTTTAGAAAGCAAGGGGGTCCACTCTGAACCTTGTGACTCCATGGGAGAGTCCCTCCTCACTCTCTGTACCTCCAGTCCGTGTGAATCATTCTAACTCAATTTTCCTTCATATGTCTCTTCCATGCAGTAATTAATAAGATGAACCTTGCCATCACATTTACTGAACCTTGTCAAACCACTGTTAAAACTTTGTTAAATTCCATCAAACTTATTGAACTCCGAAATTATTTTACCTCAATAAAATATATTGCTGCTTCTCTGAGTGAGGTGCATTCCACTCTTTCATGACGAGAGTGCACTTAGCTTTCCGAAGGAATGAACAGGAAACCAGAAGACAGGTAGGGAAACCAAGAGAAATTAAAAAAAAATATGCACTAGACCAAGAAGAAATGCAACAGATGCATCAGTAATGAAATGAAAATATTTCAGTTTAGCCTTAATCTTTGACCAAGCAGGAAACAAAATCAGACTACAGCACAAGCTGCCAGAGCCTGTTCAACTCCAGACTGCAGGTTTACAGGACCACTAAGGCTTTCAGCTTTTTTGTGGATGCTCATTTCAGTTTCATTCAGGTTATCTTATTCAGTGAAAATAAATAAATCAACTCAAAAAATGGAATTACTCCAGAAGTTGGAACTGACTTCACCAGGATAATTAGTAAGTTGATCTAAAACCCAGTGACACTGATTTTAGTTCCTGCTCCAGTGATCTTAAACAGAAAACTATTGCATATCAAGGAGTTAGGGGTCTGCATACCAGTTAACCTGACTAGGTGCAGACCTGCACTCTACTAAAATTATCACTTGAGACCACTGGATAAACTCAGCAGATTAATTGTGACAGAATATGCAGCCCACACTTAACACCTGGCAATTACACTACTTGCACGTGGGGTAATTTGCCTGTAGAAGAGAAGGCTTCAGGGAGACCTTATTACAGTCTTTCAATACTTAAAGGGGGCTTATAAGAAATATGGGGACAGGGCCAGTAGCAATAGGACAAGGGGAGCTGGACTAGATGACCTTTAAAGGTCCCATCCAACCTAAACCATTCTATGATTCTATGTCTCATATCTTGAGGTGAAGCAGCATGTTTTCATGTAAAATCCCTTTGCTTGGCAGTGGAAATGATACACAGAATCGCCTCGGTTGGACTAGATGATCTGAAAGTTCCCTTCCAACCACCAAACTAACACCGACAAAAACCATCACTAAACCATATCGCTAAGGGATGGTGACTCAGCCACCTCCCTGGGCAGCCCATTCCAATGCTTAATGACCCTTCCAGTGTAAAATTTTTTCCTAATATCCCACCTAAACCTCCCCTGGCACAGAGTAATCGCACAACTTGAGGCCATTTCCTTTTGTCACTTGGGAGAAGAGACCAACTCCCACCTCCCTACAACCTCCTTTCAGGGTGTCATAGAGAGCAATAAGGTCTCCCCTTCTTTCCCCCACCTCTCCTCTCAGCCTCCTTTTCTCCATGCTAAACACACCCAGCTCCCTGAGCCGCTCCTCATAAGACTTGCTCTCCAGACCCCTCACCAGCTTTGTTGCCCTTCTCTGGACATGCTCCAGCACCTTAATGTCTTTCTTGTAGTGAGGGGCCCAAAACTGGACACAGTACTCAAAGCAGGGCCTCACCAGTGCTGAGTACAGGGGGATGATCACTTCCCTAGTCCTACTTATCACGCTGTTCCTGATACAGGCCAGGATGCTGTTGGGCTTCTTGGCCACCTGGGCACACTGCTGACTCATACTCAGCTGGCTGTCCACCAACACCTTCAGGTTTTCTGCCAGGCAGCTCTCCAGCCACTCTTCCCCAAGCTTGTAACGCTGCATGGGGTTGTTGCAATACAAGCGCAGGACCCGGCACTTGGCCTTGTTCAACTTCAGTTGTCCTCAGCCCATTGATCCAGCCCATCCAAATCCCTCCTACCCTCCAGCAGGTCGACACTCCCACCTAATTTGGTGTCATCTGCAAACTTACTGAGGATGCACTCGAGTCCCTCATCCAGATCATTGATAGATATTAAACAGAACTCACCCCAATACCAAGACCCAGGGAACATCACTTGAGACTGGCTGCCACCTGGATGTAACTATTCACTGAGTGGAGTTTCATTCATATAACTGTTTACTTCCAAGAACATCCTATAAAGCTCAAAAGACTACAATGCTGGTAATCCTCACTACAGACAGGAGTTGCACAGCTCGCCATGCCTAGATGTCTGTCCAGTGCTGTACAACTCAGGGTCCCAGCAGCTCAACAGATGTAAAGTTATCTATGCTATCCCCTTTTTTTTCCTTCCCAGTTATCTCCAACAAATGTTATTTTAACCAAAATGTTAAGAGTCTGAGTGCCTTTCTTACTGGGATCTATAATGAACACTTGTGTGCTACACCTGTTCAAACATTACCTTTCATAAACCCAATTATCAGATTGGGCTTTAGAATGATACAATGGAAAGAAACAAAGACTTTTTTGATCTTCTTTCCACAAACAGGCTAGAGAAGATAAAGCAAAGAGAAGGACAGACACCTTTGCAAAGATAAATACAATAGAAGCCAGTTAAATCCAGAAACAGATGGAAAGCAGAAGATCACATTTAGGAAAAAAACCCAGACCAACTCTATTTGAGGTTTGAGTGGTTTTTTGGATTTCAGTAGTAAGCCAATAGATGATAAACTAAACCAAGATCTTCCACATGGAAAATTAAGATCCTTACCAAATTAAAAAGCTGTGAAATACAGTCCCAAATAAAACCAATATCATTAATAACAAAAGCAACACAAGTCAGTGTTCTCATAATTACCTTCCTATCCTCATATGACCTTATGAAACTTAACTAAAAAAATTAAATTAAAATATCTGCTAAAGATACCTATGTCCAAATGTTTTAGAAGCAATAATCAGTCACAGCTCCCTACAAATTTCAATATCTCCCAATGGGAGCCTCTGTTCTAATTTCTAATTCATTGAAACAGCAGCATATGAATAAATCCTTGGATTACTTCAATTTCTAATATGCAAACCTATACATTTTCTTGTAAATACATGCATTAAGCAGGAAGATTCAGAGACTCATTTTTAAAATGCAGCCAAAACTTTCCAAGAAAGGCAGCTACAACAACTACAATATTTGTAGTTGACTCTAGTAATTTCTAAAATAACTAAAACAGAATTTTAAAGATACACCATCCACATACATCACAGTAGTAAAACCCAACATGTTGCCTCTTCACATTAAAGACCTACTAAAGTCAAGCTCATTTACCAAGATTCACATCTGCGCAAGAGTTCAGCACAATCTGAGAACTGATTTTGTAAATCCTTATCACTTGGAGAAACTCCCAACACTGAACAATTCTTGGTACTTACAATTGAAACCATTAGAAATTATCATCAGAGCTAGGACTATTTAAAGGATAAGATAGCTGGAGCTGGGCTTCTCTTTTGGGAAGCTGAGGTCCTTCCCTCCCCAACTTTCGTGGTTTTTAGACTGAAGGTATTCCAAGATCTAACTGTTCAAGAAACCTGAACCACAATGCAGTACCACCTCTCAATATTTACTCAAGTGTAGCTCACGACTCAGTGGCCCAAATTAATCTGGCATGTGCCATCTAAATCAGAACAGAGAAGCAAAGCAATGCACACATTATCAGTGAAAATCCTCTCAGAAATAAAGGTTGATGCAAATTAACCTTTTGAGGAACAATTTGAGGTACTCTGTAGTATACTCATATTTGTATAATTTCTATGCAAATTATTTTACTCCAAAAGTTAAACATGTCATGTTTTGCCATTGGTAAACTAATTTGGCAAAACTTGTTTTAATTATTCAAGTTTTATACAGTTTTTAAAAACAACAGACAAAACAGATCATTTTCAAAACAGAGGATATGGTTGGACTCAATTTTAAGGGTCTTTTTCAGAATAATAGAATCATTTAAGTTGGAAGAGTTTTAGGCCTAATGAGCACCTTTGAAAACTGCTGAATAGTAGGGAGAAATGTAGATTGATCTATCCTGCTAGGAAGCCTTATAAAGAATTAAAGTGATGGGGAAGCAGTTTTCAGGCTTTGTTTTGCTGCACTACAACTAACAGTCCTATCCAGGAGCAGGTTTATAAAGCAGCTTGACAGACATGCAGTTTTCTCACTGCCACTGATGTGGCAAATTGTGCAAAACTCAAGATTTAAGTCTTCCTATCCATAGCATTTCTTGATATTGACCAACAACTGAAAAAATACCTAAATGGTTCATAAATTAATACCCATTTTCTGTACTGTGAATCAATACTGTTGTTGATAAGTTTTGTTCACCTTCATTTAGAAAGATCATAAAATTACCAGTTTAGATTTAGTCTTTTTAAAAGCACTGAACCATGCACATGTTCCATAAGTATTGATAAAGTGTTTTACTTACAATGCAAATGAACACACATCAGATTCCAGGTAAACCAGGCAAAAGAAGCTGGGGCATGTCACTACTTTGTCATCCAAGCAGCAGCTGTGCTGCTCTGGCTTTTTATAGCTATTGCCAAGTTGGTTAAATAACAGAAACATGAGTGTTTAGCCTATAGGAGAGAGCAGGTCAAACTGTTCCCCAAATGCTGCACTACTCAAGCTGTAAACACTGCTTATCTCTCTGGGTAGAGCCTAGTGACAGCTCTGACTGATACTGCTGAGATACACAGTGGGCACTGCTTCACCCAAAGGAAAAATTAAAGGCTATGGAAGTGCCTTCTTTACACTACGTGCCCTCAAGAAATAACAAGTCTTTTTCCACCAGTGAGTAGTGTTTCTTCTGAGGTTTTTAATTTTTTACCTTCATCTCTGCAGACCTTGCCAAAGCTACTTGAGGCTCTCCCTGAATCTGACCGATGGTACTTTAAGAGTATGGTGGAAAATCCATTACAGTGCAAATAATGGTTTCCACTTATAGACAGAATAAACTGTTTCAGTGGGTTTTCTACCATACACAGATACATGACTGACAAAGCAGCAGATTTTTTCCTCAGAGAAGTATATCTCAAAACAAAGAGATTACTTAAAAAAAGATTGGTATTGATAGGGCAAATAAAAAACCCCACCATGCTGTATATGTCTATACATTCCCACACGCACATTGATTTGTGAGATATATACCACCTATACAATATATGTGCACACACACATATACATACAAGACATCCATCCCTTACATGCAGAATGACAATATCTGGTAGCCAGCCTCGCCAGCAGGCAAGCTCCAGGTCACAAGTTTAACTGAGCAGTCCGCAACCAAGGCTTTGCTCTTAAATCACTGACTTTAAAGTGTGGCACATGATCCTGATACAGTCACAGCTGTTTTGACCTCAGCATTCAAGTGCAAAAACTCAGAACTTAAAAGTGGTTTTACTGCAGGCTTTGCGGCACCCAAATGAAGACCCCAAAGGTCTAGACCAAATACTAAACCCAGACACAAGCAACAGAAGTAGTATTTGTCTTTAACAATGATCAATATTTACACAGGGAGCAATGCAAGATTGAATGATCAATTCTGCCAAAATCTGATTCTCAAGCAGAGCACTGGTGCAATTTATCACTTGACTATGAGCTTGCACACACCATGTAAAGACAACTACTTGTGCTATCCAGTATGGGCAGCTTGCAGAGATTCTCACGGGGTTGGTTTGCTTGTTTCTCACCAGCAAGTTGTAAGTCTTGTACAATATTACAATACTTTTCCTGTTCTTCCTTACCATTCCTCAAGACATGTAGCCTTCTCCCCCTAAATATTCTAAAGAGTATAACTTTCTGATAGGCAGCTTTCCCAATTGATAAGTGCTCACCTGTGTTAACTGCCCAGGGGCCTCTGCTCTCATCCTGCGCTTGTACTTTCAGGGCCTCTACTACAATCTTAGCAGTGTCCACACTGCAGACACCACGCTGGGGTTACCAGCACCTCACATAGCATTACATGCATGTATTTGAAGAAACTTTAAGTGCATTCTCAACTACTGTTATTAATAGCTAGTTATAACAATATAAATAGCAGTTACCAAGCATGCTTAAATTTTTTTTAATCTCTTCAGGTTCTAACAACCCCTACCAAGAGAAAGGCTTTATTGATAAGAGTATTTTAACTATCAGCTCATACTGTTCTCAACTCCCAAACCAAGTTTAACAGGGTCACACATTTTAAGCCTAAAAATGCAAAAATAATTTTAAGATTTCGCAATTGCTATCACAATACCCAAGTCGAACAGTCAGCTGAAAAAACGCAAAATTTTCTTCTGTTAATTGTTACTTCATACAGTAAAAAAAAAGCCAACCCAGAACAAAACTAAAAAGCATACTTTATGTTTTCCTTTATGCAGTTGGATTATGGTCCTCATTTTCATCCGCTTATACAAAAAGAAAGACCAGAAATATGAAAAGCTGTAAGTTATACACATTTCAGTCAGTGTTTACATGTGCCTGGAACTTAACTGTCAAGTTCAGTCAAGTTGGGAGTAAAAGCCCTCCTCACCCCTTGCCAATGTTTTATAGCACATATTTTGCAGTTTTCATATGGATGCCAAAAGCATTTCTAGGTACTGTTCTGAGACGAGGTTTAACCACATAATAAATGAATACACACCAATCAAATAGGAGTCTGATTCTATGACAGCACTCTGTACTCCACAGCCATTCTCCATATTTCTCTTACAGGGCATTTTTTGCCTATGGGCAATCATTCAATAATTTGTAGATCACAATTTCATGGGCAGACTCTGCAACACATGGGGTTCTCTGAACAAACTCCGGGATTTTGCTACTGTTTTACTTCGCAAACGCTTAATTCCTGGTAGCTACATATACCTGTCAGCTTTGCTGGAGGCTATTTTGTAATGATTCATACTCACTATGTATCAGTCTGACTTAAAATGAGAATTCAGCAAGTGCTGACGTGGATGACGTGCTGTTTCAGTTTTGGGTCACCTCTCTCTGGTGAAATGCTATTCTGTATCAGATATTTTGTGAGTTCCCTACACCAAAGATTCGTCCTCAGTTAAATGGAGTAGGCAGCTAGCAAGATAATTTCTAATAAATTATTAATGATAATAGAAACAAGGCGAAAAAAAGAATGACTTTGTTCCAATTATGCCCAGTATTTTTAAAATAAATTGCAATACAATTCCATACTTTTCAGAATATCTTCTATACAAACGTCTCAAAGTGCTTCACAACATCCATAATGTTACATAAAACTTGTAGCATAACAGAGTACAGCAATTTCACCAAAAGGAGTGACATAGAAAGCATTTAAATCTTACTGAAATCAATATTAAATATTAAGTCTCATAACTGGCACCACACTTAAAGCAAGATCACACTGGAAATCTAATGAACTGATAATATGAAGACATGTAACAAGATATATATATGTAATACTGAAGCCTGTATGGAACATTATGGGAAAAAACTGGGGCTCTATTCAGCAATTGCTATAAAGATTATTAGCAACACATCATTACTATCTTACACACTAATTCATATATGTACTGTTCTATTTAGAAACAAAATGTGATGCAATTAGTAGGGCATTGAAAGGCTGATTTCAGCAGAGTTCCTTTTGTATCTGGATTTCCATAGGGAGATGAACAAGCAGATCTGTTTTTACAGGGACATGATGCAATACCTGTTTTACACAGGTCCCTCTTTTATGCTACAAGACCATATTATTCTTTAAATAGAGTTTTCCTATAGTTTCTACTTATGAGATATATATATACTACTTGTGCACAATACTCTATTTTTCATTACAATAGGCATGGAATATTTACTTTAGTGCACTGTGAAGTTTATTTTAAACTTCTCAAAGGGAAATTTTGGGGATGTGTTGGTTAATGCAGGAACTAACACTTAGGGAAACCTGTTAACTTTATACACCAGTAAATTTTGTAATTCATCTGTATGGTATAATTAATAAAAATATTTAAGATTAATTATATTCTTCTTATATGAACATATTTTATGAACTAGTATCGATCTAGTGGAGTTTGATATCCATTGATCAGAAAACCTCCATAGGCCTCTTGTGAGGTGAACAGCTGCAGATAACCTCCAGCAGTGCCAAGTGCAGCTCCACTTTTGCTGAGACTTACACCAACTTTGCAGTTAAAAGCTGCACCACTGACATGCTAGAACAGCAGGAAACCAAACTGCTTCAGCTATGGATTGAATTGCACTCTCACTCCATGAGTTAAATCAGGCGAGCAAATCCTAATCCTGGCTTTTCTAAAAAGAGTAACAAACTCCTCATCCACTGCACAATAAGTAGGGTTGTCTCCCTTCACCATCACATCTGCAATAGAGAACATGGCAGATATTTCATCAATTCATCATCATGGCTTATAACTATCTGTGACAAAAAAGAGTGGTACAGTACATTAAAGCCGCATGAAAAAACTAAGAAGGTAAAAAGGAGTTTTAACCATCTAAAGTAAGAATTACAACAACCCATTGACAATTCAGTGGAACTGCTTGTTTTAAGAGTCATAAAACAAGCATTGAAATATCTTAAGGTATTTATATATTTGATTTTTTTTTGCATTTATGTTACAAACCATACTTTTATGTAGAGTCAGAGATAAACTAAATTGTGCTAAATGTTAAAGAGTACATTTTAGAAGATTTTTTAAAACCTGATGGAATCTGACAAATTCCATGTATCTACCATATGGTTGACCCATATTAGCAATGGTCACAATGTAACTGAACATTACTAAAGCTTTACTAGTGATACAGAGAGACTGAGGTGCCCTCAATTCTCCAGTGCCTCCATTTCAGCAACATCAGAACCAAAGATTACACTTCTTATGTTTTTCCTATAGTTTATAGTAAAAACAACCACCCTTCTCATTTACACTGGTTTAAATAACCTAATCATAGAGGCACAGAACTCTGGGACTCGGTTAAAGAACAGTCAGGAAAAGTGTTTCCCTAACTGGTGGCTACCAAAGCAAAAATATTTTTTTATCCAAATAAGCACACATGACTTATAATTTGGGTCCTGCCAAAGGAATGCAACGCAGTATACTAACAAACCAAAAGGCCACAGGCCCTTCCTACTGCCAGACTTCATTCAGCCAAGTAAGTGGGTTGTTTCACACTGAATCAACATAGAACTGACAGCTTGAGTTAGAAGACAAACTTCTGAGGTACACATTTCAGAATAATATTCATCCTAAGCCAAACGCCTTTCACCAGCCATCTCCATATAGTTGTTACAGCGTATTCCTCAGCAATGGATACAAAGTATTGGACAACACCTCATATTCATCCCAAACTTGTCATTCTTTGTCTCCGACTCGCGTTTGAGACGTGGCAGACTTCTGTTTTCAGAGCAAACAAAAGGACTTATCCGACTTTTAACCACAACCACTACCTCCCCCCCGCAACGCCGCTTTTGCTCTCAGGATCCCAGTATTTTCGGCGACCAGAAGGTGCAAACCGCGGCTGCTCCTTCCCAGCTCCGAGCGGGCCGGGACCTGTTGACAGAAGGAGCACGGAGACGCTGCTCCAGCCCCTAAAAGCGACCTACCTGCGGACGGCGAGGCCAAAGGCCCGGCCGGGCAGGCTCCGCGAGTGCCAGCCAGGCCGGCAACCCGGCTCCCTCGGGCGGGGGCCGAGGCCCGAGCGAGCCCCTCGCCGCCCCGTGAGGGGAGCGCGGGGGCCCTGCGCGATCCAGCCCCTCCCCGGGCCCCCCAACGGCTGTAAGGGTCACCGTGCCCCAGCCTCGCGTCGTCCGTGTGTCCCCCCCCCACAACACCCCAGCCCCCCCGGCTCACCGGCACCGAGTTGAGCCCTTGCTGCTCCGAGGCCATGACGAGAATATTGTGGAAATCCATGGCTGCCTCGGGGACGGAGGGGCCGTGAGGCAGCCGCCCTGCTCCTCCCCGCTCCCCTCCGCGCCCGGCAGAGGCGACACCACCCGCCCGCCCCTCCGCGCCGCGCCGCTCGGCTCCGCTCGCTTCCGGCCGCCGCCGCCTACCCTTTATATCACCTCGCCTCGCGCCGGCGTCACACCGGCCGCGCGTCACTTCCCCTGTGACGAGCGCCTTGCGGCCGCTGGGGAAGGCCGGGGGCGGCGGCGGTGGTAGCGGGGCCGCCTCCTCTTCCTTCGCCTTCGCCTTCTCCTCTTCCTCCTCCTCCACCTCCTCCTCTCCGTCAGCCCCGGAAGAGCGATGGGGGGCGGTGGCGGCCTAATAAAGGGTGGCCGGGGCCGCCCCCGCCCAGCCCGCGGCCCGTCGCTGTGGGGCCGGCGCTCCGTTGTGTCCCCTCGCGGCCCTCAGCATCACCCGGAGAAACACCTTAGCAGGCCCCAGCCTTGACATAGAATCGCGTCGACAAATCGAATTAAATTACTGATTTAAATTTATTATTATTTTTTTTAATAGCAGCTGGTGCTGTTTTCGGCGGCAGTGAGGAGACATCTGCCCCTGTCCCTCGCCTTCCCCGTCAGCTCCAGGGGGCTGCCGAGGGGCTGGTGGCTGCGCAGCAATCCCCTAGCGAAGGAGCCCGTATCCAGTTTCCACAGCGATCTTGCCTTATCAAGGCTTGAAAAGCAGTGCTTGGCATCTAGGGTTGTCACAGTTTCAGCAGCAGTGCACTCTGGGCCCTGGGAATACCACCTGGGCTCCCAGGAGCAGCGCCTGCCCTCGGAGTGGCCAAACCAAATGTTCCTTGTGTATTCAAATGTTTTTCCAAGTCTCTGACAACATGGAAAATTGTGCAAGAACACCAGCTGGTGTAAGACGCTTCCCTTACTTCAGTTGTCAGCTCTTTCCTACTACTGTTATCCAAGATTCATCGGACAAAAAAGTCCTCTGCTCTCTACTTCTCATAGAAACCTGAGCACTGAAAGGAAGCTTTTTTTTTTTTTTTTCCCATCTTCATTTTATCCTTCTTTTACATATCTTATTCTCTAACACTGATATTACTTGATGACTCTTCAATTTCAGTTCCTCCAGGTTCCTGCCTTTTCCGGTCTCTCTTTGCCTCTTTGATACCCTCATTTTATTTTTTCTGAATCTGAAACTCCTTTCTGGCTCTAGCTGTAAGCCATGTTGCAGCCTGGTGTAAAGATGCTCAGCATGCCCCTAATTGAGGGGAGGAACATGCCGGTGTATTTGAGTGAGGTGCTGCACCAGTTAACCTGCAGTAGTTCTTGAACTACAGGAGATCTGAAGCTGTTTCTGTAATGTTTGCTCTGGTGTCTCTCTTCCTGGCTCTGTGCAGAGTAGTCACTCCTCCTGATCTCCCACCGCTTTCTCTTGGGCCACAGCCTTGATTTAACCCCTTGTCCTCTAAGGGCTTCCTTTTATTTCTCACCTCCTTAAGACGCTGTGCTGACTTCTTACTTCTGACTCACATCTAGACCACAGCTTCTGGTTTACACCCTCTTTATTATCACTTTCTTTAAACTTTTGGTTTAAGATTTATTTTTTTTTTTTAATTTTAAGACTTTCTAGTCTCCACAGGCAGCAAGTCATTCATCAATTTTTCTTTCATTTTTGCCACTCTGTTAGCCCCGGTGATACTGTCAAGAAGGATATGATGCCACTTTCTCATAGTCATATCTGCCACCCCATCGCTGCTGTGGTGATGCTTTAATCAGAATTTCCTTGCTCCGTCTTGTATTTCTTGTAGCTCCACTCTTCCCTTCCTTGAGACGCCTTTTAGTATGACTCAGATTCCTGTATAGCAACAACAGTATTGACAGAGCAATGATTGTTGCTCTTTGGCTTTTATGTTTGCTTACTTTGGTCCCTGTTAGAGTTGGCAGGAACACTTGGCTAAATGCAGTCTTTATTCTGCTGACTGATCCTGAAGGTGAGTGGAGAAAATCTCTCCCTGCATCTAAAAGAGGAGTTACGACCAGGCTGGGGGATGGCATTGCATCTGTTTGCTGCATGCCACTTTTTGGAAAGTCATTACCTTTTCCTGTATGTGACAATACTGTGATATGACACTTCCTTCAGCAGAGGTGATTTATGCCTGTGTTAGGGCCAATGGGAGCAATAATAGCAGTGTGTAAATGTATGCTGCAGGCATTTTATAGGGCCATAGCACGCGACGCTGAGCTGTGTTAGGATTCCCAGGTTGCACCCATGGCATCTAAACCCAGATCTAGCACGTTACACGTCAGTACAGTGCCTTGTGGTTGTGTGTCTTCTGGCAGTTGTGCAAGAACAAAGGGGAACTTCCATGATGCGTATGGCTACAGCCACGTCCTCCCTGCATCTTCAGTCACTTCCCAGATTGTGTTCACTCTTCATAATATTTTCATCCATTTACAATGTGCTGGACTGATCCAGACTAAGCTTGTCAGGATTCCCAAGGACAGCTGGTCTGTCAGTGACAAGAGAAGAAACAACTTTTGTGCCTTTTGGCCAAACTGATATTTCTGTTAAATAAAAACCAAGATAGAAAATGTTTATTCCTCTTTTTGTAACTGTTGAGAGATACTAGTTGTTTAGCTTAAATAAGTAAGCTTTTGTTAGAATAAATTACTTAGGGTTATACCATGGTGTGATTTATGCTGTTTGCTTAGCTTTACTTAGCATGAGTAGCTAAATTTGATGAAGCCTTTACGCTGCAATAGAGTTAATTTTCTTAGTAATTTTCCTAGCAGCTAATACAGTGCTTTTAATACAATAAAAATGTTTATAACATACTGATGTTTTGGTAGTGTTTTCCCTTAGTCTGGACTTTTCAGTTTCCCGTGTTTTGCCAGCAAGCGCAGGTGTACAAGAAGTGTAGACCAGAAGATAAAGAGGCAGCAGAGCCTGCAAACCAACAAGAGAAGAGCAGTCAATGGCCTGCCTGTCTGGACATGGAAAAAGAATCCAATAAGGTGTTAGAAGATCCCAGACCAAAAATCCCCATTGGACTAAAAGATGCGTGGACAGCACGCGACAGGGAGCTGTATAGATCGCAATGGTATCATTGCTCAGGGATTTCTCTATTCGAGGTCCCTCCCCTTCTGGAGGCACTCAGCCCTGGCTGACCTTGCTGCTGTACCTTTCAATTAAATCACATTAAATTAAATTATAAAATCTGAACACCCGAGACTGTGCTGTGGGAAACCTAGGGTTGAGCCTGACGAAGGAGGGAGCGTGCACAAGAGTGTGTGTGTGTGCGTGTGTATCTGTGTGCGAGGAGTCAAAAGAGTCACCTGTCAGCCCACTGGGGTCACCCGCTGGGAAGGGACCCTGCTCTGAATGGGCAGCAGCTTCTCCTTTAACAGTAACTCTCTGATCTGTCTGTGCGTGTTTAATCTCAAACTTGCTTTGAAAGAATTATGAAAGTCATTGAATTTAAACCTATATCTTCCAGAAAACCAAAATAACTCCCCTCAAATCTCCCAAGAACCTGTAATTTCTGCCTCTGAAAATGTTCAGCTTGATTTATTCTTTTTGTGTACAACTTTTTTAGGGAAGACCACAGTTAAGTTTTATATTTACTAAATATCTTCAGATTAGGAAATTACTTGGGACAAGAACTGTTTAGAAAATACTTAGAAAATATAAGAAAGTGTTCCACCAGAAAGGGACTTCATTGCAACTTTTTATCCAGCTGTACTCAACAACAATTTTTTGCTCCAGCCGTGCACACTTCAGGCATGTGACTAATCCTATTAACTTTAAGTTAAGTGTGTTTGAGTGTTTAAAGGATTAGAGTCTAATTACAGGCCATCTGCAGAGGTCAAATATCAAAGGCTGTTCAGAGCCTGAGCTTTAGCTTTTTCTGAATGAGTAATATTTGTGTGAGTTTTCCTTTCCCCTTTTCATCCAACATCCTTTCTGCAGTAAATTAAATGGATGTTCCAATACGGCTTTTATTCAATGAACTGGATCTTCCTAATGTCCAACAGGTCTCTAGATCATAAGCTGTTTAGATGTTAGCAGAGCTGGTAATATGTGCTCAAAGCCTAGGACTTGGAAAACACAGGTTTGAACAAATAAAGTTTGCATAGGGTGGTGCCAGCATACTTTAGAGCTGCTTCTGATTTGAATTATTAACCACTAAGATTTTTTTCCTAATGATATATTAAACATAAATTGAAAGCAAGAGTCTCAGGATGATACTTGGCTGGTATTGACAATGTATAATTTAGACATCTAACTTGGGTGTCTAAATTATGACCTTTGGCTCCAAGCAGAAATACCAGAAAAACAGAAATGGGAACTGTCTCCTTCCTCCTGCCAGGAGGATCAATTAGATTTAAGGAATTGATCCAAAAGCTGGATCAGTTATATTTAAGTAATAGATTTTTGTCCAATCTGCACCTGAATACTCAAAACCTAAGGTTGTCATATCCCATAGTAATCTCTCTTGGTGTTTTTTTATCTGCACCATGAGAAGGCTATTTCAACATGTAACTCAGATCTCTGTTGCCCACTGAGCCTTTTCAGCTGATGAGTTTCTTGCCCTCTCCCTTAGAAATATAGTGCACATGTTTAGCCCTCCCCACTGTGTCTCCCCTTTCTCTAGGAGAAACCACTCCAATTCCTCCAATATTTCCTCATAAAATCTCTAAATCTCTATTCTAGCCAAAGCAGAATGCAACACTCCAACTGAAGGTTTACCGGCCCCAAGCGTAACAGAAGAATAACTTCATTTGCCTGGCAAAAAATATTCCTTTTTATATAGCCTCTGGTGCTTTTTGCCTTTTTTGTAGCAGCATGGCTGACTCCTGTTTGGTTTATGATCTGTGCTAACCACCACGTCTGTTTATACAGTGATGCTATCAGATCAGTAATTCCACAATCTGCAGTTGTGATGTCAGTAATTCTGCAGAGAGTAAACACATGTCCTTTGAATCACTTTATCCCAACTGTAATTTGCCAAGTTCATCGAAATCCTAGCCCAGTCCTCCAACAGTTGCTGTCCCTCCCAGACCAGTGGGTTTGATAAGCAAGTTGTCTGTTCTGCCATCCAAATTACTTAATGAAAACATTAAGTCGGTGCTATGGAGATACTCCTGCAGAATTCAGCTTGATGCATCCACCCAAGTTAACAACGTATTCTTGTTAGATATTCCCTGGGTCCAGCTGGCACCCAGTTGTGTACTTATCCATTGGTGGTTTTCTGTGACTTGCTTGTGAGACAGATGGTGGTGTGAGACAGTGTTCAAAGTCTCTAAAACCAAGATATCTGGCATCTGTGGCTTTTCTGCTATATGCAGGAGCAGTTACCTAATCAGAGCTGGAAATGAGCTTGTTTGACATGATTTATTCTAGACAAAGAAATCTCACTGATACTAATTTATTTTCTAGGTACTTAAATATGTCAACAGAGGGAGGGGCTTAACTCGAGCTGCACACTGTTTAATGGCTCAGCTGGTCACGGAAGGGGTATGGGTTCCTAGCACAGGAACGTGAGGTAGACAACCTAAATTCAGAGAACGTGAATTCCTCTATATGTGATCTAAAATTATCAGTTATCTAAAATGCATGTATTTGAAACCCAGAGCAATCACAAAATATCACTTTTACACTGCTGTACGCTGGGGACAGAAACAAACTTAATGCACCAAGAAATAAACCTCTGTAGTCTTTAAAAATGATTTCAAGTAACTACCTTGGATTTTTCAGGACAATTTTCAGCTTCATGCTCTAAACAAAGGCTATGAAACTTTCTGGTCCATACATAAGTGCAAACAAATACATTTGCACACCACCAAGCAGTTTGCCACGTAGCATTCTGTGACTGCCTGTGAGTATTCAGTGCACCCTAAAGTCAATGGGTGAACCGCGTTAGAAGGGTGAAGAACTGGGGGCTGTGGATCTCCTATCAGGTGATGAAAATATAAACGTCTTCATGAGAAAAAAACACAACATGAACAAAAAGTAGGTTTGCCAGAAAGTGAGGATAATGATACTGGATAATATCAGCTGGTGTTCTCTTAACCAGAGAAGAAAGAAGATTAAGAATGGGAAAAGAAAAGAACACTTATATTTGATTTAGCTGTTTAGGTTATTCAATAGCTTAGTTAGCTAATGTATCTTGAAAGTGCCTGTTGCTTAAACATGTCAAAAATCCAAAAAGAAAAGTCGATGGGAAATAGACAAAAAAACATTTATAATACATGGTATAAGGATATATAGACAGTAGGTTGAACTACTTGAGCAAGCAAAATATTAATAAGGATTATGAAAATAAGATACAAAGAAAGGATTGTTTTAAAAGAATAACCTCCTTTCCAATGTTGCTGAAAAGAAGGTAATGAAAAAACCCACCACCACAGTAAATGTGAAAAAGCAGTACTTAAACATTGAAAAGCAGCTACAGTGCCCAGATATTATATAAATTAAACAACACAGGTAAGACAGACGGCAAAGCAACAAGGGCTTTCCTTCATGGCAAGGTTAGACTGATTCGGATTGATGGAGAAACTTGAGCCTTAAGGGAGAGGAACCCAGCTAAGAAAACCTGGACTGAGACAACCGCCCCAGTTCAGTGAGTCATTTCCAGCAGATCCATCATTTGGTGCTGGCAAACTCAACTACTCTGAACCAATCCCCTTGTCTGCACTTCATCCGAGCTCCCAACTAAGAGATCAAGTATTTGCATGGAATATAAACTCTGAGAAAATGCTATTTCAGGTGCATAGAAAGCAATAGTTAGCAGTGCTGAGCAGATGTGAGTGCACACATGTACATACAGAGAACACACGTGTACTTGCTGGCTGTACGGTTACTTTGCCTAGGAGTCTATCCCCGTCCCTAGAAGGATGTAATTTGGTGTCACTGCTGGCTGCCTGTCCGCACGCCAGCTCACATGACCCGTAACAGGAATTTGTTCTTTCTACTTGGGTGCAAAGAAATAAAAAAGCTGTAAGAATTGAGAGCAATGCTAGAAATGACGAAGTCAAGCAACAAAGTCAGTAGCCCATGGGAGTCGCTAGTGAGCAGGGGCAGATGGGGCCTCCTGCGGGACTTTTACTCATTATTTTGGGGGGTTTTTGACAGCAGATGGCGGTCGTGTCTTTAGTACAGCAGCAGCTGGAGCCTACACTGTGGAGACACTGCACAATAGCATGTTCAGACAAGCATCTGTGACCCTATCCGGGTGCCAGCCGTTGTTGTTCATGTTGGCTGCTCCTCAGGCGCTTTTGTACACAACATCTTCTCTGCTAAAAGGCTCAGCGGAGTTTCCCCCTATCACTACCTCCCCCCTGAGCCTTCCAGGAGGAGATTCTTCCACAGAATGCTGCTGAGAGATAAGTAAACAACAAAAAGAGCATACCAAAGGTTTATCTATTTTACTGAAAGTATTTAAAGCTCTTCATAATCATACGTGCCTGTGAAGCTGAGAAATGAGTGTTTGCCACATGCAGTTGCAGATGGTTGTGGCATCTGAAGCAGATCAAATGGATTGTACATTTTCTCGTATTGCTCTGGAGCCAAAGCATCTTCTTTTCAAACACTTTGAAAAATATTTGGATTTATTTCCCAAACAGTGCTGAAAGCCTGATTTGAGGATCTACTTCAGTATTTTGGGGCTATAACATTTCTGAAAGTTAGGCACCCAGCTGTTTTTACAGATCTCTACCATATTACACATGAAAATAAAAACGATAAAATAAGCTGCCAAATGAAAGCAACCTAAAATGAGCTGTTTCTTGAAACAGCTTCTGCTCCTCTACCTATTGCACCTCTTCATCTGATTCTCTCCGTGTCTTGAAGAAACTCGTGCCTGGATTACCAGGTACCCCTCACCCTCCAAGATGAACAAATGCAATCCCTTTCGCATATTGTAAGGGAACAAGCTCCAGAATCAAGAGAACAACAAAACCTGTGCCTCTCTATCAGACCAGAGTTACTGTGAGTGTTGTCTTTGCTTATGCTTGGCCAATGTAGCAAAGTTCAATGCAGAAAATACATAAAAGTGGAAGTTTATTTTATTTTAAAGTGATTTCATGCATAATTTCTCTCACAGGCTCTTCTCACTTATGTGTATGAGGACAGAGACACGTGCAGCCATGTAGCCTTGACAGGACAGAGATGTGGTGCAAGCCAAGAGCCACACAGGCTGTGCCTTTGCTGACTGGGTGCTGTCCCTGAACATGGCATGCAGACCTGGACACTGCTAACAGGGTCCATCAACAGTCCCAAACAAGGCAAAGTTAATGAATGAGGTCCAGAGGCCACCCAGGAGTAGCAAGAAATAGGACCAGAGGCAAGGTTTGAAACAAGGCTGCAGCATTAAGTCCAAAGTCCATGTAGGAGATGGGGCTGAAGACAAAGCTACAGCACAGGTCCAGAGTCCACCTAGGAGATATGGCTGGAGAAAAGTTACCTCCACTGTAGATCTGAGGTTCATCTAGGACTCAGGGATGGCAAAAAACTGCCTCCAACGTAAGTCTGAGATTCACCCAGGAGGCTGACCTTGGTTTTGCAGACCCGGGTGCCTTCAGAAGCTGTACATAACATTACTTTGCTGCTTCTTCTTGTTTCTTGATGATATCACACTTGTATATTGCCATTCATACCTCATCCATATCAACTTTAATGTATCTATGTCAAACCCCTACTGGTGTACCATCGTGTTAGAGAAGAAGTCTTTTCCTGGTAGCCAGGTTGTAAACAATTCAATGTAAACCAACACTTCAGTCATCATCAGGAAACTAATTATATCATCAGGAAGCTAATTAAAAGCTACTGCAGACTGAAGACGGCAGCATAAGACGTTACCTATGTGAAACAGAATTTAGCAAACACGCTTCTGCCTCCTACATGAGCTCCGTCTTTTGGCTGTAGCCCCCATATTGAGCACTTCACAGTAGTGTAATCTCACATACAATTTTCTCAGCATGGTTCTCTGCGGTGATAAGCTTTGTTTACCATACAGTTAGCATAGACAAAAATTGAGAGTATTATATTTAAAACTAATAAAATAAATTCTTGATTATCATCTTCTGGTAAGTCTGGCTTTGTGCAGTGTGCTGAGCTTCAGTGCAGGGATTGTGGACTTAGAAATAAAGAACATAAGGTCATTTGGAGCACTGTAGTTAATGTAGTTTCAGTTAAGCAAATGTAAGGGCATATTCATTCCAATACACTCTCAGCAAATCATTTGGCTTCATATGTTTAAGCTTTTATGCAATTACTTGTTAGCTAAACTCATTTCAACCTCCATTCTGCAGATTTATCTCGGATTTCTTAGAAGGAGGTTGCAATTTGTAGAGCATATTGTATTCATTTGGTGTAACTTTACGAAATAAAAAATGTGTGGCATTGTAATGAATGATACTATAATTTCTGCCTTTGCTTCTAAGAAACTATCTTATTAACAGTTCTACATTGAAATAGACCACGATTTTATCCCTGGCACAAAAATTTAAGCAAAAAGCAATCCATTTTGTCAGAGTATACCTTGGTAAATCTAATTCCATTCCAATAAATGAGCAGTGAAAAGAGGATTGGAGCTTATCATGAAATACCGAAATAAAGGTCAGATTTGTAGCAAGCATAAATCAACATTCTTGCATGGCTTAAGTGGATTTATGCCCATTTATACTAGGCAAGAATCTGGCTTATTACCACTGGATGAACTACAAATAGACCATCAAGCAAGAGTTTGAGTTTTAACACTTATTTCCTTGACATGTTCGCTTAAATCAGATTTTAAGTATTTTGAAGACTTTTTGTTCACCGTAAATGAGGAGGAAGCTAGTCTGGAAGTTGGTTAAATTCCCTCCCTTGAAAGCAAGCTTTTCAATCAAAGTCTGTGCAGCATTATTAAACAACTTGAGCAGAATGAATTGTTGTCAGCTGTTCCAGTCCATACATTTCAGATTTTGAAATGCAGCCTTTAGGGCAACTAAATAACACAAAATCAGTTGGTTGATTGTCCAAGGTTGCAATGATTTGGTGGTGCTCAGCAGGAGATGATTTGGTGTTACAGACTCACTCCCCTTTGAAGTGCTCCCCTCCAGATAGTGCTGTGTGAATATTTAAAAAGCGTGCAGCACACAGAAATTGAGCAAAGTGCAGTACAGGGAGGAGCAAATCCATGCCAGGATCTGTGCGGAATTGCAGGAGAGCCTGAATAATCACCTCACAGGGTTATAAATTCAACAAGGTTGCATCAAGCTTTTCTTAGAGCAGGCAACCCACAAACATTTGTGGATGGCCTAAGCCAGCACAGCTGCTGAGAGAAGCAGCCTCTGCTCTGCCTGTATCACCGGCTTTTCCATCGCCCCTTATTTGTGCTGGCATCAGGATTCGTACAATTGCACAATGAAGCCGACCGGGAACCATCCGGCTGGAAGCAAACCTAACAACAACAACAAGTTATTTCCCTAAGGCCACAGTTTTCAGCAGTGCAGCCAGACTGTTGTTCATTGAACTCTGCTCTCCCAGCGGGCTGGAGAAGGAGGTTAAGGTCACTGCTCTGCAGAAGGACGGCTACTTGCCATTTTCCCTGTTAAATGGGCTCAAGTGCTGCTGGGACAATGGGTTCCCAGTCCTGAAACACTGGCTTCTTGGGGGGAAGGGACACATGGGAGAGAAACCTGCGCCATGGGCAATGTCCCTGTTGGGCAAAAACTGGGGAGATCATAGATCAAGCATTTCATCTACAGGATCTCTGCCTTAAGACAAGCCAGGCTCTGGCAAAGTTAGATTTGTTTTGTGAAACCCAAAAACTGCTCACAGATTTCCCCCCCCCCGGGTATTAATTGATGAATAACGAATGCTTTTATGCTGTGCCATTCCCTCCATTTCCTTTGCTGTTACTAAAGTTGCCTGACTTAAGTTTTCTCCTCTCAGCTTGGTGTCCGTAGCCAGATCCTCCAGCAAAGTCAAACTCCTGGGTATCGTTCATTATCATAGAAAGTGTAAAATCCCAGTGTTCATGGCATATGGCTAAGAAGAGTGAAGAAAACCTCTGAAAAGTCCCCATTATTTGAACAGAAAGCTCCTTTTTAACTAGCCAGTATGTTCAAAAGTGCTTTTACTGAAGCATTTGAAAAATCATGCATATTTAGGAGCAGAATTGTGCTATTATATCTCAGAAACTTCCAGGCAGGTCAGTGGCTGGAAGGGAAACTGTGGAGAAACAGCAGATGCTGCAAGGTGTTGACAAGCAAGAAGGAGTGCGCTCCAGGGAATCCCTTGCCCACCTGATCTGGCTTTTAGATGAATCACAAAACAGAGGCCACTTTTACTTAGAGATGTCAAATATCTCTTAGTATTTCCCACGATCATTGGAGTTTTAGCCTTCATGTCTGTCTTAGCTAAATGCAATTCTTAGTAATTCTGTTCCCCTTGTATAAATTCCCTGGCCGTTTTCACTTCAGTTAGCTAAATAAACCATCATTTCCTGCCTCAAATGTCAACTATTGTGGCCCAGGGTTCCCTAAGGGTCTCGCTGCTTTTAGATCAGCTGCTTCACAATCTGAGCACATTCTCCTCCTTCTTTAAAGCGTTTTCTCTGCTTTTTTACATGAGGACTTCCCCTGTACCGGAAATCCAGGCTTTAACAGTAAAGATAATAGGCAAGTCATTTTCTTCAGCATCAGAGGGACTGCGGGAAGCAGCACAACTATAGAACTGAATTGTCGATTCAGCAAGATTCAGTTCATGACACTCAAATGAGACATCCTTTGATTTGGCTTTCAAATGGTTGAAGGGCATTGCAAAATTATGAGTTGAGACCTGTACTCTCTTATTGGGAATTGGAGGCCTCCACCATGTTACATCTTCTCTGGCCTGTATTGCCAGGCTGTCTCCCTGAGTGGGTTTCTGCACTTCTGCTTTTTGGTAAACAATCCCTCGATCTTCTGAAAATACCTTTGGACTTTCCTCTACAGGTGAGGAGTTCAGGGCTCCTTTATCAGTCAAACTGCTGACCCAACAACAAGGTGCAAATAGCTGCAGATTTTGAGGTTGCAGGTACAATTTTAACTCTTTCCTGAGAATTAGCAGGGGTAAGTCCCATATAAGTTGCAAATGCTACTTAGCATTTGCTTAATAAATGCCACTTCCTCCTGCAGGTGTTGCTGTGTTTGAGCAGGTGGAACGATGGATACTGATCCCCGATGGGTCCAGTGCTAGAGAAATGCAGTGTCCAACATAGACTTTTCACTCTTAAGAAGCCTCCTGATCTATCTGGTCAGTAGAGGATGGTGTAGCTGGTCTGCAGGTCTCTCCCTGCCAGCCAGTCTCCCCGTCTCCATTCAGATCCACACAACATTTCAGCTGGGAGCAAAGGCCACAAATTTGTTTGCATTTTTTGAAATACGATATAAGTAGGCAGCATTAATCAGAACACTGACCGTGACTCTTACCTAATGCAACAGTAACACCACACTCCAGAAGCAGTAATATCTCTTTCTTAAACAGTGGAATGCTTGACTCTTAAACATATTTCCAAATGCCCAGATATATGAAGATCCCAGGCAAAGGTTCCCCTATGGAAGGACCCACAGACTGCTTAGGGCCCAGGCTATAAAGCTGGGCAGCTCTCCACCTTTCTGGTAAGGTAAGGAAGTCTCTTGCCCTCAGAGAAATCACTGGGCTTGGTTTTTTTAAGAATGGCCTCTGCCTGTTACTCACCTCCAGGTCCTCTGTATACGTGAATGGCTTTTGTGACAAGTGCAGTGCAGACAAATTGTGATGGCTTGTTTATACACACATTCAGAATTAAAGGTCAAGTCCCAAGGTCCTTAGTGAGGCAAAGCTCTTAGCCAAGTGTGTGTTTCACAACCTGGGCCGCATTGGGTTACCAGTTTGTTGGTGGGAGACCTCACTGATTTCAGTAGAGTTACCTGAATAATACCTGGCTTAAAACATTGTCGAGGCCCCTGTCAGGTAAAAAAAAGATTACTCTGGTCCCAAAATTTTCTAAAAGCCTACACAAAAGAGCAAGCCACAGGGTCTTCAAGTGTATGCTTTCAGTACCTGAAGCAGCAAGAACCTCCTGATGTGCAGGGAAACTTAACAAGGGAAGCAATCTGGTGCTGGCCATGCCCTCTCCTGCACTGCTCAGCAGCGCTAGCAGGGAAGGGAGCTCTGGCTCTTTCTTTGCTCCTCTCTAGAAGAATTTGCTTTTTTCTACCTCACCCTACCTGTCTTCAGTTTTATGTCACCTCCTGGCACTTGTCATATAATACATGATCTACCATGATATTAAAGAAAACAAAAGCATTTTTCTTTCTCAGTTTGAAGGTTTACAGAAAGTTTGCTGTTTCTTGAACAGCATGTCAAAAAAAAATCCCACCAAAGCCCACTCAGAAGCCCTACCCCTTTTGTTGTGTAGGGGAAAAGATTTGAGGCAAAAGTGTCTATGTAAATGCTGACATTGCTGTATAAATGAACATTATCAAATCAAAACTTGGCACCAGTTTTGCTGGGATTAAAGTTCAAACCTGTGTGGTTTGGGAGCCTCTGCCTGAGAAGTACCTTTAAATACTTAGGGAAAATACTTATATTTATTTGAAATAAAAGGCAAAGTTTACAACCTGGCTTTATGGCACAGAAACCTGGTTCTGCAGCTGCAAGTCAGGTATGGAATTGCTATTGATGATTCTTTTCATTCATCTAGTTACCTGAAATTTGGGGGAGAAAATTTCTTTCAACCAAGCCGGACCATTTTCAAACCTTTGCTGATAATGCCTGGGGCAAATTCACAGCTCTGACATTTAATGAGCACAACTGATGGCTCTGAGGAGTTTGACTAGCTGCCAAATTGATATGTCTATGGATCCCGTCAGTGACTGTTATATCTCTTTTGGATTTTCTTTTTTTTTTTTTTTTTGATCTCTGTTAAATTTATTTTTTGCCAGTTTGTTTGGCAATCTTGCTGAAGCACTGCGAAGTGGACATAAGATAGGAACAATGCTAAGCAACCAGATGTTAAAAGACTGGAGCAATAAGAAAGTGTATTTGTTTTTCGCTGTTTAAATACAATTTACCAGCTGGGAAACTGTCTTGCAGGTTATACTGCAGTTCCATTAAACTAATCCAGAACACAAACACATCACACAATGTGTTCTTACAAACACGCCTCACGCAAATATCCCCTGCATGCAGGAAGTGATATGGCAGGAATGGCTTAAGTGACAGTCGCTGGAGACACAGATGGGAACAAAGGGATCTCTAGGAGAAATGGGACATTACGTCAGGTATGTCATATCTAGGTAAGGCTGCATTTTCCCCAGTGTTAGGGATCCCCATCCACCTATCAGCGACTGCTCTAGGATTCTGCGGAGCACTGGTTTTTTTTTTTTTGTTTTTTTTTTTTTTTTTTTTTTCTGATCTCTGTTAAATTTATTTTTTGCCAGTTTGTTTGGCAATCTTGCTGAAGCACTGCGAAGTGGACATAAGATAGGAACAATGCTAAGCAACCAGATGTTAAAAGACTGGAGCAATAAGAAAGTGTATTTGTTTTTCGCTGTTTAAATACAATTTACCAGCTGGGAAACTGTCTTGCAGGTTATACTGCAGTTCCATTAAACTAATCCAGAACACAAACACATCACACAATGTGTTCTTACAAACACGCCTCACGCAAATATCCCCTGCATGCAGGAAGTGATATGGCAGGAATGGCTTAAGTGACAGTCGCTGGAGACACAGATGGGAACAAAGGGATCTCTAGGAGAAATGGGACATTACGTCAGGTATGTCATATCTAGGTAAGGCTGCATTTTCCCCAGTGTTAGGGATCCCCATCCACCTATCAGCGACTGCTCTAGGATTCTGCGGAGCACTGGCAGAGCCAGAGCCATTACTGGGATGAAGAGAGAGATGGGAAAAATGCCAGGAAAGTGGGGCTGAAGAAAGGACATCAACCGGCCACCTGCAGTATCGCATGAATGCCAAATTTATGCCATAAGCATAAAATTAAAGACACTAAATACAAAATTAAGACCTTAAATATACGCAGTTAAAAAAATATAGTCCTGCCATGCTGGATCATGACAGATATTTGCATTGCTCTCTTCATGAGTTGCAGAGCCTGGTCCTTTTTGTCCTGCCAGACAGTGTCACCTCATTGGTCTCACCTCCATCAGCCAAAAAATTTCTGACTCTCCCCCAGTGCTGAGGAGGATGGTGACTGTCAGAGAGGAAGGAAACACAGGCTGCCTGCTGCACTGCCGTTGATTTTACCAATGAAGTTACTTGGACAACTAACTTCAGGTAAGCACCACTTGAAAAAAATGAGAGAAGACCATCAATGGCAGCAATCTCTGCTGCATCCCCACCCTAGTGCATGGCATCCTTCCAGTTTATAAATATCGCCTTTCCTTGCCCAACCTCAAACTCTTTATGCTTTTCCTATGAAAGCTTCTTCTTTTCTTGATCTGAGAAAGCAAACATACCAAGCAGAACAGTATAAATTGCGTCATTAGGTGGGATAATGTCACCTCTGCTTGCCAGTCAGGAATCTGCTCCTAGTTGCAATATCAGAAAGTAGCTTCTGAGGCAGTGGGTCCCATTAATTGGTCCTGCTTTGGCCTCTCCCATGTCTACTTTGACACATGTACAAGATTAAAGACCTCCACTCCCACAATTTTAGCTCTTTCCTAAATTTCTCCAGCCTTATCCCCACCTCTTGCAGCTGTCCTGTCCCTCTTAGCCCAACACCCCAGCTTAGGGGCTGCTCTCCTACCTCAGCCAGGCCACCTCTTCAGCTCAGTTACGCAGAGGAGACCAGCAGGGAGTGGACAAAGCCTTGTCTCTGCCACTGCCAGCAGAGCTAGAAGGGCCGCAGGCTGCTTGCTGAGCTGCTCTCGGGGCAGTGATGCACTGCCCTCTGCTTGGGGTCCCCATTGCAAACCTCGCCTGGAGCTCTCCTGGCCCAGCAAGGTGGGCCAAACCCTGCATAACAGAGGTCAACATTGAGTTAATAGCTCTTCTTCCGAGAAGTTTTATACTTGATGACCTGAAAATTTAAAGGATAAAAATGTCCAAAAAGGGGAGTATTTTTACTTTGCTGTGTAAGATTTATTTCTAGGCTTGTGACTTCACAAGAAAAAAATCCATCAAAATCACATCATTCTGATTCCTGTCACACCCTTTTCTTTCTTTTCTCTCTTTAGAGACTGCTATTTTAATAACTGCTTGCATTTGAAATCAATGCCATGCAACACTGAAAAGGCTGAAATCCTAGCTTTCCCAAGGGAAACCATTTCCCCACCCATCCCTATGGGACAGGGCAGCGTTCAGCCATGTTCAGCAGCTCAAGATGCCTCTTGGACATGCTGTTTTCATCTTGTCTCCTTCACCATGTTAGTCTGGATATGGAAGTTCACAACCACAACATGTTTACATGCCTCCGAACACATTAATCTGCCTAAGTATAGGGACTTCAAAGAGCTGAGGTGTAGGGCAATGTGGCAGTCAAGCACTGGTGTATGTATTATGTTATTGAGGTCTATTTTTAGCAGCTGTGGTCACTGTGTATTGCAACCCTAAGTCACCTCTGAACTTATTGTCGCAAAAATGAAACTGAAAAACAAATTAATTGGATTCTCAAACTGGCCAAAAAAGAATCATGTCTCAATATTTATAGAACAGATAAACATAAACAACTGTAAAAATGTCTTTTTGTTCTTTTTGGTTAAACATAGACCTCGTCGGCTGACGATCTTTTGGCTGTACAGTAAATGTCCCAGTGTCCGTGCTGTGAATAATTATCTCTGGAACTTTGTGGTTTTTTAGGTCAGCACCACAAAAATGTTATAGCTATTATGAAGTGCAAGGTGGACTGCCAGGTTTTGCACCTATTTGTTTGGGCCTGAACATTATTTTCACTTAAATAATTTTTACATTAGTGTACCTGTGCTGAAATGAGTTACGTGAGTGTAGTTGCTCCTGATTTGCATCAGTGAACACCAGCACAGCATCAGTCCGCTCACACTCTCCTTTTTTGGACAGTTTGAAAAAGAGTCAACCCAAATCGACATATGTCTCTAGCTGGTGGAGCGATGCGGTTTCTCATCTCACACAGGTTGCTTTGTTAGCTTTATTCTCTGCTGTTTGTGCATGCAGAGGGGCTTTGTCATGTTTGCTATTTGATTTTAACTTTTCTCATGCCCAATCTGTCTGACTGCCATCCTTTGCTTTTCAGTTACTGTTTCCCAAAATGGCTCCAACAACCCTCTGTTGCCATCTCAGAGGAAAGGCACAATTGTATTATTGTACTGAGTGAATGCATTTTCTCATACATGTAGCTGAATGGGAGATTATTTAAATATCTTAAACACTTTCCTAATTGGAATAATGACATGCTAGGAAGGGTAGTGTGAGAAGAATTTATATTCAGACTCCTGAATTTCAGTGAATGAGTAATCAACACTTCATCACTTCCTACAAGGTTAAACATTTTTTTAAGCAAATGGTTACTGTTAAAACACCATTTGACTGCATTAAAACAAACAAACGGAAACTCAAGAATAGTTTTTTCTTTAGATCATGCAAAAGCTTTGTGGGCCCCTTAGCAAAGGAGAGGCTGACTTGAAATGCTGATGGCTGGCTGGAACCTCAGGGCTGTCCCACCAGCCCCTGCCCCCTGCCCGTCCCAGCCATCCTCTCTCTCCTCGCCTTGTGCTATCCTGGCACTGGTATCAACACGAGCGCTCAAAACCCCATGTTCTGAGCCAGATCAGGGGGATGATTTGGGTTAAAAAATAACCCAGCAAAATATGTTTGCTTGTCTCTGTGTGTGCATGTTTGAAAGCAGGCTCAGTTTTCCTGTGTGATTCATGGAAAGGCTGTACCAAGGTCTGCACTGGCACAAGGGCAGGCAGGAGCGAGGGGGGAAATGGAGCAATCCCAGGAGCTGGGAAGGAAAATATCACTAACTGATATAGTTGCCAAATATTGTCTCTTCTGAAGCCATTGCCTTAGACCAGACCAGTCTAATTAGTGCCTGTAGCCTGTGCCTTTGCAAGGCTCTCCCATATTTACATCTTTGCTAACAGCCTTATTCTTATCAACAGGTTGGTCATTATCTTGGTCAGTTTAAAGTCAATTATATGCAGTTATTCAAAAGTCAGTGTGTAGTGGTCTAATCTAATCTAATAATTTTGCTATACTAAATCTAATTTTCCTGTCATCATATTCACAATAATTACATCAGCACTTTTATCTTTTAACTAAAAAAGCCTTTAAGCAGTTCTGAGTGATTAAGCTTTGTTGCCACTATTCTTTTGCATCCACCAGTACTATGCTTTTCTGTTTATTGTTTCTTTCCTGCAAATTGTTTCTGTAATTAATTTCATTGGGCTTGATGTGAAGCCCTTGGAGGTGACTGCACAGGCTTTCATTAACCTGAATAGGATGCAGATCAGACCTCCTGTAAATGCTTTAATAGGCACAGGTCAAGGATTTGAAAGGAAGAACACCTGTTTTACTGTGTGTTTCTGTTATTATTTCAGCTAGCTTCATCAAACTAATGATATTGATGCAGAAATGCAAACTCCTGTAGGCACAACACTGGAAAGTAGAAGTCTATCCTACATTTTTTTACAACAGTACTTAGAAATGCCAACCACAGCACAGGTTGCACTGCACCTCACTCATGCACCCAGCAAGAGACAGGTGATGAGAGGCAAACAGGCAGTTTGTAGCAGAACTGAGACTTTAAACCAGATAATCACGGAATCACGGAATTGTTGGAGTTGGAAGGGACCTTCTAGAGATCAGCTAGTCCAACTGCCCTGCCAAAGCAGGATTGCCTGTAGCACATCACTCAGGACTGCATCCAGTCAGGTCTTGAAAATCTCCAGAGAAGGGGATTCCACACCCTCCCTGGGCAGCCTGTTCCAGTGCTCTGTCACCCTCACCATAAAGAAGTTCTTCCTCATATTTGAATGGAACTTCCCATGTTCCAGCTTGTGCCCATTGCCCCTCGTCCTGTCACTGGGAACCACTGTAAGTGCAAGTTTAATGTTTGTCCCCCTCCCTGCCCCCAGCTATGCCTCTCGTTCTGCTGAGGTGCAATAGCACAGGCACCTGTACAAGTGCAATATTATCTAATAATTTCCTTGTCTCATAACATAACAGGAGGCAGAACATTAACCCAAAAGGAAGGGCTAACCCTTGGGTGTTTCTGTCAACCCCAGTGCTGTTTGCTTGCACAGCAGCAATTATGGACTCTGCCACTGACAGCAATGAATAAGTCTTTCCAGTGTTTCCCTGATAAGAAGACTCTTTGCAATCCATCATACGCACATGGCTCACAGGGCTCAAGGTTTCTAAATCCTTTTGCCATTCCAGTTTTTAGCATTATCAGTTTCACTGCAATATCTAGCCTTGGAGGAAAAGCTTGAGCTGAAGGGACTTTTGCTGCCCAGTTTCGATGGTCCTGCTAGAGAGCAGCCATCTGTGACAGAGTGCCGAGTGTAGTAAAAACATAAAAACTCCAGCTCAAGTTGAAGCAAATCCTTGTTCCCATTAATTACTCAAAACAAAACATTAGTGCACCGTCCTTGCTGGATAGTATACCATGCTCTCATGTAACTAGAAAGTTAGCCTCATAAAAGAGCTGTATTTTTTCACAGCAGCAGCATGAACACACATGAGTTATCATGAGACGAAAAGCAGGCACTTACCAGTGTACCCTGAAGTCAGCAGTTCTGGACAGACTTACGAGCTGATCTCAGCACGTTTACTTCACAGCAAAACCACATTGTCATTTTCTGACTGTTTCCACCACAGGAAAACAAATGAATGTTAACTATCCAGCAGTTTTAAAAACTAAAAAAGCTTTAAAAAATTAAAACCTATTTTTAGCAATGAAGATAAGTTTCAAATCTCTTCTTTAAGCTTCTCAAACATTTGTAATTTGCCTCTTGATCTACATCCAGATTAATTTATTTATGCTGGATTTATTCTCCACTATGCTTTGGCCACTTGCTGACCCCGTCTCAGAGTCTACATGAACTCTGGTGACAAACAGAGGTTACCCTGTGCCAAACAGGAAAATTCTAAAACTATTTATCTGATATGACAATACTGATAATAGTGTAGAGAAGCACTTTGAACTCTTAAAGGGTACAGTGATCTTCATTATTGTCTACTTGCATTTCTTTTTGCCCTATGGAAGAAAGATTAGAAGAAAGCCAACTTAGCTCTGTGCTTAGCAGGAATACTGAAGATGATAACTGCAAGGACACATTATTTACTTGATCAAAAGAGTGACGCTGGAGTGCAATCTAACATGCTTTCTGAATAATTGTCTTAGACTTCAGTTCCTAAATGCTGCCTAATTCTCAACTGCCAAAACAGGTATTTTTAAATTATTTGCCTCCAACTGGTTAGTAATAGGGGCAGGAATTTGTCAGCACCATCTAGATCTTCCTGTGTAAAATAATTTTGCTTCTTTAGCTTCTTTAGTCTTCAGTAGTCAATATAAAAATTCTAGTTTAACAATCTCAATCTCGCATAAGATGAGGCACAGGATAAGCAAAAGGGCAACTGAGATCACACAGATTGGCCATGGTAATGTGAGCAAGGTACAACTGCTGTATTCTTTCCTAAAACGAAAAGTACTTGCTAAAAAGCAATCCTCTGGTAAGGTGATCAGGAAGAGCCACCCCAAGAAGGGAACCACTGGTAACCAGGTTTTTTATGTTTCTCAGGGCCTGAAATTGTTTTCCAAAGACATCAGTTATCGACAGCTTTGCCTACTTCTGATTTTATTCCAATGTTCCTCTGTATTTTGTCCATAGGCAAAGTGTGGATGTTTTTTTAAAGCATATCTGTGAAAGGGATGAAAAAAATTGCAGATGAGCTTAAAATATTTCCATACTTGCAAGAACAAAAAATAATCATTAAATTACCTCACATCTCCATGTTCCTGGGACAGAGCCTTTACAGAGGCAACATGAGCTTGCTGTCCTTCCTCTACCTGATGCCCCAGGAGTGTAAGGTGAGTTGGGAGGCAGCCTAGCAGCCGTGTTGTGCCAGCACTGCAGCTTAACCTAAAATCTCCTCTTGCCTTCAGTCTCTGTTCTTGGCAGCTGTGGTAAAGCCCTGTTGCACCAGGTGGAAAGGACTTCCACCAGCGCCAGTGTCTCCCCTTCCCATCAGGAGACTCATGCCCTCTATTTGCAGCATTTGGCCTCCCTGTGCAGAAGTGGGAACCACAAACACTAAAGTACTTTGAAGTCTAATGGCTCAGTAGCATGCCAAAATGTTATAAAAAACAGTAAGGCTGCCAGGGCAAAATAATTGTCTTTGAGGCTTCTACCACAGATATTTATGGTAAAGAAATGCTGGCCCAAATTCAAGGCTATGTCTTCCAGCTTAGCAATTTAAAACAGGTGAAGCACAGGGGTAGTGTGGCTGAAAAAGGAGTGAGTTTGTGTATTGCAGCACCTAGGACACTCATAGACAAAAAAGTGCTATTCCAGGCAAGAAGGCAATGCTAGTAACTATCCTAAGCTACTCTCCATTCTCTCCTTTCCTGATGTGGGCACATTGGTAGTTTCTGAGAGGAGCTGGACGTGGATCCTGCCTCATTTCTCTTTTCCGAACACGCTTCTGATGAGAATGAGCATCGTTGCGGAGGGCTGTGTGGGTGAATTTACTTGAAAACTGCCACCATGCTACTCTGGCTGAAGGAGCCTGGAGGAGACTGGAGCAATAATCCTGGGAGCAGAAGTTCTCAAGGCATGACCAGCAATGCTGAACTGCACTGCTGGCAAAGTGCCCAGGGCCTGACAGCATGCCCAGGAAAAGAGGAAACCCTAAGGGAAAGAAAGCAAAATAGACCAAAAATAAATGTGAATGGAAGGGGCCTGCAAAGGCTCCCTTACATGGGCTGGTAGCTGCTGGCTTATGCCTTTGGTCCAAGGGTTCCAGGTGGCACCTGGGGCTCAGAAAGTCCTTTCCATCATTGACTTTGTCCTCTCTGGCATGGTTTGTCCTCTCAGGCAGCTTCCCACCTACTCTGGAGATGGCATGTTGGCCTCGGACAAGGGGCAGCTTCCGACATTTGGGCTGGGAATCACCCCTGTGCTCTGGAGCAGGGTCTGCACCATAATTCTGTGCATCATCAGGTACCTCACTGCAGTGGCACCTTCCCACATGGACTCACTCATGGTTCTCCCTAGGCTTCTTGCAGGTTCTTTGAAGAGCTGTGGGCTCTTCTGACACAAGATGCTGACACAGAAAATGGGATGGGATGGGATGGGATGGGATGGGATGGGATGGGATGGGATGGGATGGGATGGTGAAAAGGCTTGAGAGTTCCAAGAAATCCAGAACGGCCACAGGATAATGGAGCAGCATTGTTTGTTGGAATAAGCAAGCCCAGCTTCTTACTTATAGTTTTTACTGGGTCAGTACTGTATGAGGCTGTAATGTTTCTGTTCCTCCATTTCTTCATCCTAAACTTGAATTTATCATTTCAGGATGTGATGAGGGAGTGGGGTTTGGCTGCTGAAATTTCAGAAAGAGAAGGAAACACTGTGCCTTGTCTTTCTAGCTCTTCATAATTACTTGCCTTTCTGGGTCTTCCCTGGGGGAGTCTTTACTTCCTTCTGCCAATTGTATATGGAAATTAATTACTCTGATTCATATCCTGGACCCTGGCACCTGCTAATTAGATGTCTATAAGAGCTGCAAGTGGTGTATGCTCTACATAGCACTTCCTCAACTCATCCCAGAAAGGTAGTTAAGGATTTCCTCTAGTGCCAAAGTTCACTCAAAAACTTCCCTCCCACCTTTTTCCACCTCAGGTTGCTCATTGCCACCCCCACCTGAGCCTCCCCCCTCCCTGGATTTCTCCAGCCCTCGGTTTTTTCTTTTCAATTCAGCAGAGCACCACAAAGAGCACCCAGAGCATATGGGCACAATGATGAAATTGGGAAAGGAGCAGGACTGGCAGGGAGAAAAGTGTCTGTTTTCCACTGAGCCTCTCCAAAGGGCTTTTAGGTTCCAATGATGCTTCCAGGGCTGAAAATACAGGTTGCAAATGCTTTGCAATTCCTAGGTGATAATGTTAAGTGTTAGTGTCAAGATTCAGGTAGTAATGCTGGGTAGTAATGCATAAATACTTATCACTAAAATGAGGGCTGTGCCACCAGGTTTAGTCTGAGACCAACACCCACATGCAGGTCTCTTGTGTGACTTTTGCAGTGAGAGACCCTAAAATGCTGGGTTTTTTTCCTCATGGCTGGCTCACTGGAACCAACCATGACCTATCCAGAGTATGTTGAACACAGCTAAGTCCGAACTGTGGGCTTCAGGACAAAGCCATTTTCAACAAGGACCTTTTTATAGCCCACACGTGGGGAAAAACCAACCCAAAACCATTTGGTTACTCTTATCTCTGCTGGATTTGAATCAGACTGTGACAGGCTTGGCAGTCAGGAATGCCGAGCACATAGACAGTGGAAAGCACCCCCATTCTGTTGTTCTATTCCTTCAATAACCACACAGTAGCGTTTGGTCCCATATATGAGCCTGGGCAAGGCTGTAGAGAAAAAATAAATGTCTCCTGAATTTGTTTAATACTCTCAGATGAACCTGTCTGTGCTGTACACAATCTGATTGCACACTGTGCGGCTGTCCCCAGTAGGCCATGTAATGCGGGAGACACAGTCCACACGGTGTTACATTGACACTGGTTTTGGTTCCTCTTGAGCTATTTTGGGGGTCCTTCCTGCTATCTTAACAGCTCTTGTGGCTTCTGCCCATTTCTGTGGAAAAATCAGCTGCTGATTCAGCTGTGGCTCTCTCGCGAAGAGGAACCTGAGTTTGTGTTTTGAGGAGGCCAGGCCAGCCTCCAGGAGCCTTTCCCTGTTCCCAGGGGAACCCCAGAGCCAGGGACGAAGACAAAGTACACGTTTTGGTTTCAATTCATTTTTTTGAAACTAGTGCCTTTTCAAAAAATGGTTTCCATAGTGACAGGGAACTGTGGCACCATTGTGAAGGTCCAGAAAGCCCAGGCTGCGTGTTAGCCAGAAATTCAGCAGCATAGCCAGCTCCAGAGCCGCCTGCCCTCAGCCCCTGCTGTGTTCACAGGGGGGGTTTTGCTTCAAACGCCTTTCCTGCCCACCAACCACACTTTTAGCTGCCTGTGGGCTGTACTATCCCTGAGCACTACAGCTTGGCTTAATCACAGGTAAAATGACGTATTTCCAAAAAAAGGGATATGCTGTCTGGCTTGTGCTTTGGTTGGGTTTAGCTGTATTCAAGCCTACTTTGCTATAAAGGGAAAAGACAGATTTGAAGACAGCTTTCAACCATTGTTTCCTGATGCAGACTGGTGTAAAAAACCCAAAACGTGATCATGATCACCCAGCGAGTCAGCAGAGGAACCTGGCTGAAAGTCCAGGTCCCTTTCAATTCTTATTTCCTAGAATGCACTGCCTCCCTCCTTCCGTTTTCCTGCCTCCCTCCTCCATTTTGTTATTTGTGGAGTACTTCCACCCATGTGTATAACCCAGACCTCCTAAAAGGGCCTAGGGATTCTCAAACAATCATATTTTTCTTCTGGTCCTTGCTGTAACACATAAGAAGCGTGCCAGAGTGGCTCAGAACATGTCAGGTCCAGCTCAATGCCAGGTGGCGGAGGTTTGCAAGCGACGGATGCTGCCACTTATTCAAAGTGCTCATTTGCCCTCATCCTTCGTTATCTGCTGGATTATGTTGCAGTCTGTAGTATGCAAAGAAGTACAACCACAGCACTCCTACAGGTCAAGTCTCAGCTAAAATTACAGTTAACTGTCATGTGCTTATGTTACTCGTAGCTTTTAAGTAATGTGCATTGGGCGTGTATAGGAGATAGAGAAAAGTGGAGTTGTGCTATTCATACAAATCTCAGGAACCCTTTCAGTAGGTCTGGCACTTATGTCTTTCCTCAGGAATACCTGAGGCCACGGACATCAATGAAGGTCTCTGTGGCCTGGGGCCACAGCCATTCTGTGTGCGCCCTGCTTTTCAGCAGACCCAGCCAACTGGATGGGGACAAGGACACCTGCCCAAGGGGCACAGGGACATAATGGCCCCCACAGGTACTGCTGTGCATGCAGCGACTTCAAAACAGAAAGGAGCCGTGGCATGGAGCTGGCCAAGGCTCTTCTGGCAATGAAGGCAGGGCACCAGCTTAACTCAAAGGATACACTGGTCACCTCTTCCAGCCCCACGCCCCAATCCCTTTCAGTTTTATGATAAATCAACATTTTTCTTAAATATTTTACAACGATTAATCCCCTCCTACTCCTTCTATTTTTGCCTGCATACCCATGTGACACTTTTGGAACTGAGAGCATATGCAAGAAAACAGGGTGAGATTGGTAACAAATGTAGTTTTTGTCAGAGAATGTTTTGCATGTTATCTCCTGTTAAACTACTGTAAATGATATACCAAAACAAAAAATTGACCTTCTGGTGCAAGATATTACCTGAAATATAAAAGGCCATGTTTGGTAGGAAAAGAAGCAGAAAGAGAGGCATATTTAGACCAGTTCTTATAACAATATTTCTAATGTAAGGATAGAAGTGTTCATCTGTCCTAGGCCTGACAGCAGCGAAATGCTGCAGAGCCAAGAGGCCAAGAGGCTAGATATATTTGCTCTGTATATTCCCAGCAACCAGCAGCTCAGGGATTTAAAAAGACAGAGATGATACTGTGTATATAGTACCAGGACAAGCTGAATAGAATAAAAACTGTCTTGAATAAGAATGTATATCTTGAAAATTAACCACTAGGATTCACCAAAACTCAAGAATTGTACCATTCTGACTGCCTTATGATTGAAAATGAAGGCACTGTCTTAGGGAGGTATTTCCTGCAAGTGACAAAATTTTCCCTTGCTTCCTTGAGACCTTCGAGCGACCCTACTGAATTGTTAAAATTCCATTAGAGAGTGGTTGCTGGGAACATATGCAATAAATAGCTGCTAAGATCAATGGCAGTCTTGCTGATTTAAAATCAATTTATTGCTTGCTGATGGCAGTGTTTTCCTCCGGGAAATGTAACAGTGATTGGCTTTAAATAAACATAGCGGTAAAAAACTTTATCTGAACTCATTAGTGACTCAGACAGATTTTAGAGTAATTCAGAAAATGCCCACAGACAAGACTTCAAGATGATCAGTGACTTTGGATACTACAATTTATGGTGGGCCACTGGAAAATATCACAAAACAGAGAACTTCTAAAAACGCTCTCTGAAAATTAGGTACTTAAGGTACCTAGACCATATATTGAAAGCCACCACTTTCGAAAACCTGAGGTGAATAATAACAGGTTACTACAGCTCTAATGACCACCATGCACCCTTTCCAGGTCAATTCCTTGCTCCTGTCCCAGCTTCTGGCTGTCCCTCATCCCATGTGACACCATGCTTCATGATGGGTATAAGTCCACCAAAATCTAAAATGCCACCAAAAGTTGGTCTCAGCTACCAGCAACCAGCACTTAGCTTTGGGTTGAGCTGGGATCTTCTCCCTCTTCTTCCTTAAACGTTCTCCCTCATCTTGAGTACAATTTTCCTGCCAGATGGTCAGATAGATTGCTTTAACAAAATGCCTTACCTATATTCTATTTCGTAATTTAACCATTTCATTGCATCATGTTCTTTTCCTACACATCATCTGATGATTTTTCCCAGGACAAGCCCTCACCCCTTTCGTTCATGTTGTAACACCCCAGCTGTTACCACCTCCTGGTTATAAAGAAGTATATCACTAAATCACTAGTGAATTGATCACTAGATAAATCAAAGCTCTTTTTGGTGGCTTTCTAACCTGGGAAATGGGGCACCTGAGTGAGGAACAGAAATCGTAACTGCATCAGAACTTTTATTTGAGGTAAGCTCTTCTGAATTTTTTAGTTTATTTAAGAGCTCCTATTTAACTCTCCTCAGTTTCATTTAACTTGTTACATGTTACATGAAATAGCTTCAAAGAATACTACAGAGATACAAAACTATTTGATGGGAAACAAACAGGATGAGTTGGAAGCCACTGTGCAGCTAGAAAGCTACTATCTAATGGCTCTTCCTGAAATGTGGTGGGACCAGTCACACAACTGGAGCTCTGCAGTTGATGGCTATAAACTGTTCAGAAGGGACAAGCAAGTGTGGAAGGGCAGGGGTTTGCTCTCCATGTAAAAAAAATGATTGACTGCACAGAACTCTCTTTGAAAAATAGTGATTAACAGGTTGAGAGCAGGTTATGAGTAAAAATTTGGGGCCAAGCCAACAAAGGAAACCTCGTGGTTGGTGTTTATTGTAGGCCACCTGAGCATGGGGAGCCTGTTGACGAAGCATTCTGACTTCAACTACAGGGAACATTGCACTTGCATGCTCTGATCCTGCTGGGGCACTCCAGTCACCCTGGCATCTCCTGGAAAAGTGGCACAGCAAGCTGTAAGCAATCCAGGAGACTCTTGGAGTGCATCAAGGATAGTTTCTTAATCCAGGTGACAGACAGCCCGACCAGAGGAAAAGCATTATTAGACCTGTTGCTTACTAACAAGGGTGAAATCACAAATTAGAGATGACAAGATTGGTGGCCGCCTGGGCTGCAGTGATCATGCCCTGATGGAATTCACAGTCTTGAGGGATATTGGCCAAATGAAGAGCAGAGTCAGGACCCTGAATTTTAGGAAGTAAACTTTCATTTTTTTAAGGAATTATTGGATGGGACTCCCTGGGAAACAGCCCTCAGGGATAAAGTAGCTGAACAGAGCTGGCAGCTCTTTAAGGACTTTTTTCTTAAGGCACAAGAACTCTCGAGTCCCATGTATAAGAAATCAGGAAAGGAAGGCAGGAGACCAGCATGGCAGAGTAAGGACCTACTGGTTTAAGAAGGCAGTGTACAAGCAGTAGAACCAGGGACCAGGGAGGAATAACAAGGATGTTGCCTGGATGTACAGGGATGGAATCAGGAAAGCTAAAGCTCAACTGGAGATGAATTTCACAAGGGATGTGAGGAATACTAAGAAGGACTTCTACAGGCACATTGCACAGAAAAGGAAGATTAAAGAAAATGTAGCACCAGCACCCAGTAAATAAGACAGGAGAAGTAGTGACAACTGACACGGGGAAGGCTGAGGTACTCAATTTTTTTTTGTTGTTTCAGTTTTCAATGGTAATGTCTCTTCCCACATCTCTCAAGACCCTGAACCTCAAGGCAGGGACTGGGCAAATGACATTCCTCCCATCATAAGTGAAGATCAGGTTTGAGACAGCCTGAGGAATCTGAACATACAAAAGTCCATGGGACCCAATGAGATGCATCACAGGGTCCTGGGTGAATTTGACTGATGTAGATTTCCAAGCCACTCTCCATCATATTTGAAAAGTCATGGGTTGGATCTAGATGATCTTTAAATGCCCCTTCCAACCCAAGCCATTCTATGATTCTCTAAACTGTAAACATTTTAGATTTTGTGATTTACTTCTAGAATGGAGAATTTTAAAAAATGGAGAATATCTTTCCTTTCCTATTAGTCTTTTAATAAGATTTTAATGCACTAGTTTTGATGGCTATTAGGATATAAACCAGTCACAAACAAGCAAAGTCCCGCAATGGACCTGCGCTCTGGATCCTGCTTAGTTATATAGATGGACATCTCTAGAAATACTAACTTTTCCATATACATGTACATGCACACGTACACACAGCATATATTAAGCCCAAACAGCAAATTGATTTTCTGCCTTTGAAGAAAACTTTCAAATACAAAGCCTATAAATAGATGATGTGTTGCCTTTCTGGCTCAGTAAATAGCCTGAAAAGGGCTCTCAGGAGGTGTAAATTTGCAGTGTCCCCCCCTTATTTCACTGAGACAATAATTCTGCAGTCTAAATTTAATACTTAAGGTTTATTATCATTATGGGAATTGCCATCATGAGGGAAGGCAAGGCACTTTTCTGAATTTCTCTAGGCATCAGGAAATAAGTCTGTATAGAAAGGAAACAGCCTAGTATTTCCTCATGTACAGGGGGAAACACCAGATTACTGGACATCAGAAGTACCAGAAACCAGTGCAATGACCAGTACGCAAACCACAAATGGGCCTAAATAGAGTTGAATATGACAAAATAGAAAGCTACATTGGATGCATCCTGCAGTGGCTGACACGAACACCGCTGTCCCAGGATCTGGGTGCACTGTACTTGGAGCAGTCAGCAAGGAGACATCTTGGGGACATCTCACACTAATGAGTCTCAAAACTGTTCTGACATTTAACGTAACACTTGTTTCTGGTTCTGGTTTAACAATACAGTCTTCTGAGTCTTCCTGACGCACTGGCTTTGTGGGGGGATCCAGCTAGGAGGGACTTGTGGAATCCATTGTGGAATCCATGGACTGACATTTCTCCAACAGGAGATTAAACCAGTGGGAAAAAAATACAATGAGAGGAAGAAAAAGGGTTAAGCTATCGTGGAAATTTACAGCAGTTAATTTTAAAAAGAAATAATACACTCACATGAGCCATAGAGCTACTGCACACATGGTGCTATGGGGCTATGTGCAGTACATTGAACAACATGGGATCCTAGAGAAACTGTAAACATTTTAGATTTTGTGATTTACTTCTAGAATGGAGAATTTTAAAAAATGGAGAATATCTTTCCTTTCCTATTAGTCTTTTAATAAGATTTTAATGCACTAGTTTTGATGGCTATTAGGATATAAACCAGTCACAAACAAGCAAAGTCCCGCAATGGACCTGCGCTCTGGATCCTGCTTAGTTATATAGATGGACATCTCTAGAAATACTAACTTTTCCATATACATGTACATGCACACGTACACACAGCATATATTAAGCCCAAACAGCAAATTGATTTTCTGCCTTTGAAGAAAACTTTCAAATACAAAGCCTATAAATAGATGATGTGTTGCCTTTCTGGCTCAGTAAATAGCCTGAAAAGGGCTCTCAGGAGGTGTAAATTTGCAGTGTCCCCCCCTTATTTCACTGAGACAATAATTCTGCAGTCTAAATTTAATACTTAAGGTTTATTATCATTATGGGAATTGCCATCATGAGGGAAGGCAAGGCACTTTTCTGAATTTCTCTAGGCATCAGGAAATAAGTCTGTATAGAAAGGAAACAGCCTAGTATTTCCTCATGTACAGGGGGAAACACCAGATTACTGGACATCAGAAGTACCAGAAACCAGTGCAATGACCAGTACGCAAACCACAAATGGGCCTAAATAGAGTTGAATATGACAAAATAGAAAGCTACATTGGATGCATCCTGCAGTGGCTGACACGAACACCGCTGTCCCAGGATCTGGGTGCACTGTACTTGGAGCAGTCAGCAAGGAGACATCTTGGGGACATCTCACACTAATGAGTCTCAAAACTGTTCTGACATTTAACGTAACACTTGTTTCTGGTTCTGGTTTAACAATACAGTCTTCTGAGTCTTCCTGACGCACTGGCTTTGTGGGGGGATCCAGCTAGGAGGGACTTGTGGAATCCATTGTGGAATCCATGGACTGACATTTCTCCAACAGGAGATTAAACCAGTGGGAAAAAAATACAATGAGAGGAAGAAAAAGGGTTAAGCTATCGTGGAAATTTACAGCAGTTAATTTTAAAAAGAAATAATACACTCACATGAGCCATAGAGCTACTGCACACATGGTGCTATGGGGCTATGTGCAGTACATTGAACAACATGGGATCCTAGAGAAAAAAACTGGCTGTGTAGCACTCTTGCCAAAGATGGGTCATCTCTTGCTTTTTTTTTTTTCCTCTGCACACCACAAACATGGTCCAGCAGAATCATTCTCAAACACAAACATGCACAGAAGTACTTAATGCTCTGTTTTCTTTTCCCAACCCCCATAAATTTATGCTCATGTAATTACTGCTCTCTGGTTGCCTACTGATAGCAAGTTAAAAATACCACACACACCCCAAATTAGAACTATTTTCTATTTTTTGTTAAATCCCTGCAGTTGATATAGAACAAAATGTTGTGATGAGCCACATGAGATCTCTCTTGCCTGCACCGGTTAGGACAGGAGACTGCAACATCACCAGCAAAAAAAAAAGAAACAAACCAACAACAAAAGTGTGGCATGCACAGAGCAAGACAAATTTGACTGTCTTAAGAAGCCATTGATCCTGTATTCCCTTTGCTTGCTTTGTCTGTTGATTGGTGTTTCTACAGTAGGAATTTGTGCCAGGACCTGTTCTATCCAAGCTTGCATTTAGATAAAATGTAAAATATTTCTGATCTATCCAAATTCCTAATTTATACTCCAAGGTGCCCCTAACTAAGATAAAATGTAAAATATTTCTGTTATTTAGATAAAATGTAGATAAAATGTAATTTAGATAAAAATGTAAAATGAAATGTAAAACATTCTTGTTGTATCCAAATTCCTAATTTATACTCCAAGGTGTCCCTTACTTACAAGGAATTACTTATCAGTAATGTAGCATTTATTTTGATAGTGGAAAAATGGATGTCATCCCGTGAATAATCTTGTGAGTCACATGAAATCGATCTAGTATTAAATAAACAACAAGAACAAACATTTTTCTCCTTATGTTCAAGTTGTAAAATCTTTGTCACGGGAGCTACCTCTTCATTACATACAAATACCATATTTGCCATTAGTATTTCTGAATCTCTATTTTTAAAAGGTTTGTGGAAGGAACTGTCCAGAAATCACAAAAGGTCAACTCCCTCACAAGCAAGATTGAGTTTCTCAGTGCCTGTTTGAGATGGGAAGGTCAGGACATGCATACAGTTCCCCCTTCACTTCTGATAGGTTTCTTTGAGCTAATAACATAGCATGAAAACCCACCCCACAAGTGTTAACACATTTTGAATGTCTGCATCAATGACATGGAGAAATACCTCATTTGTGAGACCAGCTGAAGCTTCAGCTGCTAACCAGTGAAAACAGATGCTGCACTAGAGAAAAAGAATGAACGCAAAGCTGCATCCACCCTAATATCATCTCCCATTTTTGGAGCAGCAGAGACAATACCCAAACACAAACAAGCCCCTACCCATTGCACTGCCTGGGTTGTCACTTCAATAAAGGCCAGGATAAGCAGATGAAGAGTTTGGCTAAGGACCAAGGATCAGATATTTTTTTTTTGAGGTATTTAAATGCCAAGCCATAATCAAACTCCTAGAAGGATTTTCAAAAGCAATTAGGAACCCAAGTTCTGAGAGTCCATTGGTCCTTCTGAAAATCCTCTACAGTATCAAATTAACTGCATCCTTTGACATCTAAATACTTCTGTATCCTTGTGCTGCTTCTGCTAGGGACTTCCCCCTTGATTTCAGCAGGGCAAAGCCTTCATTATGAAAAGCTATGAAATTTCTTCCCATTCTCTAGTTCATCTAGCTCCCTGAAAAATGGGAAAGCTATCCTTTGCCTAAGGAAAATATTACTGCCCTATGAATGATGTTAACTGAAATTGTAAGAACACCACTCAATCCCCTGGCCATGGCCAAACAGGTCTTTGCTATACGATGTGCAGTTTGCTTTGAACTGATTGAGGTTACTTGCCACAGATTCCACTGCAATGCCTCTCTGATCTGATAGTGCAGATTTGCAGTTTCTTTTTTTCAAGTAGAAATCCCTGTTAGATCAGCAAATGACACAGAGAATGCAACATCCATCCCAGCCCCATTGGATGATGATGGGCCAAAACGTTGCCCTCTCTCTACTTACATGTCTCTGTCCTTATAAATCAGGTGTCCTGTGTGGGATCTTGGGACTGCTGCTTGTATACATTTCATCCTCAGAAACATGATACCAACCTATTGCACAAAGACTGCAAAGGGATTGCATAGATTTTTTTTTTCTGTATAGAAGAAAATGTTCCCTTGATGTGATAAATACTGAACATGACTTTTGCTCAGGCTGCAAATAGCAGATTACTTAATCATCTACTATTTAAGTACCTGTTTGTTTTGTTATGAAGTGAAACTTTTGAGCAAGATCATATTACATGTCAAGTGGCTTCCTGCATCCTTAAATATTAATCCTCAAGTAAAAACAGATTGAAAGTAGTCCCAGGGTCACTTTAATAAGCCTGAGCTGCTTCATCCCACTCTCTAATATCCCACATTACACGTCCCTCACCCTGTCTTCGTGCCAACACTAACATTTTTGCAGCCTCTGGATGACCTTGGAAGGAGGATGGGGAGGTGAGCTGGGAGGGACCCGCTCCTTGGGGACACACAGGGGCCATCACCAGCTGCCGGGACCATGAACTGGGCTGGAAAACATGGGCAGCCCTGCAGGGAGAGGGTCTGCCAAGCACCTGCGGATCTTAAGATGGAGGCAATGGGAAGTGCTAAGGGGGCAGCTGTGAAACGAGAGGGAAATGAGAGGAAAGGGAAAAACAGGGAAATGGGGAGTGGCGAGGAGTCAAGGTGGAGCAGAAAGGGAGGAAGGCCACAGGGGTCTTTGCAAGAAATAGTGATGTGAAAGGAAAGGGCGGGAGCAGGAGAGGGACAGTCAGGGAGCCAGAGGAATGCAAGGGAGGAGAAAGGCTGGGGCTGGGGGTGTGGGGCGCAGGCGGCGACGCCGAGACGGGAGACAGCGCCCGGGACATGGGGCGTGCTGCCCCTCGCCCCGTGCCTGGTACCGCCGGCACCGGCAGCTCAGGGCGGTGCTGGGGCGAAGGACGCGGGCCTGCCCTGCCCGGGGATGCCCTCGACCCTACGAGGCGCTCCCGTAACGGGGCGCTCACCGACGGGCGGGCGGCGGAGCCGGCGGTTGGCACCCCCCGGCAGGCACCCCTCCTTTCGCTGAACGGGCCGACGCTTTTCTCTGCCGAGACCGAACGGCCGGAGAAGTGAGCCCTCCTCGGTAGGGCTGTGGCGGAGACGGCGCCGCTCCCTACTCCGGCACGGGGTGCGGGGGGGCCGTTTTCGGGAGGGAGCCCCTGCGCCCCCCCCCCGGGCCCGGCAACGGGGTCTCGCGAGGACCGGCGCACCCCGCCGCCTATCCCCGGGGCCCCCGCCGGCCGCGTCCCCGGCGCGGGGGGACGGGGCATAGAGCTCGGCCGCCGCCGGCCGAAGCCTCACCAGGAGGCGGCC
>NW_015091240.1:901493-936395 GCF_001431845.1 Calidris pugnax
GTGACGTCACCCCTGTCTAAAAAAGCGCCCCGGCGGGCGAGCGGGCGACAGGGCGGGCGACGGCAACAGCAGCGGCCGCAGCCGGAGCAGGACGTGCCCCGCCGCCGACATGGTGTCCCCCGTCACCGTGGTGAGTGCGGGCCGCGCGGCGGGCGGGCAGCGGGACCCGTGACCCCTCCCGCGGCCGCCCTCCTCCGCCGGTACCTCCCCCCCCGCCATCGCCGGTGCTCCCCACCCGGTCCCTGAGGTGCTGCCCCCGAGGGGGTGGTGGGTGCTCCCACCGCTGGCGGAGACACCCTCTCCCTCTCCCCCCGCGTACCTGCTGCTCGCCCCGGCCCTGCGCCGGTGCCGCCCCCGGCAGCTGTTGCTCCAGCGGTGGCTCTCCATCTCTTCCTCCTCTTGGCATTTACATTTTCACGAGGGTCTATCAGACGCCGGCTTTAGGCAGAAGACACCCGCTCGGAGCGTCTCTGCTCCAGCTGCCCTGGGCTTGCACCGTGGCAGTCCCCGGGAGCATCCTCCTGCTGCCGCGGCCTCCCTGCCCTCGCAGGCACCTCCGCCTGACCACCCGGAGGTGGCTTTGCTCTCCAGGTGACGGCTTAGGCCAGCCACTGCGCTGGGCTGACTGTGGTATAGACTGGGTGACCTCCCACCAAGACCTCGTCGCCCCTAGCAAGCCAGTCTGGCACTTCCACCGCCTATCGACATGAGATGGGGACGGTGTCACCTGCCTGTTTCCTGGGGGAGTCATGGTGGTTAATTAAGGTACCCAGCAGTAAGGTAGTGACTGGCCGCTGTCCTGTCCATAGGTGACGTGTAGCAGCACAGCTGGGTTGGCGGAGCAAAGCTGGTAAATGAAGTAGCTATGGCTGATGGCAGGTTGGACCAGCAGTACCAGGTCCTGGCCCAGCAGGTGATGAGGGGGTCTTTTGATGCTGGAAGACAAAATGCTTTTGTCCAGAACAGCAGAGAAGCCGCGCTGTTAGACACGCTGCTTTGCATGTTCCTCTTTCTAGAAAGTGAGGGATTTGTCCAAGTGCGCGTGCTGTAAGAACAGCTAACTGTTGGGGGGAAAGTTGCCTGGCGATCGCTGCAGCACTGAACACCTATTGCTGGTGTCCTGCTTCCCTGCAGATCCCTTGTCAGCCTGTTTTGAAATATTGTGGTTAATGGCCAGTCCATCGCGTTCTCTCTTGCAGGTAGGAATCCCGTCCCTTCCCCGTTCTTAACTCACAAAGCCAGGGTTCAAAACTTTTAAATTGCTTTGCCAGTTCTGCACAGCAGCTTGTATTGTCTGATACTTCAGATGAATTTTCCCCCAGTTATTAACATGTACCTGGTAAGTTCATCAGCAGCCTAGGGGTGACTTTTATCTTTACAAACAGAGGGAAGTAGCTTGCAAATTATACCATTGTAGCGCCAAAGTCTTTTTTTTCTTTTTTTTTTTTTTTTTTTTTTTTTTTGTTTAATGGTTTTCAAAAATAACTGAAGAGGTTTGCTATCTTTGTGCTTCTGTGCCGTAAGCTAAAGTCATCCTTAAGTAACCTTAAGTAATGCTTTTGATTACAGTAAATTGTGTACGTGTACTGTACCTTGGAAGTAAAATCTTATGCGGGGACAATAACGGAATGGCTCCAAGACTGGGAGGATTTGTTTCATAATCCACTGAAGGAGGCAGCACTTGGCTTTTTAAGACTAGTGAATCCGGGTGGTCTTGCAGAGTATATTTCAACTGAGCTTTGAGAGGAGGCAAATGACTAAAGCATGAGTATGTGTTGGGAAGGGTGTGCGTAGTTCAGACCGGAAGGCTTTATCTGTACCAGGTACTACGCTTTAGGAAGGTAACTTGGGAAGGAAAATGTCAAAAAAAACCCCCAAACAACTGTTTTCTTCGCTTGCCCTTTCGACATGTAGAAAAGTACGTTTCTGCTCTAGCTTCATCCCTGACATACTGACTCTTTTCTTCACCAAAAGCAACTAATGCAGGTGTGAAGCTGCAGAGAGCTGGAGGGACGATGACACCAGGGAGCTGTGACCAGAGCTGCAGCTGTTTACCATGGCCATAGAGGTGGGAGGGTTTCTCGTCCTCCAAAGAGCTCATAAAAGAAGAGCTGCAAGCCTTCAGCCTGTTAAGGAGCAGTTCTCTGCTCATCACCACTGGTGGGTTTTCATGTTGCTGTTCTTCCAAAGAAGTGCATCGGCCATGCTGCAATCTGCGAAGCACAGGCTGAAACGTGTCATGCAGCAGCGTGTCCCACTTGGGAGCGTGGTGTGGCCCCTGCACAGCTGCCAGCTGGAGCCACACGGGGTGGGATGCAGGGTGGCTGCACAGCTGGTGGGCTTCTGCTGGGAAGTTGCTTGCTGAAGGGAACAGCAGTGGGCAATTGGTTTGGCCACAGCTAGGTGCTATCCTTTGGGCATAGGCCTTATCTCTGTACCACACTGCCTTTAGCTGCGTAGATAGACCAGGTGTTTGGAGCCAGCATGTCTGTCACTGCTATGACACATGATGGGGATGCTGTCTGTGGGGGCAGCACCTGAGGCAGAATCAAATTAGCCAGAGGAATTGATTTGTCGACAGCGTATGTCCTCTCCTGGTACACTGCAGCATCAGCCTCGATGGGGAGGACACTAGAAGAGCACAGCCAAGAGTGACATGATTTTGCTTCCCGTTTTGAAAGCGATGGCCTTTGTACATAACTGCAGCAGATGGTCCTGACTACTTACACACAACTTGGTCTCCTGCGTCTCCCCCTTTTCCTTCTTTAGGATGCTCTTGTGACAAGAATCAGAAACCCTGAGCTCCAGGTCTGCTGTACAACTGACAGCTGGAAGAAACCAGGCAAGGAGGCATGGACTTTGGAGAGGGAGCTCGGGAGAGATGGCAGCTAGGGCTGCTTGTTTGTGCTGGCTGCCGGGTGTGCATCATGGCCTGGGGGGTTTGACATGTCCACCCCACAGGCAAGGAGAGACCATGGCACCATGCAGAGCTAGCCAAGCTGTTGTCTCTGGTGCTGCAGAATTCGGACGTGGTGAGGGGGGAAGCATGCACACAAATAAATGAGTCTGGGGCCAAAGTACCTTTTAACATATTGTGCCAGGTCCTCAGCTGGGGTAAAGCTCTGGGGTCCTGCTGATGCCAGTCTAGACTTGCATGGTGCTGGGCTGTGGCAGAGAAGATGCATTTGTCTGGCGGTCCTGCTCCAGCTGGTGAGCAATGCTCACTGTGGTTGGAAGTCACCTTGGAGGGAAGCTTTCACTGCTCACTCTGCTAGGCAAGCAGGAGCACCCTGCTTAAAAATCTTTCTTCTTGCTACTGCTCTGATTAAGAGCTGCTTTTTCTGCATAAAGCTGTGTGGGCCTGTGGTTGGAAAGCAGTATTAATAAATGGTGCATTTACTTCATGGATATGTGAGGTTTAATTCCCTTGTTGATCAGTCATCACTGGTCTCATATTAATTAAAGTCCTTTCTGGGACTGCATCGTTAGTGATTTTTGTCCTATTGATATTTTTTGGTTTTTTTGGGGGGGGGCTGTAGGGGTTTTCTCACTATTGGTTAAGCAGTTTTTAGCATGAGCTTGTGGGAGATAGCCCTTGCCCTAAAGGACCTCTCTGCCCAGCAGGCACCATGATTGCAGGGGCGGCCAAATGTGCAGGACATGAGCCTGGAGACATGCAGTCATTCTGGCATTTACATAATGCTCCTTGCTCAAAGGGACCTTATTTTCCCCCTAAAGTTAGGGCTAAACTTAGTGTAGAGCTTCATACCACCTTGAGGAAAGCAGGGCATAGGAAATATAAAGACATTAATTGACTGAGAATAAGTCTCATTTGGGGAGCAGTTATAGATGACACCGGTGTGTATTTTTGAGCAAGATGAACTATGGGCTCTCATTCCTACAGCACCCCCTCTGTACCTGACTTTTACATGGCCTAACACAGTCCTATGTGTGGGAGGGAGGTTAAACTCCCTGTTTGGGACAGATTTTTGCCCAGAAGCCATATATTAACAACCTCCATCCCTTCTCTTTTGTCCGCTGAGGTATTTTCATCTTTTAATGGAGATAGCTGAGTTGATGAGAAATATGTTGTTTTGGCTACGTCAAGCAAGTCAAGCCCTCAGCCCTTTTTCTCTTAGGTGGGAAGCAGCCAGCAACCCTCCCAGGAAGAGCCCTTGTTGACCCTCTGGGTAGATGCAGGACATCCCTGTGGGGGGACTATGAAGGTCACTTACAAAAACTGGGCAAAAAAACCTGAAAAGCATGATCTGGAAAGGTAATGAATAACAAATATTGAATAGGGCTGAAGAATTGGGATGGTATCATTTGAATTTCTGAGGAGGGGCCAAACCACACTGATCCAGATGAATATAGAGACCTAATGTAAATCATGTTGCTTAGAGACTCTGTGCTATGGGCAATTGTAGCAGTAGTAGGTCTAAGCATAGTTTTAAAGGTTTATTATTAGAAAGTGTGCTCTGTAATCCTCAAACTGCTGTTGAAAACAAGAAAGCCAGATCACACTTTGAACTGTTTCAGCCTTTGCTTCTTAAATAGACGATGTATTATTTCTGCATTAATGAATAAAGTGTTAGCAACCATCTAAGTCAGAAGTAATTCTTATGGTAGAGAGGTTAATTTTACTTGTTCTCTTTGTTTATATCCAACATTGTTGCTTTCATTGTAATTTTCCCCATTACTTATATTTTATTACGCAGGAGGCTTGTAAACACGCACATTTATATACCAAATAGACAATTATGGAAATATGGCATTTCTATAAAAAACAAACCAATTTAAATGAATTATAGAAATTATTTTTAAACATCTGAACTCAGTAAAGTAAGGGAGGGAATCATCACCTCAGGTAAGCTTAGCAGAATCTTAGTAACATTTATGTCAGTCACACCTTTTGGGAGAAGCCTAAAAGCTTTGCTCCTCCTGAGCAAAAAGCTGTGCTGATTTATGCCAGCTAGAGCCCAGGCATTTATTTTTTCAAACTGAACTTGCGCATTCTTCCCTATGACATTGACATTCTTTGCTGTAGCTGTTGCTATGAGAGGGTGGGCTTAGATATGGGTAACTGAAGTTGGAGGCTAGAAAGTGCGGGCTTCTCTCACCCTCTTCCCAGTCCCTGCATTAAGCGGTTAGTGCCGATCACTGCTGCAGGCAGTGCTCTAGATTAAAGGCTTCATTAACTCAAGTATATCACTCAAGTCACACGCGTCTGTTGTTCAAAGTGTGCTTTGTGCATTGAGATTATGGGTCCAGTTCAGAAGCCTGTACTTACACATAATTCCTCTGAATGGACAGAGATTCGTTTCTTCCGTTTTCTTTTCCTGTTCAAGTATCTATATCCAAAATACACTAAGTGTGATAGAAGAGCCAAAGTTATCTTTCACTGTGGGTAACTGCATAATACTAAAGAAATAATAATGCCAGCGAAATTAGACTCTTAGAAAAAGACGGCATCTGGAACCCGACTTCTGCTTGCATGTGGGAACTCTTGAACAGCAAAAGGATTATTATTTATATAACTCCCTTCCTTCCCAGAGGCCTAAGTGACTATTATATTAGTACCTAATTTTCCTACTGTCCCTTGTGTCACACAATGCCCAATAGATTTGTCGTTACAATAGAGATGTAGGTTTTGCTTACTGCAGCATGCCCAAAACAAAGGGGATTGTTATTGCTTCCTCTAGCCCGCCTGTGCCCTTCCTATATCCATTTCTTATACTGCCATAATCTAAAGAACATTTAAGCTAATGGCAGGTTTCTGTACGATAAGTATGTCAGTCTGGAGCATCCCTCCATGTAAAGCTGAATGTGAACAAGCATCCTGGTTCCATCCATGGAACTGTCTAGGAGATGATTACACACCACCAGAGCTGAAAGGTGGGCTGGGAGAGACCTGTCCTGGAAGATTTCAAGCATGCTGAGGTGGGAAGGATTTTAGATACCTGCGGAGAGCCTGGGGGCTCACACCGTAGACTCTGACCCAGAATTGCACAGGGCACAGCTCCTCTCTGGGTTAGTGCAACTTGTGTCTCATGTTAATTTGATGTTGCAGGCTGACTCTTGCATTGCAGATCTGACTGTTAATGAGGACGGGGGTTGTTTTGATTCACCTTGCTGTGAGCTTATGGAAACACCTTGTTTCTACCAGCAGGCTACACTTTCTCCCCAAAACTGATTTGTATAGATTACCCTAAAATATATACTTTCCCAGACTGAGAGGAGGACAAGCCATGTTACTGAATTCGCCTTGGGACTTTCGTGAAGTTTGAATGGTGAGGTTCTATTTTTTGCCCCTCTTGAGACACCATCTTTGGAGACAGATAATGGGGCCAGTTGGCATCAAGCATTAGATTTCTGATTATGTATCAAAATGAGTGCATTTCTGCTAGTGGCAAGTAGTCTCTGATTGAATTGTTGCTTGAGATTGAGGCTAAGTTTGAAGTTAAGCAAGCTGCATATTTTTCAGCACATACTAAACACATGGGGCAGATCCTCACCCTTATGTGAGTCATTTTGTCTCCCATGGCTTCAGCAGAACAGTGCGAGCTGTGAGAGCCTGTGACATACCTGGCTGCTGTATCCCTATTTGCTTTTGTTTTATGGCATAAATCAGAGCCAGCCAGGGTGCTTGGATAGCAGTGCTGACTTGTGCTCCGTTGCAAGAGAAACTAAGCAAGTTGCATGGCTTTTCCCTGAAACCCTGATTGATAGAAAAGGAGTGTGATGACAAGTTTATCACTTAATTGATGTTTGCGAAGTTTCCACTTGGCTAAAGTCCCATGCATCTGTGGGCTTGTACCCTCAATAAAGGGCATAACCCTGGTAATCATCTGCATGCTCATTTGTGAGCATGGGGCGCATTTGTATATGCAGCCTGATTGCAGCAGGGGTTTTGCAAGTGAAACCCGTGATATATTAGTGTAAATCCTGGGTGTGCGTGGATTAGTGTTTGCACAGGTTAATGTTTGCACCTGCCCACCCCACATCTGTTGAGATTGGCTGGTAGAGTCTAGTTTATCTTCATGCAATTTGTGCCTGATACTGAGTTACCCAGGTCACTACATCTTGGCACAAGAATAGATATTGGAAATAAAATCCGTGACTCCACTGTCCTACTTTGACCTTGCCTCCTCCTATCTTTTAAAGCATATTGGTTCCATGATAACATGAGGAGGGCTGCTGCTTTTTTTATAAGGTACCAGAGTGGCATCTCTCTAAATACACATCTTTATTGGAGTACATTGTTATTTTCCCCTCTAAATTTCTTTAAGCTTGTGTTTCACAAACTTTCAGCCTGCAGGACATGATATGCAGGTAGAGCATTTCATTCAGCTTTCCATTAGGCACAAGACAAGCTGAGCTGCTCCTCCTGGGTTTCCTAGCACAGCCCTGCCTGCTTTTGCCAGGTTTTGGTGATATTATTGCAGCCCTTTGCAAAGATTTGTACAGGGAAAGTCTTGCATAGAGCTGCCAGCTTTCCCAGTCACTAGAAGTTGCTTTCCCCTCCTCTCTCTCTTCTGCCTTCCTGTTGCTTTTGCGAAAACCTCACCTGCCAGGTGTCTATGAATCTGGTGTGTGGCCAGAAAGGTGAGCCACAAAAGTGCTTTTTGGGTGCTGGAGGCGGTTTCACCCTTGGTATGTCTTTGGGAATGGCTGGTAGGACTAGTACAGCCTGGCATGTGCCACTTGCCTTCTCTGCTACACTAACGGCTCTTAAACTATTATTGGTTATTGTAAGGGGCTGTGACAGCACCAATGCCTGCTTCATTTAGACCTGCATAGCCCACAGATTGCTGGTATAATGAGGTCTTCTCTACTGAAGAAATTGCTTTTGATGGAATGCCTCCTTTTCCTCCCAAATACCAATCCGTACTGACAAAGCAGCCTGTGGCAGGGTAAAGCTTTGCTAAGTGCCAATTTCCCCTGAGCACCCAATCTTCCACACATCCCCTCAGCGACAGGCTGTTGGAGGCCCTCCAACAAATACATAAATGTTAAGGTGAGTTGTGGGGTGCAAATAAGGCTGGAAATGGGAGAGTGAAGGCAAAAGCTGGATTTCAGCTCTGGGGACAAATTACTCAGTGTGCAGAACCTTTGCTGCTGTTAAGTAGAGGCTCAGCCTGCCCTTGGTGCTTACAAGGAAAGAACTGACAGTTCTCCCTGGGGTATTTTATTTTGGGTCTGCACTCATCTCAAGAGAGGCCCCAGTCTTTCCACACAGCTTGTGGGGCAGATGTCAGTGCATGGCACTTGTGTGTGGCACTTGTCTGTGGCAACGAGTCTCGCAAGAGGATGCTGCTTTCTGCTGTGACCCTGTGCCCCACAGCCAGCACGCTGGGCTTACCCAGCCCCTCCAAGGTAATGCTTAGAGCAATATAAAATCTACCACTACTTTTCCTGGGTAAAAGAAATCTGCATTCTCTTTCACAGAAGAGTGTGATATAAATAATGACAAGTCTCCTGAGAACATGTACTTGTAGCCTGGAAACCATCCCCAGGATGAGTTGCGGAGACTTTTCCATAAGCAGTAGAAATTTTTTATCTGGATTTTAGTGTGACAAGCCAAATAACTGCCCCTTTCCATGGCGAGAGGAATTGCCTGGGACAGCTACCAACTGTGCATCCCAGGGTGCTGGCTGGCTCCTGAAGCTCCCTGTGGCTTCACAGCATCCCCCTGAGGTCCTGGGCAGTGCTAGGAGATGCAGCCCCACCTGACCTCACTCACCTAGGAAGGATGCATGCCCTTGTGGTGGCAGCACTGCAGCTCTGTTGAGCAAAGTGAAAAGACAGATCCATTGTGGTACTGGTTTTTAAACATCTGTAAGGGGTTCTTTTGTGAGTGTTACAGCAAAGGAAATGTTCAGAGAGGTTTGCTTTCTGCTACACAAAAAGGAAGATTGGGAATCCCAGGAGGGAAAGGCAATCTTTGCTCTGAGAAAAGATGCTGGCAGGCAAATGCTATCTTTTTTGCTTTCATTTCTGAGAGCTAGTGACTGCCCTGGAAGCATTTGTCTGTGACAGTTCCTTCGGCCCTGCAGAGACATTTGAATTCTTGACTGGTTTAACATCGTTGGTCATTGGCGATGGTACATTGCCGACTGCACCCAGAAGGCAATTTCCAAAACTGCTGACAGCTATAGGATTGCTACAGATGTGGAGTCAATTATTACCACTGCAGGTTCAAAAAAGGTTTTTAAAATAGCCCTGCTTGTGGTCCTGTGCCAGTGTGATAGACAGGACAGATGATGCTTAGTAATGAAAAAAAGCAAAAACCTATCCTAGAAAATCCCCTCCAGAAATTTACTCCCATACAAGAGGTGATAGGGTTCTGGGAGTAGATGGCAGCACGGCTAAGGTAAAGCACTGGGTAGCACAGACTTCTCTTGAGCAGTGTCTTCAGCTCAGGCCAGGCAGCAGTCTGTGGTGGAGAGACCACACTCAGAGATTAAACAGCAGGAAAGAGACCTTCGCAAGAGCCGCGTCTGCAATCTGGCATTGCTGGCACTCCCACCACACCATGAGCCTTGCTCACGTGCTCCCCAGCTGGCTCGGTACAAAACGTCCCGTTCTCGACGCTTGCCTGCGGCCGCTGAGCTGGGTGGCCGTGCAGTGTCCCCCCTGTGCCCAGGCGTGCTGCCGCGCTGCAGGGACTCGGGCTGTGGTTTTCTCTGGGAGAGGCTGCTGCCAGGCGGCTGCGGGGAAACTGCCGCTCCAAATTCCCTTACTTCTTTCCACATCTGGGGGGAAGACGCTCGTCTGGAAGATTTTAACCTCGGTGCTGATAGGTTTTCATCTCCCCTGTGGTTAATCCAGAGATTAGGCTGAATGTGACTGCAAGTCAGGCAGAATTTTGGCTTGGAAATGAAACTTTCTGTCGCAGTTCTCGTTTCTGCATGCAGCTGTGTGTGAAGCAGCCCAGCCCTGCACAGGGCCCTTGTTAGATGCCAGTTTGATTAATCCTCACCCACTGCCTGCTCCCCCTTGCCTCCACCAAAGGGTGATTTTTCTGATGCCAAGAACTTGTGCAGCAATATATCTGAGTTCACCACCCAAGGACTGTGAGCGCCCGTGCCAAATTTTTAATTGTATTTTTCTGGCAAAGAGTCACAGCTTGGTCTTAAGAAAAAGAAGTCAAGTATTTCTAGCTCTCAACTCTGTGTCAGTCTCTTGTGGAGCAAAGCTGTGAAGTGTGGCTGGAGCTTACTTCGCTTAACTGGAGAAAGGAAGAGAGTAGCCAGGCTGTTGGGGTAGAGGGAGGGATGAGGGAAGCCAACAAACCAGCCCTATTTTGCAGAAGGAGTTGAAGAGAATGGAGGTGAAATAGGTGCTTTGGACCCACTGCTCCTGCCACATGTGGCTGAGCTTGGAGGATGGTCCTTTTGCAGGTGGGAAGTGTTCAGGCCAAGCTCTGTTACTTCTGACTTGTGCTGAATGATGGAGGCTCTCTTGTCAGACAGAACTGGGATTTTTTGACCACTCAGGGACAGGTCTGACTGGATACCTGAGCATGAGCCGAGTTTCACTGCACTACCCTTGCTGGAGAACTGGAGGCCCTGAGTTGCGCTGGGGGGTGCCAGTAGCTGCAATAAAGTAAGTACCACAAGGCCTGGCAAGACTCATTGCATGGCATAATGGGGACAGAGGATTATCAGCACGCACATTCTCCCAAAGGCAAGTCATGTACCGTCCTCTGGGTGATTTATTAACTGTTTTACAAGCCTGTTTTAGATGAAGCCTCTATGGTCTTGTCTCCGCTTGAGGGGAGGAGGGTTTATCTATCACCCTGAATTCCCTAAAGCATGTGGAGCCTGTTTGGGAGCCACCTGCCTTGGATGCCTGGTCCATGGTACCTCCAACACAAACATAAACCCTCTTATTAATTGCACAAATATGTTGCACCAACACAGTATTTCAGGCAGGTTGATTGGCTGGTTCAGTAACTTCACCACCCTCCATAAACAAGCACTTTTTCTCAGAATTTTATTAGGGAACAACTTGGGGCATGCATGAGCCAGTGCCTTCCTTGACAAAAGGCATTCGGTTACCCCCCAAGAGCATGTTTGCTCCTGCAGGAGAGCAGAGTTGGAGGTGAAGTGCTTTGCACTCACCTACGCTCGCCAGAGTGTACCAGTTAGGACTCTCCCAGCCAGCCCTAATGTTTCAGCAACCCTGTGGAGTGAAAAGCACTAGCTGGCTGGTCCCTTTACATCTCATCTGTCTCCTCCTCTCCCACCTCTGCAAGCCACCCAGGAGGGATGGAGAGCTAAGCGGCCAAAGTGGCCGCTGGGGCCTTTGCTCTGTGCCCAGGCAGGGGCCCATGCCAGGGCTGGTCTTTGTGATGGCCCCTGCATCCACCAAGGATAGGGAAGATGTAAATGGTGAACTGGAGTACCAAACAGCAGAATCCTCCCTATTACACACACATCGGTCCCCCTGCTTAAAATTTCCCTCTTTTATATCAGTTTCAGTGTGTACACATTCAGAAGGCTTGATGTTGCACCATCTGAGCAAAGGTGGGAACTTGCAGGCAAACCCAGGAGGATGATGGCTTTGCAGTCAGCTCATGCAGGTTCATGGCCAGGAATTGGCCAGCATTGCTATGTTCCTCCTTCATTCAGCAAAAGCTGGTGGGTCATTGAATTTGGGGGAAAATCAGCTGCCTCTGGCTAGGATATGTGCACACACGGGCTTCTTATGGTCTACTCATTTTGGTTAAGGACAAAGATGGGTGTTCCGTAGGCTCAACCTAATGGGGAATTGTGTTGGTTTCCTGTTGTTCTGTAGATGAGAGCCTGTTGCACATACATATACTTTATCCTAACTTTGGTCCATCCCCAGGCTGAAGCAGCTCTCCCTCTGTGACTCAGACTGCACAGAGGATCATCAGTGCCTTGTGAAGAGCCACATATTCTGGGGAATGAGAAACACAAGCTTTGGGCTTGCAGTGGCAGCATAATACATGGCAACAAAAGCCACAAAAATATTTATCGGCGCACAACTGGGGGTAAGAGCTATTGTCACGGTAGGGCAGAACGAAGGCAGGATCCACGATGTAAGATGCCAAAAGCCAGAAGAAAGAGCGGAGCCATGGGTACACAGAATGGTACTTTGCCAGCCAAGGTCACTAGGAGGGATGGGTGGAGGACAGCGGCCCAGCTTTTTTTGGCCAGTACACACAGTCAAGCTCAAGTGTTGCTCAGTGGAATAGCTAGGGTATTATTTTTAAAACACTTTTCCTGGAAAGCAGCATTTTACAGCCCAGTGGGCGTGTGCCATATCCCCACAGCAGGTTGGCACACAGCTGGTGTCTGGAAGAGGCTATATACTCATTTTCTGTGCAGGCTGATTTAGGGGACTTGTGGAGAGAAGAGCATTATTTGATATTCCACATTGTTTCCTGGGACCAGTGCGAGGCTTAGGGACAGTGAACTTTGTCCAACTTCAGCATTTCAAAGCAACAAGCTTCTGACATTCCTCTATACCTCAGGCGCAAGGTGTCTCCCTCCTGGTGGCAGCTGGATTTTCTTCATCCCACTTGTAATGTTGATACAGACAACTGACTCTAAAATGTTAAAGAAAATCAGAGCACTGTCTTACAAATGTAGCCATTTCTCTGTGGATGCAGCTTATTCTGGGGCAGAGGAGCCAGCTTTACATTTTTTGGCTCAGTTATGTGCCTGCAGCAGTCGGAACTGGCTGACTGTGCTGCTGAGGAGCAGCATAGATGTTCCCCAGGTCATACTCCGTAGTGAATATTGTTTTATACAGACATGAATCATGAGCATCTCCTAGTGCTGTGTAGTGAGGAGGTGCAAGAAGAGATCATCCAGCAGAGATCTGTGGGTTCTTGGGGTGTAACAAACAACTAATTTGCCAGTATAGCTTAGGACCTGTTGTATGAAGCTTTTGGTCATCTTTGTGTGCTACATCTTGTATTTTGCACATTGGGAACTTTCTGTTAGTCCTTATTACTCAGAGTTAGTTCTTCAAGACTCGGTCTCTCAAGACTGTCCTCTCAAAACATCTTGCACCACCAACAAATCACAGCATGGTTGCAATACTTGTGTGATAGTGTCATCTGTTCACTGTTGAACAACAGCAACAAGGAAATGAGCAATATTTCAAATTGGAGCAGAATGAGAACAGACAAAACAAGAAGGGATACTGTAAACCTATGAATCTGTAGCAGGGAGGTGGATATCCATGCCCTGAGCCTCCAGGGCGCTGCATGTGCCAATACCGTGTTCTGTTCGAAGATCACAGAAAGGTTGAGGTTGGAAGGGACCTCTGGAGATTTGGTCCAAAATTTCTTGGTGAGAGCCAGGACACAACTTGCTTCTAGTCTGCCTAAGTCTTGGAGGGTTTCATTGGATTTAGTTGGATACAGGTAATTTAAGAAACAATACTTTCACTGTAATTCCAGTTACAGACATGGTGCCTTTACAGCAATTTGAACTAGTTTTCAAAGGCTCTAAGTAACTTAGTAGTATAGTGGTGGAGAAAATGTCCAAAATTATGCTCAGTTTACAAAAATGTGGAAATACTGCCTTGTCATTGTATTCAAGATGTTTTTGGTTGTGCATTTCAGCACAGAGTAAATTAGCAGTGGCAGAAGAAAAGAAGTGGGAAGAAATATACAACAGAATTTGCAACAAAATGGAAAAACCCAGTTTAAAGCCATGACAATCATGTGCTTTAGCAAAAAGATCTTGCCATCTGCATGAAGTGTTTCCTTTTCAAACATCGTGGCACAGCCCCGTCTCATATTCCACCTCTGAGACACAGGTGCAAAGGAGATGGATGGTTTGATGCAATTTTTCCGTGCAGCCAAGAAATAATGTTCCCTTCCCTGAGGTACAGGCAAGTCCAGTCATGGATTATATGCTTGGATTTCCTCAGGCCACAGCCTCCACTCATGCTAGTACACAGTTTCCCAATACCAGCCTTGACTTGTCCTCCAGGTGGCAAGTTGCCCCATCACCTCTTCCCAAGCCTCAACCACATGTCCAAACAGAGGGCAATCCCCCAGCCTCACCCTATGGTTGCCTCCATTTTTCGTAGGAGATTTCTTCCAAGTCTTTCCAGTGCCACGCCATCCCAGCAAGATGTCCTGCCCAGCCCTGAACTGCGCAGGTACCTCTGTCTTAGCAAGTGGTGTCCCTTATGGGGCACTCATTTTGGTCAAAGCCATAACAGGAGCTCCACTGAGCTGCAGCATTCAGTAATGGGCAAGGGTGTGTTTGGAAAGCACTCATTTTAGGTATACTTGTAGAAAAAGTTTAAAGGAATAAAGTGTTAATGATGAGAAGCCCGTAGTCCTTCTAGATATAGAGGTTATTCTTATATGAGGACTCCATAACACTGTAAATTCCAGGGTTATGGGTGAGTAACTGAGACTGGAATCTGACTTCTTATGCCTTAAAAATTCTTTAATTATTAGGGTGGAAATAATGCTGGCTGGGCTTGGAAAATTCACGTTCAAATATTAAGAAATGGTAATTTTAAGATTACCAAGCAAACATAATCTTTCTGCACAAGTGCCTATCTCATATTCAGTAAGGCAAGGTTCCTGGGGAAAATGACAAGTGTAATTAAAACCTGTCTCATCATGCATGCACACAGGGGAGGGCAAGCTGTGACTGTAATGGTAACTGCTCCTAGCAGGTGTTTTTCTTTTAATATGAGGTATTAAATAAAACTTCCTGTGTTTATTAACCCAGATACTCTCCTGTATGCTTCTAACAGTGCCTCTGTGATGCGTTGCAAGCAAGGCTGAACTTGAGCTATATCTTTCAGCATAACTTTTGTCTTCAGAGGTACAAAGCCACCTACCTTAGCTGAGACTGTGACAAGCAACTGGAGCACTGTTGATGCTGCGAATTCTTTTCCACTTTGTAGCTCTGGAGGTTGTTAGTTTTCCACGCTGAAGATCTCAGGCTTGTTGCGGCATGGTGGGGATCCTCCACAACTGGTGTGGAAGAGGAAACCCTTCCAGAAGTGCTGTCATCTGTTGCCTGCAACTGTGAGAGGATGAATGTGATCAACTAAATTTTTAATAAAAAAGAGTCAGAAAGGGAGGAGACAGAGCTGGAGCTGGGCAATGGCTTTGGATAGTCTGAGCCTGATGTGTCACTTCAGAAGGGCAAGGTGCTGGGTCTGAAGGAGGGTGAAGTTTGGCTGCACTCTTCCACCTAAGATACTTGATAGTTTCCAGGCATCCCTGGTGCTATAAAACTATGTGGGCTTTTATGACTTTTATTTCAAGTTCATTTGTTATTGGCTGCTAGAATTCTCCCAAGGAATATAGACAAGAAGTGGTAAATGGTGATTAATTTAGACAGCCTAAGTAGAGGACTCATGACAGGCTCCCTATGTAATACAAGAAAGTTAACGGCTCGCTGATGTCCTTTTGTGAGCGAATTGTGTAGCCTGGTTGTTTAATGGAGTGTTTAAAAATTGTGTTGGCAATAGCCTATGAATAATGTATACAAGAATAATGAAATACCTTACTGGTAAGAAAGTGCTGATATGCTGGGGAAATTTCCATCAGATGTGGGAACAATTTTGAAAGCACTGTCTTCTTGGGATGCCCTTTATTTATGGTCTTGCTGCTTCAGAGATTGCATTCCCTTTTTAGACACTGCATGCGAAGATGCCCTCCACTGCCTCTGGCTTCACCTGACTCCCTTTGCTTGTGTCTATAAAAGTGCCTGTACTTTGATGAGTTTAGGTTTTATTAACTGAGCACTGTAAGCCCGGAGATATTCGGTCTTCAGCTGTTCTAGGTATCTGCACCAAGGCACATTGCATCAAAGGAAGACACACACTGGTTTTGTGTGATGGCAATGTCCTGTGATGCAGGAAACAGAAATAGGGCCGAGTGATTTGGAAAAAAACCTCAATGTTTCTTTTGCAGGTTTTTGAAGCATGGGCTCCTTGCATGAGATAAGCAACCCCAGAATGTCATACATGGATGTTCAGATTTTGATGGACTTTGCAGTGTGAACCCAGCTCCAATGCCTCTAATTTTCCCCTCTGTCCTCCTCCAGTGCATAAGGCCTGTGTGTGCTTTGGCCATGGGTAGTGGGAAGTTGTTGTGATACTGAGCAACTAAATGTTGCTTGACCAAAGAAATGAGAAGACTGAGAGTGAACCCCTGCTTTCAGAGGAGCTCTGGAAGTTGTGCTGACCTAGCTGCAGGAGAAGACAGGTCCCCTAAAAGACCCCAGGACATAGCTCAGGCAGGCGTGTGAAACAGTCAGTCTTTTCCTTTACTGCTTGTTTTGACCCTCAGCTGCACTCCAGGAGAAAACAAAAACATAGTTTTTTTTCTCATACAGGGTTGTCCCCACCTGCACTAAAATTCAGAAGTCTCCAGAGGAGGGCAGGTGAAGACTATATGTATCTTATCACTGTCCAGAGTGGTCTCAGCTAAGTGTGTATTAAGAGCAGGCCCAGCTTGTGGAGTCTGTAGCTCTGTGCCCTGCCTCTGCTGGGGCTTTGTTATGAGTCGCCTAGTGCTCATGCTGCATTTTTGTGTCTGGATTTACACAGTAAAGCCCTGAGTCAAAACATTTCATGCAATATGGGAAGTGTATTATTAGTCTAATGCTAGAACAAAGCAACACGTGATTGATGTTGATGTTAGTCAGCTGAGGAAATTACACCCTCACCTGTGAGGCTGATGTGATGGGTTTTGGAGTCATGTGGTGATGGCCAACAGCAAGCTCCAGGCATGAGGCTACCTGGCAGGAGAGAGAATGGGTTAGAAGAGAGGTTATATCCTTAGGGTGATCTGCAGCTGGCTAAAATAAGAGTTTGTTTGCTGCTGGGATATTCCTGGGGAGTGCAGGAAAGGAGGTGTATAAAAGGGATTAGTCTAAACATAAGACAGCTGGCGAGAGCCTTCAGAGGAGTCTGACTGATGGCATAATTGTTTTCAGTAGAACATATAAAGAGAAAATGTATCTAATACTTCCTCCACCTCCACCGCCCAAAACCTCTCCTGCTAGCCAAGAAGGTTTTTCAGCAGAGAGGGTCACAAAGGTCTAGGCTGATGATCATGATCAAGTTCAACCAGCCTTTCTCAGGGTAGAAATGCTGCTAGCTGACAGTATGCATGAAAGAGCAGCTTTCAAAAGGAAGGAGACAGTGCTGTTATCCAGTTTATTCCACTGATGCTTCTGATGATCATATTAATTTATCTTTTTTTTTAATGTTTGTTTCTTTTAGGTGAAGAGTGAAGGCCCCAAACTGGTGCCCTTCTTTAAAGCCACTTGTGTCTATTTTGTCCTCTGGCTGCCAACTTCCAGCCCCTCCTGGTTCAGTGCCCTCATCAAATGTCTGCCCATCTTCTGCCTGTGGGTATTCCTTCTGGCTCATGGAATTAACTTCTTAGTGTCACACCGGAGCGCCAGCCGCATCCTAGCGGGACTCATATTCTCGGCAGTGGGAGACGCCTTTCTCATCTGGCAGGAACAGGGATACTTCATTCATGGTGAGTGTGGTGTCAGTCCTAAAGGGATGCCATAGTGTCCAGCTGTTACCCTCTTTATTTAGTAATGAGTTGCTGGGCCACATGTTTTGTTTATTCATGTACAGCTTAAGCCCTCGGGTAGTGGGAAACACTCATCCCTTGACTAAAATCCATCATGGTTAGAAGTCACCACAGAAATCACACCATGGATGAGTCCTTCTCTTGAGCTTCTCTTGAGGTTAGATGGGGCAGATTTGGTTTCCTGGCACGTGGTCACAACATCTCAGCTGGTTGGGGCTGGGAAGGTGGCAGGGGCAGAATCCCTCGGGGAGAAATGCTCATGGCACTTGGCAGCTCCCATGAAGCTACAGGAAGAATCTACCTCCTATCTCTCCGCAGGGAGATCTGTCAATCCTTTGCTACAAGGATCAGAAATAGGACACATGGTGCAAAGGCCCTCAGTGAAAAACAGGTGGAGAGGACCCTTATGTTTTGACAGACAAGGCTGTAGCCTGGGGGAGGTGTTTAAGTGGATGCTAGAAACCAAAGCATCAGGAATCTTGTCCTAATTGCAGGTTCATCAGTATGAATCATGCAGCCTGTTGTACAAGACATGTCTGTTTTGCAAGACCTGTAAATTATGGTGAATCAAGGACAAACCTTACCACAATGGCCTGTCTTTTCTACAACAAGATCCACATCTCTCAGAGCAAAACAAGCTTGTTTTATTTTGTGAGCTTGCAGACTAGAACATAATGGTTTAGATTAATAATTTAAAACCATGTTGAACCTGCCTGCAGCGACACTCTCCCTGGCCTCGGCCTGTCACAAGAAATCAGCAGCAGTTGAGTCTTTCACTAAACTGACTGGTGGAGTTTCCAAAGTTAATTTAACCGGCACAGGGATCTCACTTAACACCCACCATTAACTGGCTGCTGAGACTGTCCCACTGGAAAACGTGATGAGATGAGGGAACTTTTCTGAGTTGTGCTGTTGTCGGCTCTGAAAGTCAAAGGCTTATTTTTTGCCCCTCTCATGAGGTCAGTATTTAGATTTATTCTAGGATTCCCACCAGCTTTTTCTTTATGAGAGGGAAGTGTGTGCAATGCCAGATATGAAAGGCCAAATACTCTGAATCTAGTTTTAATCCTGCTTCCCAAGGGTTTATCCCAATCTCATTAAAAGTTCATGTAAAAATATTTACTGGTTTTGGTGGGGTTTAGATTAGGCCCTGAGGATTGGATCTATCTGGCTAAACCTTGGGCATATTGCTGAGGAGCTTCAGCCTTCTCTTGGGGTGCCATCGCCTCTGTGCTGAGTGTTGGCATTCCCACCAACGGACCTCCTCCTAACAGGGGTACCCACCTCAGCGTAGGTCGCCTCAGCCCCACTGCTTGTGTTTCTGTTTTGCCTCCTGGAGTTGCTCCTTGAGCTGTGGCTTGGAAAACATTCAAGGCCTGATTCTCACCATGACTGTTTTTGTACATGGACTGTTCTGAGCTTCTCCATTCCCATGTAGCTGGGATATCTCCCAGTTTGCTCTTCAACCGAGCACTAGAGACGGGTCAACCAGTCACAGCAACTCAGTGTCTGGTTAATGTGTTTTAATCTGCAAATAAGTTGCATTTTCAACCCTAGTCTCACAATTAGCATTGTGAGAAGTGCTGCTTTGTGGGTTTAGACACATTTTTCTTCTTAAGGAGAAGAAAAGCTCTCTTGGAGCATTTTGAAAATCTCAGCCTTCATCCTGGCTGTCTTCTGCCTGCCTTGGTCCATGCCTACCATCTTCCATAGTGAGGTGTTAACATTTGTGTTTCAGTTATTGTTATTTGTTAGCAAATAAAGTGTACCACCACACTTCATCCTTCACCTCTCCTGCAAAATGTATTTTCTCCTATTTAAAACTTAGCAGGCTGCTGTTGTTGACAACTGACAATATTCAACCTTTTGACATCATTGTTTGTGGGAATTTAAAATTTCAGGAGAATAAGAGGAAATACTAGATAAAAACGTACTTTCTGTTCAATTTCTTTGTCTTTCAGGCTGAAAAAAAAGGGTTGGGAACTGATCTGATTTGAATAGCTTTTGAGACAATGAGTTTATAAAAGGACATTTGTTCATTACTTTATAGGGAAGTGAGAGCCTGGGAACCTACTGCTGGCACACTTGACTTTTTTTCATTTTTGCTGTTTCTATTTTGCTGCTCCACTAATAATACACTAACTTCTGTCTAGTGTCTTACTGCATGTAGAAGATCCTTTAGGCACTTAGAAACAATTTATGCATTTGGTGAAGAAGACAGGGACTAACAAAAATGATTTACTGCCACCCTGAGGGGAAACTCCAGGGGCATGGAGGGGGAAGGAAGTGAACAGAGAAGGGCTGATCTGCCTGATGCGGTTGTGAGGGTTGAGCCAAAGGCTGAGAAATGCAAAAGAAATGCAAGAGAAATGCACCCCCCTCCCCATGCGGCCATCACAGGTTTCCCCAGTTCCTGGTTTGATTTGTAGGCATTGAACAAGCAAACCTGGGAGCTGACTCTCTTCTTGGTGACCAGCCTCACCACGTATCACAAAACTCCTCCTGCCTTACTGGGCTTCTGTTTGGCTGCCATATCTTCTCCTCCTCGTTTCCAGCTGCCTGCATGAAGGACAACACATTCTTCAGTTCCCCATCCCAGAACTATCCCTATAATGCCATTGAAGGAAAAAACACTCCTCACTGCTAGGGCGAAGTAACCACCTTCTCCTTACTGCCCCGCAGGCTCTAACCTTTCCTGCACTATAACACTATGAACAGCTCTCATCCGAAATCCCTCCTCAGTTTCCTCAGTGCTTTGCCCAATGATAGCTCTGTGAAATACCAACTTCTCGTTTCCTTTATTCGCAAGTCTCTTTCTTCCCCTTCACACTGACCATTTTCTTCAGCTTCACCCTGCAGACCAGATCCCCACTAGCCCCCTCCCTCCTGTGGGGCACCCACCATGGCTGAGCTTTCAGTAGATGTCCAGTCTGGTCCTCTTCAAAGGCAGGGAGACCCTTATTTGAGCTGCCCCAACACAAGAGTATTAGGATGAAGAAATGTTTGCCAGCAGCAGGTTTTAGTGACTGTCCTTTATACCACAGCATCACGCTTTACATGTAAAATAGTGTCCTGCTAGAGGACTCAGCTTCCCAGATCCTTTTCTCCATTTCACGCTTTTGAGCTGCATGAAAACTTCCAGCTACTCTAATAACCTTGCCAAGATAAAGTGGGACAGCCTGCAGCTGCACCATGTGTGGATCTGGGAACCAGAGAACCAGAGGAACTGGACTCAGTTTGGGGCCCATTATCTACAATTGGCACGACAACTAGTAGTCAGCAGCTGTACCAACACATTGTGACATTTTTTTGTCAAATGGATTACTGGCAAGTGAATAACATATGGGCAGTACCTTCCAACACCCACATCTGGCATTTCTCAGGGGTGTTGCGCTTCAAAGGGAAGCCGGCATTTTATTTTCACTGATTGATTCCAGCTAAGGTTCATCTGAATCCTGCAATTAGCCATAAAATTGTTGGCACATCACATTGGTGCAGTCCCTGAAATATGCCAGCTGCTTCTTTACAGTTTAGGTTTCTCCTAGCTATGGGCAGAGATGGAGTAGAAGCCAGATTTAGTCCCCAAGTGCCGTTGGGTTTCTGGCTAAATACGGTCAGGCTTTATGTCTGGGCTCAGAGGGATCGGTATCTTTTTTGACATTTTGTTTCTACACTGCTGTGATTCCAGTCTTCCTGTTCCTCACGTGACCTATGAGCAAAACACTTTGGATAGTTAGAAGGGATGATCTTTGGTCTGCCTTGCCCCCACCCTTCTGTCTAAAGCAGGGAAGGAGGAACCACCTGAAAAACAAGCTGTGTTCCCTCTGCAGCAGCTTAGTTCACCGGGCCCCTCAGCAGAAAGGCTTGCATCACAACAGAGTTGTACTGGGCTGCAGATGTGCTGGGGCTTTTTCTTGGGGCAGGAACTTGGTGCTAAGGCTGATCTCCTATGCACAGATTTCCATATTAAAATGGTCCCAGGTGATGAGTATGGTTACCACTGAAAGCGTTAAGGGTTGTAACAGTGTAAGGACATCTAAGCCTGTACTTGTTGTGGTATATTTAAAACCCAGTTTAGCCATGTGTTTTCTTCTGCTACCAGCTGCCAGTCACTCATGAAAGGTCACACTTGTTATGTCAATGCCTCTTTCCAGGTCTGCTGATGTTTGCCATCACACACATCCTGTACTCTTCAGCCTTCGGCATGAAGCCTTTGGACCTCAAAGCTGGCTTGTTGATGGGCCTTGTTTCCAGTTCCTGTTATGCCTTCCTGTACTCCTACCTCTCGGGCCCATTCACCTACCTGGTAGCTGTCTACATCGCCTTGATTGGCTTCATGGGCTGGCGAGCAGTGGCTGGTGTGCAGCTGTGCAACGACCTCTGGACATGGACCAAGCTCTCGGCCTGCATTGGTGCGATGCTGTTCATGGTGTCGGATCTGACCATTGCACTTAACGAGTTCTGCTTTCCTGTGCCCTACTCGCGCTTCATCATCATGGCTACTTACTATGCAGCCCAAATGCTTATTGCACTGTCAGCTGTAGAGAGCAGAGATGAAGAGGACTCCAGAAAGAGGAGCTAGGTGGAGTGCCAATAGTCTGTGAACAATGTGGATTATATCTCAGGTGCTGTAGCTGCATTCACCCCTGAGAGAGATCTCCATTTCTCTAGGCACATTGGTGATGTTGATTTTGCTTCTTTGAAGCATTACCTTTGGGGCTTTTTTTTCAATGGCTTTCTCTGAATACAGCTTACTTCACTGTGGAGTCCACATCAGAAAGCTTAGACTGTCCCTGCAGTAGCTACTCATTCACGTTTTCCTCCTTGGAAGTGCTGTACTACTGCATTTCACTTGTTAGTCTTGAAACTGATGCTGAATGTCTGGGAAGAGGAAGGCTGATGGAAAGGAAGTTTGGCCATGCACTGTGTTAGAAGACTTGCTTTCAAAAGTAGGCAGACAGGCACAGATATCTGCTAAAGTCATAGGTAAAAATGAATTTAACCCATGTTTATCTCTTTTTGTGCATTACAAACTTAGTACACTAATTGGAGCTATTGCCTCTGCTGAAAGGATGCCTGAAGATAGAGTAAACACAGCAAATCCAGATGAGGGCTGAGATTTGGAGTCAGCAACAGCATGTGGGGCAGCCCCGAGCAGAACCAGAATGAACGCAAAACACCAAGCACAGTGTAAGAGGTGCTGACATGCAGAGCTGTGTGCTTTGATCGCGGCTGATCACTACTCCAGGGCAGGTCTATAAGTGCCTGCATGTGGCAGAACTAGGAGTTTGGTGGGATTTCAGGGACACGTAGGTAGCCAGGCCAGTGCATTCTCCCCTGCCATTTGTGCGCAGTTACATGGTGTCTGCAGCCACCAGCGACAGCTGACATGTAATGGGCACGTGAGGAACTTTGATTTTTACAGCAGGACTTTGAGCATGTGTCTTACCAATGTACGTCCCAGTCCAGTACAGCAGACAGGAGTCTAATCATTATGCCTTTCTTCCTCAGTACCCTAGCAAATAATATATTATTTACTCATTAACCATTACAGTACTGCTGCTTGCAGTATCTCTGAAATCTTTGTGTGAGCATTTCCTGTTGTCAAGACCATTTTGATGTTCTTGTGTTTTGCCAGCTGGTGGTAGACCATCGGCTTTGCACCACTTGTTTTTGGAAAGCTCCTTTTCAGCAGAGATTCCTGAAAATCATCGTCCTGTATACTTGAAGTGCCTGCCGCTTCCTTCTCGAACTCACATGGATGCAGTGAGAATGTGAGAGCCATCAGGGTTGGGAAAGCCTGCTTAATTCTGATCCAAATTCTTTGGTTGGTTTATCTGCCACTCTGCTGAAACAAGATTACTTCTGACTTCAGACACTCTTAAAAAGATATAGGTAGAAGTTGCCCTGATTTGTATCTAAGTTCATTTGTGATCATATGTATATTTTCCCCTCTTATTTAGGATATCTAACAGCAAGCTCTGTTTCTGTTTGAAACTATCTTGAATGTGCTTCTTCCTTCTGTCTGTCCTATGTCCGCTCCCATGAGCTGAGATGCTCCCCCAATGGCTTGTTTTAAGACATGAGTGCACTCAGGTGTCCAAAGGAAGCTCACTGAGGGTTTCTGCACCTCTTCAAACCTGCAGCCAAATGAGGACAACCAAAACAGACTGCACGACTCAAATCCACGTGTGCCCCAACAGCCCCTTGCACAGGCTCACAGGGGCAGAGCGAACAGTAGGGGCAGCCCTCCAGAACAGCCTTCTGGGCTGAAAATCACCACAGTCTCCATACCTAGCATGCCCAGACCATTCCAGGCGAAAGCCTGGCAACGAGTCCCTGGCACAGTCAGCAGAGAAGAAATTCTTCTTTGCGAGGAGAGCAGCAGGGTCAGGGGGCAGCTGAGGCTACCAACCCCACTAGCTTTTCCCTTGGTGTTGAGAGGTGTTAAGTGGGTCTCCTGCTCCTCCCCAGCCCTGTGGGGTGGGACAGAGTGTGGAATAGGCATTGCCTCCCCACAACTTCTGCATTAGTGCAAATGCAGCCAGTATTACGAAAATCTAGGTTAACCATCCTGACCCCATGGTGTCATCTGCTGCTTTTCAGACAGAGATCAGAAAGGTCAGCTGCATTATTGAGAGGGGAAGCATTGTAAATAGCACAGCCCCATGTAATCTCTTCCCTTTAATGCTGTTGTGTAATATTGTCAGCATCCATTCACTGGCACACCGGGGCCTGTCTGGAGTAAACTGCTGAGGGAAGTTAGAGCCGTAAAACATCTTCATTCATAAGCATTGCTTATCTCCTGGCCACAGCTTGAAGCTTGCAGTGTAGCCCTCTGCAGATGTCACCTGCTGTTACTCAGCTTGACTTTTTGCAAATGTCTTCCTACAACAGACTGACCCAGCTAAAAGGAAATCTAAGCATTTGGGGTGAACCTCATTGTCCTCCCAGCATGTCAGCAAACAGCATATTTCAGTCTGGTTTACATGTCCTTGTCATGGAGTCAGTCCAACACACTTGATCCTTAGTTGGCAGTTCTTCAGAGGAGCCCCTTGCACCCTGAGTTTTCCTTTGCTTTGAGGAAAATGCACGTGATAAAGTAACCTTTATTTAGACGTTAGAATTTTGATTATCTTTTTCTTCCCCTCTAGAAATGAGTAGTCTTCAATGTCCCGAAGATGGCCAAGTTGCTTTTCTGTGTGCGTTTTCATCGTGGCTTGCTTTGTTATCCTACTCCACCATCAGCCACTGGATATTTGTAGAAAAGGATCTTCTGAGTGGTATTAGGAGGCCTGCCCTTTCTTCTCCACTGGCCATCAGAGGTGCAGTTTCTAGTGGCAGAGGTCTCTGGATGGCTGTAGCTGTGACATCAGAAACACGTGCAGCCCACATGGGCTGTTGTTCACTTGCTGTCTCCTCACCTGGAGCAGGCTTGGATGGAAAGCATCCTGGCCGGCCATGCTGGCTCTATCTCAGTGCTGCAATGGCTTCAGCTTTCCCAGAACACGAGGCAGAACCCTCAGCATACAAAGTCAGGGAGAGTCCTGGCTGGCTAAGCGGTTTGCCGGTTGAGGCTCTCAATCTTCAAAATCTCTCTCCTCCTCTGCATTCCTCCTTTCAATCCATATTACTTGAATGAGACCATTTTCCTGGAGGCTCTTTCCTGCTGGGAAGAAACCAGCTGGGAATTTGACACAATTCTGAGTTTCATAAATGCTGAGAAATGTTAAGCAGTTGCTGACAGTCTGTTAAATATCTTTTCCTGGGGTTAAAACTGTTCCCTCAACCCCAGCGAGGGCAGTCTTCACTTTGAAAGGGAGCAAACAGGAAGTGGGAATTGCACAACTGTCTGAGGCACTGCCTTTGTGGACCTTCTTTTTGTCTCTTTTCACTGTAAAACTGTGGGGTTTGATCCATTCTTCTCCTTTTCAGGGGTACAGTCTTTGAGAAGAACCCAGTCTTTGGCCCAGGGACATTACCAAGAGAATGTAGTGTGCCTGGCCCCAGCAGCATCAGGTCCTTTGCTTGCTAAGTTCTGTTCACACTGCTGTATTCAAACACCCCTCTGCAATTCCCATCTATTGTCACTTGAGGTTACACACACGGTCCGATTACTTTTGCTCTCTTTCCTTTCTGTTGTTATCACCTTCTTGGAGATTCTTGGGCTCCTTATTTGGATGTATAAGCCATGTAGCACATCTGTTTCAGCCCTGTATTTCTTTCTGTAGATAGATCCTCCTCACACAGAACTCTCAATGAAGACAATGAAACAATGCTAATTGCAACTGGCTTTTAAATGCTAGTAATGCTTCTGGGTTCTGCTGGTCACACTGATGTCAGCAGGGTGAAGCTGCTGCAGAAATGGCGGGTTGAGAAGAACAAAGCCAGAGGATTATAACAGCTTTACTCCTGCTCTGCCAAGAAAATTGTATTCATGCTTAATACCTGGCTTCTTCTCCATACTGAGGCAACTGTAGACCAATTGGTTTAAGAATAACTCTAACATGGCTAGCTTCTAGATTGCTGAAGGTTTCATGTTATAATCAGTTGAGGTAATTGACATATTTTTACACAAGTACATAAAATTCCTAGGACAAAATTTGCAGAATTTTGTAGCAGCTCTTCAAAGTTTTCCAGTCCCATAGTTTGACACTAACACCTGTATGTTTTCAGCTTGCTATCATGGTAATTTTGGGACCTGTTCTGGAAAACGCAGATCAAAGCAAACAGCAACTGTAAAGCTCAGTGGCAGGTGCCTCTTTCTCTTAGCTTCATTTCTGGAAACAGACAGGGGCTCTTTTAAGCAGAGGCATCATAACTGTGTTCTTGGAAGAGGATGAGAAGTTGCTGACTTCTCATTACAGAAGTCCTTCTGGGTACTTCTCCTGCCTTTTATCCATGCTTGCTCCTTTTGTGGCCTTGGGTAAGTCACTTAAATTTTCTGGGGCCAAGTCCTTATCTGGTGTAAAAAGGCACAAGTGTCAGAGGGACAGTGCTATGCCAAATTATAACAGCAGCGGGCCAGGCCCTCACCCCCTTTCTAAAGAGGGGATGTTAGCACTTACCTACCTCACAATGATGCTGTGAGGATTAATGCTCATACAGCACTTTGAAGATGTAAAGTGCTATATAATTCCCAAGTATTATCCTACCTTAGTGTTAAAAATGCTTTTAGGGATCTGCAGGACTCCCCTTAAAGCGTGTGAATGTGTGACTGCCTTTTCAATTTGCATCAGATGGAAAGCAAATGCAAAATATTTATTCATACTGGTTAACAGGATGGGCTCAGCTACACCTGAACTCTGAAGAAGACTTAGCTTAGAAGTCTGAACTCTAATTTCAGTTTTGCAAATGGGTTTTAGTTCTTCTAAAAGCCTCAACCAAATTCTTCAATGTGAACCTTGCATCCAAATTTTGCAGTCTGACTGTTAGCTAGAATAAATCTAATCCAGCCAAAACAGTGCTGTCACAGTCTTGCTATGGCTGTTGAAAAGACTGGAAGAGAAAATGAAGGCATTCTGTTCAACCTTCATTCTGCAGAAGGTCAGCTAGGTTTCATGGGACAGCTTGCAAAGGGATCTTTAATTTCTGTGATTGTAAGTTTTACTGGCTTTAAAATCAGCAGAGAGGGAAAGCCTTGATGGAATCAATAAGGTTTGTCCATTCTTATTGAATTGCTTTGTTTTCACCTGAGTCAAAGAAATAGCAGGTTCTGTAGTGATGGAAGTACTTGTACCACTAGTCCTAGAGCCCAGAAAAGAAGTTGATCTAGAAATACAGCTCTAAATCATCACCATATTCTCAACTAGTGTAAAAATGTCACTGTTCACTGATTTAAAATCTGGACCACAGCTAGAAACGACTTAGTTCTGGTAGCACTAGCTGCTGCACAAACACAAATGAAGGCAAGGAATTACACACCAAGGAACGTGAACTGTGCACATGTGAAATGGACCATGATTTTGAAGCAGCTGCAGTAAAATCTTATCTTAATATGAACTCAAAAGCAAACACAATGCAAATTTTTGTGGTTTCTTTAAAATGTTTGATGGGTTTTTGTTTTCTTAGTTTGGAGGAAATTTTCTTAATGTTATTTTATTTTTGCTCTTATTATAAAGAATAAAAATATACAACTCTACATAGACTACAAATGAAAAAGGTGGCCAGTTGGCAGGATTGCCAAAACTACTGTGGCTTGTATTGTTTCTGTGGTGACACTACGCTGCTGTAGGATGAGCTGCCGGAGTGGTGTGATGGCTCCGCAGTGAGGCTGAAGCACAAGGCCAGTCTCATATAAAAGGGATGCAGGGGCTGAGCCACCAGGACTGCAGTGGGAGCACGACTGGGCCAATTCAGATCAGTCAAAAGGTGGAGAGAGCAACAGGAAATAAAAGAAACCTTTTCCTGACAGATAAAAAGCAAGAAACCAAAGCCAGCCCCTTGGGCGACGGTGCTGAATCTGTACAAACACATGAATCTAGCTCTTGCTTGTGCAGGTTCCTGCTGGACCAAGCCTTGCTCCCAGTTCACCCGGAGAGGCTTGCTCCAGGCCCCCGTGCTGGTAGGGTCAGGCCAGCAGAACCTGATGCTTTGTTAAATAAAACTCCAAAAACTAGAAAACAAACAAAAAAGGAAGGAAGGAAAAAGCTAATGCCATAGGGTAAGCGGTAGTTTGCCTGACTGGTCTGTCCTGAACACTAATCTCCACGTCTTGTACCCATGTGAGCCTCTCGCTCCAGCCCCTCTCCCACGCATTCCAGGCAGAGTGCATTGAAAGATGTGACTGAAGCAGCTGCTCTCCCTTGGAGTCAAGCACTTTGCCACGTCTGAAAGTCTGTACACTTACTTCCTTTATCGTGATTGTAAAGGTCACCACATGCAGTACAGCCACTTGATCTGGGATCTTTTCTTAACTCATTTTTATGCTGATTTTACTATTTTAATTCTTTATTTGGAATGTATTTTTTTTTCTCATTTCTTCTGTGTGTAACAGCAATTAAAAATATTAATTTACTGGGTATTTTTACTGTGCAGATACAATGCCTCTTTGCTCATTTTCTGTTTCTGTGACAGTTTCAGCATGGAGTATGTAGCCAACTGAACCTCTGCGGTGGGCAGTTTTCTGCCACTTAGGCCCATGGGTTCTGTGGCTCTGCCCTGGACCTACCCAGCGCCCCACTAAAGCCGACTGACACTGGCACAGCCGGCTGTAGTGTTCCTGCCTGGGGAACCCTGAAACACAGCCACAGCTCTGCAGGGCACAACTGACACAAACCAACCAGACACCACTGTGGACGATGGCACCTGGGCTTGTGTCACAACACATCCTGGGTGCCCTGGGATGCGGAGCCCTGAAGCACACTTGCCTCTTGCTGCTACAGCCAGTGCTGCATACAACAGCCGTTTGTACATACTTCCAGGGAGAAGGCAGCTCGCTGCAAAGGATTGCTCTGGGAAGGCTGCTTGCTTCCCAGAAGTCCCAGACAAATGGCCAAGTCTCTCTTCCCTCTGGCCCCAGCAGAATTTCCAGGACAAAAAAGTAGGGTAGTATGGACATTTTTCTCTGGTTGGGGATCTGATGCCATTTCTTTCAGCTGTTTGATGCAGTGGCACAGATATCTGGTTTCATCAATCCTGAACCAGGCCATCTGTCACCAGTGGAACAGGTTTCAAGGATTTATAGCATAGAAACACAGAGTGTGTAACTCCTCTCAATCCAGTAAATGGGTCTGCCCACAGGCTTAACAGAGACTTCTTCACACTCCCCTCTGAAGTGGAGTAGTTCCTGAGAGTGAATCAGTAGTAGGCAGAATTAATACCAAATTCTTTTCAAAGCAGCCTAAAGGGGTTAATGGCAGGCAAGAGCGGGTGCTTCTTTCCTCTTTAATTTGGCCTTTTACAATTCCTTTCAAAAATCTAGAGGCCTGCTGGGAGGAGCATCCTGTTTCCTCACTCCTCCTTCCTAGCTCCAGATGGAACAGAGGTAGCAAAATATTCCCAGACTGAGCATTGGTCTGGCTGGCCACTGCTATGCTTTTATTCCAGCAGCTGGCTTCTGGAAGTATTCAATCTAAATTAAAAGAACCACCACCAATGTATATTTATGTGTATTTATCTATCTGTCAATCTGTTGATCCTTCAGTGGATCAGATATTCTGTAATTCCCTATCTAGTCTTGGTCACCAGTAGTGAAGTTCCTGGACATTTCTGGATCTCAAGTTTTACCTTCTACAGCTAGCTCTTTCACAAAGTGACTCCCTCATTTGCAAAGCTGCAGACTGTATTTACTTTCTTGGTATTGAAAGGATTTAAGTACTTCAGATACATTGCTTACTCTATGTTTATATACAATCTGACATTAAGAAGCTTAGATGATCATGGAGGTCCTGCTGGGCTATCTGGGGACACAGAGACAGAACCCAAGTCTCCTCTTGAACTCAGAAACAGGATTCTCATTGACCAGTGTGGAAACAAACTGATACATGGAAGAGTGAACTGCAATCTTCGGCTCCTTTTATTACCATTAAGACACATTAGCAGATGGTATTAGAAATACCACCTTTACCCCGCACCCTGCTGTCCGAAATTACTTAGAGGGAAGGAAGACAGAAACATCAGGAGCATCCCTACTGAGCAGAAGCCCCACTCTGCCACCTGGTTTAACCAACCATTACAGAAGCCAAGGGTAGTTGCATTTTGAGCTACACAAAGATAAACTACACAGCCACAGCAATGCTGTTCTGCATGCTGGACCAGGCAGAGCTAGTTCCACTAATTACATCTTGTGTTTTGACTTCTGCAAACTCTCTGTCACTGTGTCCAGGAGGCTTGTTTCATCTTTTTCTTAAGAAAAAAAAAATGAAAAAAGGACTAAGTGCCATAATTACTGCAACAAATCCTATGTTTTGAGTGGAAGTCTCACAAAGTTCTGGCTAAAAAGCTTTATAAAGCTTCCCACTGTATAAAGGAGAAAGTTGTCTGGTCACAGTTTTCATAGGACCAGTTAAGGCCTTTTCATAGTTCAAAGTTAGGGAGTTCTCATTTCCCCTTATTCAATCCATCACTGTTCCAATAATTCCCTTTTGGTCTGGCAGGCTTTGTGTTCTTTGCAACCTTCCACCTCCCAGCCTAAGAAAAATTATATTCATCCCTTCTGAGCTAAAACAGCAGGAAAGGTGCTGCTGTGTGTCAGAGGCAGAGCAATGCCCAATTTCTTTTTGCAAATACTAAGAAAAATGCTAAAACTGAAAACATAGCTAAGCAGAAGAGTGCGAGCATCCTTCCTTAAAGGAGAGAGAGAGAGAAGAGCATGCATTAAGAGGAGCGGAGACAGGCCTTTGAGAAACAGGGGTTTAGCTCCCTTGTAATCAGCACAGAAACCAGCAACTGAGACTCCTGCACAGCTATTTGAATCAGCAAATTTGCTCATCACTCGTTACTCCTTTAACCGTCGACAGGCTGTCACCACAGGCAGTCTCTCAAAAAAATCCCTAAACAAAGTGTTTCAAGTTCTGGCCTAACTAAAAGAGCTTTTGCAGGAGGTACAATGTCCTCTGGCCTACAGCACCTGACTCCAGGCAGAACTGCTCCTCTTCCAGAACTAAAATCAGCAAGAATATAGTTCCTGAAATCTAGAATAAAACTGCAGTTAAGCTCAATTTGAAACAAATTCCTTATCTCCTAAAGTCAGTTTTACAGCCTCTTATTTTGACTCTTGCTTTCCCACCTCACTTGACGGCAAATAGGCCGAGCAGCAGAGAGACCCTCCTGAAAGACTGCCCAGGTCAAGGTAAGGAGGAGCCTGAAGAGGCCTCAGAAATAGGCTCCCATTAAGGAATCTGAATATAAATTAGTACCTCACCCACACAGTGCTTTTGTAAGCCTTGTTCCTTAGCCAGCTCTGCTTGTAAACAGGTTGCTTTGAATACCTTTGAAGAGGTATGTTCCTACTGTAACAGTCCTTACCTCAACAAGCTCTGTGTGGGAAGGCAGAAGGTAACTCCTACCCAGCAATCAGATCTCTGAGGGGATAGAAAGCTGTTCTTGTGCCTCTCAGGCCTGCCTGCCCTCCCGAACCTGGGTGAGGAGCACTGCCAGGGCTCCTCTTACGCCAGCCTGGCTGGCAGTGATGCCAAGCCAGGGAAAGCTCCCGCTGATTGTAGGGACCAGGGAAGTGTCCTCCAGCTGTGGCTTGAAACTGTGGCTTCAGGGAGGAGTGTTTCAGGGAGCGGGGGAAGCGGGACATCCAACAACACCAGGAATTCTTAAAAAATGGTAAAGAACTGCTTTCAGTCTTTTAGATGGGCAGTGGTTGGCTTCAGTGAAAGAAGTGTTGCATGTATCCCACATGCACAGACAGATGAATCTGCTTGAAAATCAGAGCAGGAAACCCGGCATGTTACATCCTTTCCCTCCACTGACCCACCCTGAACTACTTCCACAGTAGCAGAGAGAACCAAACCCTGGGGGGAGCTCAGCAGTTGTCAGCAGGCTGTCCAGAAGCAATGATCACAGACAAAAATAACCTTAAAGATCTTTCCAAATATAGTCCCTCATTATTGGTGCTGTATCAGTTTCATTTCAAGCTGTGTCTGGCACTGTCTCTCTCTTGTTCCCTTTAAGGGAACACCAACCGGGCCCGAGGCACCAGGGCCTTTCCCTGGAAAGGGAGAATGGGGGAAACATACTTCAGTGTCATGACAGAAAAAAGGATGGAGAATTCTTGCTTTCTTGCTCTTGTTCAAAAAGGTCCTGCTCTTGTTCAACCTTGACGGCTCCCTAGTTAATCAATCATAAGCAGGGTGAGCTTACCAGAGGCTCATGAAAGTCACAGGACACAGCTGTTTGAAGACACTGCTGAACATATTGTAAGACCACTCTGCAAGCTCTAAGTTTGTGTATGGTGACATGGGGAAACTGTGTGGGGTGGGGGTTACTGTTAGTAAAACCTAACTCCATGCACCTGGAAGTGTTCAGTCTCATAGGTCCAATTTGAGTTAGCAGGAACCAAGCTGTGTGCTTCCAGCATGGAAAAAAACAGAGATGGGGGAGAGGAATATAAAATATCTGATTTTCTTCCTTTTTGTGGCTTGGAAATTTTTACTAGCTTTCATACAATGTTGGCCAGATCCTGCCATTTCACAAAGGAAGAAAACAGATATACCCAGTGCAGTGTCTGTGGTATCTGCAAAAAAAAGCACAAAACTGTTGTCATAATGCATCAGTTGACTCCTTGGAGGTGCTAAGTATGCCACAGTGCAGGGCAAGCCTGGTTAGGGACTGAAAAATGGACATATTTGCTTTTGAGTCATCTAGGGAATACATGAGACCTGCTAACCAAAATACCCCATTTTAAGGGACCCAATACTGCCTTCAAGCAATTGAAGACAAATCTCAATGACTTCAGAGAAAGACAAACTCAGAGTTAGGCTGCTTTTTGGATACGAAGGTAAGTTCTTACAATGTGGCCCTTGCAGCTCCAGCTGAAGTAACTACAGACTGAGCAACTTCTTCCTCTGTGGGACAAGGATGAGAGCCAAACTACCCCAGAGAAGTCTGATCCACAGTGCCCTGGAAAATAGCAGGGTGTAAATCATACTCGGGAGACATTAAATCTATGATTATTCAGCCTGGAGGGAATTGCCCCCAACAAATCACAGTGGCTGCAAGTCAGACTTACCACAGATGATCAGCTTGCAGTTGCAAGCAGACAGATGCTACTTGTTGAGTTGAACCACAACTTAGACTTGGATGTGATGATAATATTCCCTTGTACAGTGCCCCTGTTGGGTGGGGGTTACTGGTGAAAGCACGGCTCGTGGCACAGTCATTGCCATGACTCATACTGTGGTTCTTCGGCGCGGTGATGCAATGGGAAACAGTCCTTCCTGGGAAACTGCTTCACCTTGAAGTCAAAACACTGCTGAGGAGAGAGTCAGTATGGGCTGCTTCACACTGCACTGTCTGTTGCACATGCAAACATAGAGCTAGCACCAAGATAGCATCTTTTCCTGCATGACTACAAATCCAAAGAGCTTAGGAATGACATTTCATGACCTGAGCCTTCTTTCCCACCAGGTAAAACTCAGGGAGGAGGAACAATGAACAATACGCCACATTGCCCTCATGTAAACAAATACAAACTGAAAAGCAAGAGAGGAAGGAATCAGAAATCTCATTCTCCCGACATACTTCTGTGCAACTGTAAGCAAGCAATTAATTTCTTTGTTTCTTGATCTGTAAATATGGTGTCACGTTTTTGCTCTATGGGGATATATCGATGCTTTCTCTCACTAACACCATTAAACTGTAAAGCGCTTTTGGATATTTGGCTCCCAAGGCACTTTAGAAATGCATGATTAAATTACACCCAATTATAAACCAAAGCAGGTGATCTTGTAAAGAAAGGCTTATTGCTTTGCTGGCATTGCTCTGAGGCAATAATAGTCTACAGAATGCTCTGGGGGAATCAAGGGGAACTGCACATGCAATTTAATTTCCGTTGTCCAATGCAAATCTTCTATTTTCAGCCTGTATTTAAACACATTTCTTGAAGTCTTTATTATCTCCCTTTGCATTGGCATGGGGTCCCATCAGGTAAATCCACTGGATTCCAGAAGTAGCACTGTATGGCAAAATTCTCTTATGAGATCACATACTCAGAAAACTGCTGTATCTCCTCCTCATCCTTCAGAGTTTTTCTACCATTTTCCAGGTTTGCAAATAAACCTTGTGACTTGCCATTTATAATGAAGAATAGGAAAACAATTCACATCTGCTTGTGTCCTGCTGTCCTGCCTGAAGACAGGCAGGCTGTTATCAAGGCACAACCAACCTAGCTTTTCCTCCATTTACTACTCTTTTATACTCGCCTACCTACACAGGAGTTACTGTAGTTATTTTAGACTCTGTTAAGGTCCGGGCCTCGAGTACCACCATACAAGAACACAGCTACAGCCATATAAATGGAAGTGATCTTTCTCAGCTGCACACGTAACCAAAGTAACATGCCTATGGTCTAGTTACAATGATCAAGAAAGGCTGATTGTTAAATACAAATATGAAGTGTGACACTCAATTACTCATGTTAATTTCACTGAATTTCACTGAAATTAATGTATTATTTTGTTGTTTTAATGTATTGCTCATTACTCTTAATGGAATTAGGAGACTTGTAGCAGCATGTGGATAGGCTTCTGAAGAAATATATGCAGAGTCTGGTAATATATATTAATATAGAGTTTTATATTACTATATTATTATGACAGGCATAGGCAAAGCAAAAAAAAAAAAAAAAAAAAAAAAAAAAAACTTGTATCCACATA
>NW_015091240.1:936643-1010282 GCF_001431845.1 Calidris pugnax
AAAAAAAAAAAAAAAAAAAAGAAAAAAAAAAAGCTTGTATCTCACTATTTAGAGTAACTGCATTCTGCTGTGCCCCTGACTGGGCAGAAGGATCACTTACTATTTTTATTTGATAAGCTGGGGTGTGTACAGTTTTGTTTGGGAGGAACTGCTAATGAGACACCTTTATTACTGATTAGGTCTGAGCAGGGAGCAACTGAACAAAGGAGAAGGCGTTTACCTGATAGGCTGACTTCTGAGTGTTTAATTTAACGTGATTTTAGGGACAACTTACAGCTTCTGGCCCAGAAAGACTGTCACACAGTCTCCCACATGTGACAAGATTTTTTTGCTTTTCATTTAGGAAACAAATCCCAGTCAGACTGGAAATATGCTACAAGACAAATGACTTGTAACACCAATCTTTTGTTAAGGTAACATCACCCTCCCTGCACATGGATGGCCCCTTGAATTTTAATTTAAACAGCACCTGTATGAACTGCTATGTAATGGGCTACACCTGTATGTAGTAAAAAGAAGCCTGGTCCTGAAGAGATTGCCATAGAAGGGATGGAATAGGACAGAAGGTGTTCTTGTGTCTATTCCCCAGGTGGGGACCTGAGGTGCCAAACAGGTTAGTGATATACCCAAGCCTACAAAGGGAGCCTAAGCATAGCCCATAGTCTTGCATGCAAAGAACACCCACCTTCCTCCAGCACTGTCATGAGTTTTTATCCTTACCTCTACCTTTGGAGATGTACTGCTGTGCCTGTGAATCCAAAAGGTCAGTGTCCCCAGTGTCATTGCACAGAATGACTCAAGTATTTCCTCCCTGAGAGCAGAACTGTGGCAGTGTACTTATTGCTGTAGACCTTCTCTGAGGTTGTGAACCACAAGGCGGTACTAACATCACATTTCAGGATACCATAATCAGTCTGCTAGTAGTCTTCTACATTGGAGCTGGTGATTTAGGGTCACAGTGTCAGGGACTTCCTCGACCAGCTGCAGATAAGTGGGTGGTCAGGGGAAATCTAAGAATTACTCTGAGCACATTTAAGTATTGTTTGGGACCCTTTCTCTGTCTTTTTCCAGGGCAAAATTTTTCACTTCAGTTCTTCCTCTCCAAAACTCTTGTGTTTCTAGGAGTATTTCTTTCCTTGATTTTCCTACCCCAAGAACACGAAGACCAATTTGCCATGTGCAAGTAATTCCCTCCTGATGAAAAAATAAGGCTGTTAGTTTTAAAGAGCACTCTCTAAAGAGATGATTACAAAATATACTGCAAAGGTGCCTAACCCCCAGCAGATCATTATAGTAATAGGAATCTAAGGAGCAAGCTAGCCTGCCTCCACTTGGCTGTCATAGACCCACTTGCAATGGAAATGATGTCACCAGACTGCCGAGGGGACACTGTTGTGTTTGTTAATGCTGTTGTGGGGATTTGCCCGGTCAAATAATGGCATGAAAAACAAGGCAGCATTTCTAGGGGATGTCTAGAGCAATAACTGCTTCCCCCTTTCCCTCCCCATTGGACAGAATAAGCAAAGCCTTCTTTAGTCCTCAGCTCTGAACCATGCTGCTGCCTTGCTTGGCTCAGCTAACTGGGACACGCAGTGACAAGAAGTAAGAAAAGAGGCAGGAAAATCCTTTCTGACTAGGGAGTCTTTTGCCCCTTGAATGGACACATAACATTTTGGATCCCTCCTGTGGCATTTTTTTTTTTGCATAAGGGGTGTGTATGATTGGGATAATTTCTTTTTTTTCAAGAAAAACCAACCTTCCCATCTCTAGTATTGATGCAGCAATGGTATGAAATTTCCACCAGCAGAGGAATACCTCCTGTCTATACCCAGAGGTGACTGAGATGCTCAAGCTGGCTCTATGCTGTCCCTGCAACTTGCATTCAAATGTCGTAAAGGGCTTCTCGGTAACTATTTTTGAGGATGATCTGGTACAGGTCAGAAATAAATGGCTTGGTGCTGTGGATAAGGACTGGGAATAGTTCTTGCCCTTCCTCATCTTGATATACCTTCTTTTTGCCACATTGCTGGTGGTGGTGGGGAGTGCTGGCCAAGACACACATTCTGCTTCCTGACTTGGGTGGCAACAGAAAGAAACCATGTCTTTGAGCACAGAAGGGATATCTGTGTCTACAGGAACCACTTGTACATGATCAGCCTGACAGAAAAATATTTCAAGTAATTCTATATTTCAGTAATTCTAGAGATTTCTTCAAGCTATAAGACAGTAATTCTAGAGATTTCTTCAAGCTATAAAGGCAATAGCAGGCTTTGTCCCCAGCAAAGTGCCTAGAACTGGCATGGCTTGGGAGATGCCACATTAACCTTATGTTCATTAGTGTGATCATCTTGAAAGCTGAGAGAAAACAGATGGTGTGATACAGATAAACTTGTACAATTTAGACTGAGAGATACATTCATACACTGGGGCTGATTCTGCAAGGTACTCAGCTCCTGCAGAAGTCTAGGCTTAAAAAAAACCACAAAGCACAGAAATTGCCCTTAGCCTCCACAGAAATGAGCTCAACTTCCATGTTAATAGAAACTGTACCTCAGAAAGGACAGTGTTGACCTCAAGCGTTGTCTTTACAACCTGATCACTCCCCTAGGTCACTCAAGGTTTAATCAAGAATGATTTCACTTCAGTTAGCATGAACTGTAATTGCATGCTCGAAGAATTCTGCTTCTCGTGATGAATCAGAGAGCTTCCCCCATATTTTATGGTTTGCTGAACACTGTTGCTCCAGCTGCAGGAGGCTGGATTGTGCAGCTGACAAACTTGCATGCACAGAAGTTCTCTACCCTAACCACCAAAGGGAGGCTTATAAAAAGAGTAGCCATAAAAAAAGTGAGCAGTTCTGCAGGATTTCATGAACCAAAAGCACCACGTAAGTTTTCTCCAATAGTCAACTTACTTTCAACCAAAGTGACAGCTCATGTGATAAAGGCCAAAGGACAACTACAGCCTCCATAGCCCTGCAGCTGCATTTCATCAGATTCCAAGAAAACTCTAATTGCAGGATTTTTCCTCTGACAGGGGAAGATGCATGAATGCACGGTGCTTTCCCAGAACAAACCACCATGTGGCTCTTCAGCCTCACAGTCAGATCAAATCTATGGGGGGGAAGGATAAAAGAAAAACAGAAAAGACATTTAAAAATTAAAGGAGTGAGAGATTGCACAGAAAAGTAAAGCCATTCTTCAGACTGCAGAGTAATGCACATTTCAGCAGACAGTTACATGTACGGATTGCAATGTTACCAGCTCTTTTCCAAATACCTGTACCACCAGAAAAGAAACATTAATGCCTCAGCATTCAACAGCTTAGCAACGAGCATCTATTCAGGACAATTTCAGGTGAGGAAGGTGAAACAGGAATATTTAAAAATAGTTAATGTAAAATGTGAATGCGAAAAAAGGAAAAGAAGAGGCAGCTTTAATGCCTCATTAGATGATTTTACTGTCTACCTTCTGCCACAAACAATGTTGTATAAGGTCTGTTCTTATAGGACTTCTTACACTCTTAAGTGCAGTACTGCAGGTTGCCTTTTGACACCAAAGAAGTTTGCTTGGAGCCTGCAGCCTCTCTGGGATTTTTGGGGGCTTCTCTATTTGGAGATGTGGTCACAAAGCTGTGATGCACAGACTGGTTGTGTAGTTCCAAAGTGGAGACTGAGAAGAAAAACAACTATTTTTATATTGGTCACCTGGATGTTGTCTTCTGAGACTTCCTCAGTCAAGCCTGTATGTGCCTCTACTCTACAGGAATCAGTGCTATATAACATGACTCATGAATTATGCATCTTTTCTTGCAGGCACTACCTGCTATAGAGGGCAGTCAGCACCATGCTTTGTTACCTGGGAGTATCTTAGACATAAAAAGTCTGAATTTCCTAATTATAATTAAGCAATTGTAAATCCTAACCAATAAAGATTTATTTCATGGCAGGTCATGATACTTTCATTCTCAAGACATAACTAGTGTCTTTGAAGCATGACCTCTTATAACATTATTTAAACTTTAGCATGCTGGCACCTGACTGCTCATCCCATTCAAAGTGCCTGAAAGAATTATAATTCATACTCAGACAACAGTATCCACAATAGGAACTGAAGAATCTTCCAGCAGTGACCTCTGTAATTACATGTGAGATTTGATGAGAGAGATCAGATGGTGGAAGAAACAACTGCCATTATACCTGACATACTCGTTCAGGGGACAGCTCAGCAAGAAGGATGGCAGAATGATTTAACTTTGTTCAAGGATTGCACATCTTGTGCTGTTCTCCATCTTCTCTCAGCATCTCTGAAAACTCAGCAAAAAGCAGAGTTTTTTAGCTTTTCTAAATGTGCAAGTTGAATGTAGCCCTTTACAAAATTACATATATTTTAAAAACAAAAGAAAGTAACAGCTGATGGATGAGAGTTCCAGATGGACAGATACTGCAGGTCTTACCTGAAGGTGGCATTGCTAGAACTCCTTCCTGTAGCTCCACTGATTCTCCCATACCAGCTTCATTCACATTCACCATTCATTCTGGTGCATCTTGGTCCATTTCTTGGTGTCCTCAGCTCACATCTCTAGTATGTATCCTGGCAGCACATCTTCCTGGTCTGGCTCCTGCCAGGCTAAGGAAATGCTGGAGTTGGAAAAATCCATCACCTTCAGCAGTCCTGGAGGCTCTGTGACAGCAGGAGAGCTGTGACACATACTGTACCTGCAGGTCTATGCTTGCATGTGTGAATACAGAGCTGCTCCTATTTCAAGATGCCAAACCTGCAAGGTTTCAGGGTAGAAGGAGTCTTAATAAACACAGTGCGAATTCAGCCCATCAAAACAATGCAGTTCCTAAAACAGTGCATGAATGTAGACCCTGTTCCAAGTTTGGCCATTTAAGAAAAATACAATTTTTGACATGAGACCATCTGACTTCAGCTTGGAAAGGACACCTTCTAAGAACACTGACCACCACTCACTCTCCATACGTGTTTGGGAGAGGTGTGTAGCATTAAAGATTTGCTTCTGTCTCTTCCTAGCTGACTGGTGAGCTCTGCAGTACTCTGTAGTATTCCAGCAACCAGTCTTGTATGGCTTTGAGTGCCTGGTGTCTCTTCTTGTTTAATAAATCCCTCTTACAGTCTTCTATAAAGTGGACAGGTGCTATCTGGACTGCCTGGATTAGTGAATTTGCTTTCTGGCTTCCAAGATCCCGATAACATTCTTTCAAGTTCTTTTGCCAAGGATTACAGTACCTCTAATTAAAAGTAATTTTAAAAAATACAGACCATGCTTTTTGCTCTTTAAAAATACAGATCTTGCTTTTTGCTCTTCAGTCCACCTTGCAGCAGTCTAGTTAGATCTCCATAATACGTAAGAAGATAAAAAGATGGAACATCAAAATATATCTGTATGTTTTTAACCAAATGAAGAGTCTTGTATCCGAATTCACATTCTGCTCTAAAAGTCTCAGCTAAAAATGCAGTGACCTCCTGGTGCTGTCCCCAACTCAAAAAAGTCAACCAGTGCAGCAAGCCATGACAAACTTGATGCTAATGGCTTTTATACAGAACACTCATATGAGCACACAGGGTCATAAGGAATATGGTACATATGGACAGTACATATTCTTCTAGGCCTAATGTGAAATAACGCAAGTCTTCAAATAGGAGAAGAATCATAGCTTCAGGCTTTAAATTGTTTTTGTGTTGTCTTCTGATGTAAATGAACCTGAATGCTTTCCCATCTGAGTAACTATTTAACCTCAAGGCTCTTGTCTACTACATAGAATTATTTCATTTTGTAGCTACACCCACTTCCACATTTGGGCAAGTTTTTTTTTTTTTCCTAAATTATGTGCACCTACTGAGTCCCACTCCTGTATCTATTACAAGATTCCATCGATAGTTTAAGCTATTTACTGATGGCCTCTGACAGCCTTTTGTTTTTAAAACACTTTAGTTATATGGTCATATAGAGTAAGAACTCTCTATAACTGGCAAAAAATAAAATCTGCCCGTTTGAGCACTTTTGAGGCTACTGTAATTCCTCTGGAGTTTGTCTGTGATTTTGATCAGTCCAGAATCAGGCACAGATACTTTACTACTAAAAATCCAGTGTTTAAATAAAAGAATATAAGCAACTTCCATGAATTCCACAAGAGCTTTCTTTTCTTTTAAAAGGGTTGATTGGGGGACTGATGAAAGGAGCATAGTAACATGTATGAGAAATTATTTTCTTTGTCATACGTTAGGGCCTTTGGCAACCTATATGTGAACATTAAGCACTAAAGATGCCTTAGAGCATCTTTATCATGTTCATCTCTGCTGTTTGCATATACTCAGTTCTCCTCAGGTGGAAATCTCTTACTACATCCTTATTGTAATAGTTACACATTTTAAGTGAATAATATCACACTTTCAGGCACTTATAACATAATTATATTTACAGCCAACAGTATTAAGGCCTTCCTTAATCTTCAGTTAAGCTGTAAACGTGATAAGTCAGGCTGGAATTTGTCACAGTCCCTCAGATTTCAGTCATAAAGGCGTAGAACTGATCATCACATACAAAAAAAACTAGACATTAAACGGTGAAAGAAACATACTGAGGGGATCCTTTGCAATGAGAGGCTGAGGACATGCTGAGAAGACCAGGGACTGCAGCGTTCATAGATATCGCATGGAACTCCTTCTGTATCCTCCAGAAAACCATCCTCATTGAATCTGGTACCTAGAGACACACGTTACAATTACACAACTCTCTAATCACCCATAAAAGTGTTCCCGAGTGGTCACTAATTTTTTAAATTGCTTTTGGATTGAGATAAACCAAGAAGAAATTTCAGCTCATGAACTGCTGGAGAACAATGTAAATTTCAGGGGTTCAGGGAGCCTCATGGTCTGCTCCATTTTCATATCTCTCTCCCAAAGGAGGAGATGGAATGTTGATGGATACAATAAGAGGAAAAATGCATAATTTGCTTTCCACTAGATTATGGTCTATAGCCTAGTATAATCATACATGTTGGGGAAAAAAGTCTTCATGTCTTGCTCCACTGACTTCAGTGGAATTGCCCATGAGGTGACAAACTCAATAGAGTGGCCAAGCCTTTCACAACTCAGACTTCAAGCAAGGTTAAAACTCCATTCAGTTTTGAAAAAAAACTTGGTAATTGAGTAATTTGCCTTAAAAAGTGTTTCCATTATTTACCATGAGTAATAATGGTGCTTTAAAGATTATATTTTTGGGTAGTGTGACTGATTGTAACTTAATTAATATGAAAGTCCAACATTTTGAAAGAGACAGAGGAAAGAATCCAAGAACGAACCAAAATATTAACAGAAAAGAAAAAGCAAAAGTCTCGTTAGTCAGATGCTGCTGTTGATAGGAACACTCCCCATGTGTTTTACAAGCTGTGCTAGGCATGGATCATATGGTTGCTATCTGATGGATACAACAAAATCAGTCAGTAGTTTAATTTAATTCTGGTCTAAGACAGGGAAAAGAAGTCAAATTTAGGTAGGAAGAAATGTAAAATACAAATGTTTGAAATTAGGCACCCATGGGTGCCTAATCTGTACGTGTGTCTTTCAGAGGTTCTGCCCTCTCATTGTTGCCTGTCGGTATCAAGCCATTTCTATTTGAGGGCTGAAAACCTCACTTTGAACAGCATATATAAAAATGTGTATCTTGCTAGATACCATGATGACATTTTCCTTGATTAATCAATACTCAGCTTTGCTTTCAAAGCTTATCTAAGTTTCCTTCTACATAAAACAGATAATAATCTTGGTCTGACCTTGGACTGGCTCCCTGGTGATTGGAACACAAAGACTGCTGCCTTTCTTCCTTTTTTTTATGATATAACCTTGCACTGAGGAGCCTCCATCCTGGGCTGGGAAGTTCCAGGTGATGGTGACATCTTCTTCCCTGACATCTACAACTTGAGGCTGAGACACCTGTCTCAGAGGCTCTACACAGAAGAAAATAAAATTAGTGCAGTACAATCAGAATTCACTGACTCCAAGTTGTGTGTATGTGCTATGTGTGCGTATAAATCCCCCCTTTCATTGGGGATCTCAGTCCATAAAGGAAAAATGGGAACAAGAGGTACCCGAGCTGTAACTCCCAGAAGATAGTTCAGCAGTGTTTTCTAACCAAGTTAGATTTTGGCTGACATATTTTCTTTTTTGGCTGCAAAACAAAATGTTTTTAAGCATTCCCTTTTAAATTATCTTCCCTCCTCCCCCACAATATTTTCCAGAGAAAGCCACTTTTCATTTCTGCCGTATCCCACTAAGCTTACGTAACTGTCACTAGAACAGTGTGTCAGTCAGTCCTCTCTTGTGGCCAGTCCATGTTGAGGGGTTTCTCAGTCTACAAACCCTTGCAGTGAAAGGACCTGGGTATTTGTTTGATCCTGGCTATCAGCACAAAGCAGCTTCTAAGCTCTGTCCTTGGAATTTGTCCCGTGAAGCACAGGGGACAATGTTCTTTTGGGGACTGGCAAGGAGGAAGAGGACAAACATGATGGGAAGCAGGACTGCGAAACCACATTAGAAACAGCTGGCTAATAGGCTTTCCAGCAAAAATTTCTTCTGTTTCAAGGGCTTGATGAGGCCCTCAGAGTTGATGGCACATATTCAGAATTAGTGGGCTTTCCCCGCCTCCACCTTATCTGTAGCAAATGTGGTGCACTTGCTTTCCACAACCCCTACTTTGATCCATGGTTTTTTCTCCAGCCATCTTCCTCTTGAAGATGAAGCAAGTCACCTGCTTTTCTCCATTGCCTTTGGGTGCTTTCCATCTCATTTTACATTTCCCCCATGTGTTACAAGAACTCTGCTTTCCCCTGCGGGGGTTTTAGTTTGCTTGCATGGTGAGTGGCTGACCACTCTTCCTCTGTCACCTCAGTGCCATCTTTGAACCATGTGACTTTGGGCATTGGCTTTGTCTTGAAAGGCACCTTGATGCTCACTGTATGCTTAGTCTTCACAGTAACGCTGTGTGCAGCAAAAAGCTCGAGGATGGATTCTTCAATAACAGGAGAATCTGGAAAGAACAGAGACATCTGAAATCTGCAGCTGCAAATATAGCTTGACATCTTTCCTGTGTCTGCAAGTTCCCAGAAAAGGTGGTCCAAAGCTGGGCCCTTCATACACTCCTTCATGTTTTTAATATAAGAATCCTGTATTTTGTGAAAGTCTTTGGGGACACTCAAAATATTCAGTATGTTTTGATTCAGTTAATTTAGTTCTGTTTCTTGTACAGGGAGCTGGCTGACCTCCTTTAGTTGTTCAGCTCAGCAGAAAAAGAGGGACGTCAGGGAGATAGCAAGCCCCAAAGCTCCTCACTTCCCTAGGGCATGGAGATTTGATTCCAGGCAGTTTCTAAGTTTTGCAAGGCATGAGAAGCAGCCCTTTGTGCTGTTCTTCCCTAAGGCCACACTGGGATATCTATGATCATGATAAAGGAAGTAGAATCAAAGTTAGGTACTGCTAATGATATGGGTGTCCTGCACACAAGAAATAAAAAACAGCCAGGCTCCTAAACATATTTGATGTTTTTCCTTTTATTTTTGTCACACAATGTATATGTTCAGAAACTATAATCTGCTGCTGAAAGTTATAAAAAGGCATCAAAAATTTTTTTTGAATGTGGGAAACCTCCCTATGCAAAAGCTTTGCTGTGGATGGGTTTTTAGTGCAGCACAGGTATGATAAATATTCTGTGCTGCAGCCACAACATCCTTACAGCTGCGTTTATCCCGCTCTCCGTGCAGTAGTTATCTATCCACTTTGCCTTGATTCGGCAGACAGAAACAGGCTTATTTCCCTGCTGCAGACAAGTCTGCAAGTCCATCTGGCGCCATCTGGCTGCCAAGAGCTGAGTAATACGCATATTTATATATTTCTATATATAATTTCAGAAAAGGTGTTTTTCTTGTTGCTCATGACAACAGTGTTTGAAGTAAAGGCTCAGGTCAAAATTCTTGATTACTGATTTATAAACACAGAAACCTATTCTTAGTCACTTAAAATCAACCAGTACGACTGTTCAATTTTCTCCCCTCAGGGAAGAAAGAAGCAGAAAGAAGAGGTTTTGCTCATGCACATAGACAAGCCTGTAAAATGGTACAGGCAGAGGTAAGGAGACCTGGTGAAGCACTGATTCTGCAAGTGTTTGTGTACACCGATTAAAGAGCAGTAAGGAGATGGGGTGGCTACCTCCAACAGCAACTGTTGCTCCACTCTCTGCCCCCTTGTCTCTGAACATCTACCTCCCTTCAAGCTCCTCTCTCATTCTGTCAATGATGAGTCTGTGGATGGCTCCCTGCTTTGCTATCCAGAACCTTTTCATGTCTGTAATCTGTCAAGAAGATTGAAGCAGCAAACAATACACATTGCAACAAACACCACTTTAAACCCTGTCTGTGAATCCTCTGATCAGCGTTTCCTGTTCTGACTAAGGGGTCAGGATTTACTCTAGTAAAAAGCTCTGTGATCTTTGGATGAAATTAATTCAGTGCTACGTGGACAGTGTGATCTTTGCATCTGCATAGATGAGCCACATAGCATGTAACGAAGGCTGTGCATCAGCATGCAAAGGATACATTTACTGATTACTCTGAAAAACAGAGCCTGGGAGAGGAAGAAGGGTGGGTGGTGAGAAGCCAACCTTGTGGGAAAGAATGCGAGTCTACAGGCTGAGAAAATCAATCATAGAATCATAGAATGGTTAGAGTTGGAAGGGACCTTAAAGATCATCGAGTTCCAAACCCCCTGCCATAGGCAGGGACACTTCCACTAGATCAGGTTGCTCAAAGCCCCATCCAGCCTGGCCTTGAACACTTCCAGGGATGGGGCATCCACAACTTCCCTGGGCAACCTGTTCCAGTGCTTCACCACCCTCACAGTGAAGAATTTCTTCCTAATATCTAATTTAAATCTCCCCTCTTCCAATTTAAAACCATTACCCTCTGTCCTGTCACTACACTTCCTGACAGAGTCCCTCTCTGGCTCTTCTGTTGGCTCCCTTCAGATATCAGTAGACTGATATGAGTTAGAAAATGTGAAAGCATCTTTACAGGAGACTGGAAAGGAAAATTTTGAAAAAGCCAAGATTCAAAGCCAAAACTTAGTAAAACTGAGGCTGTAGTAGACTGGGAAAGATTAGATTCGTTCTTGTCTGACCTGTCCATCTATTGTCCTGAGTCAAAAGCCCTTTATCAAAACCAGGCTAAGTCCCACACACAGTAGCTATTCGGAGAAAAATTCCCACTAGGGTTTTGCAGCCTTTCATTATACTGACGATACCATGGGCATTTTACCTCTTTGCCATCACTGAGCCATATTGCTCAAGCAAATGTCTCTGGAAGAAATCCTGGTGGAAGCATGTGAACAGAAAAACTGTGCAGAATGATTGCTGAATGAACACTTCAAACACCAAGGAGGTACTTAATGGCAGGGAGATCTCATAACAAAATGTACAGGCCCTCATGACGAAAGTGGTTTAGTAGATTGGACATCATGGGAAGAAATGGGGATGGAGAAAGACTGTTTCTGAGTACTTTTTGCCTTTCATTGTGAGTGTTCACTGGAGGGAATGTAGCTACAAGTACCCCAAAGCTGAAGCAAACACAGCCTCTTGGCACTGCTTCAGAACTTTAGCTGGTCCAGAAGAGCCAAACCAGCAAAACACCTCCTCTACTGCCTACATAATATTTGTATCTGAACCTGAACTCCGCATGGGGAAAGATGAATCTGTAACTGAGGCATCAGTCTGCAATAGCAGTGTGTACAGAAGTCAGAGGTGGCTCAGCCATGGCTTTCCAGGTTACCTGTGCCGGAGGAGTGGTCAGAGAAAGCCCCTGCCCCACACTGTCCCTTCAGGCCATCCTGGCCATGGCCCACAGAGGGCACTCACATACCAGGCCTGGCACACATCCTCCAGGAGCCGGGGCTTCCTTCCCCACTGCCAGCCACACTCAACCCTGGCCTCCGACTCCTCGCCAGGCTGCACACCTGGAAAGCCCAGGGCTGGGGATGCCAATGGGAAACCGCTTCCTTCTGATCTGTTTTGGGAAAACAAACTGAGAAATACATGCCCAAAATGCAACTAATGGAGTGACCTCCATCCAAGTCCATGCACCAGGACAGGGTTTGTGGGGCATCATCTGACACAGAAAATGCAGGACTATTAGGAAGAGACCAGCCTCACAGAGATATCTGTCAGGGATGGGCACTAGGGCACATCAATCTTCCATAAGAGGAAATCTACTTGACCTCACAGGTGAGCTTCTTTTGGCCCCTGAAGTTTCCTTCATACCATCCTACCAACTGAATATTCAGTTATTACCGAACCTGTGAAGGATACACTACTATAATTTTATCCTCCTTCCATGCAGTTCATTTTGAAATGGTCTTCAAATGTTGTGCTTTTCATGGGAGGCACCTAGGCACAGTTAAAGCCTGGTACACTTCTAACAGAAGTCATCTCAAATACTAACAGTCACTAAAATCCACACCCTAACTTTGAAGTTCTCCTCCAGCCCATGCTGACAATTTTCCAACTTTTTTTCCTGTTCTTAACAGTCTTGTGTCTTTCTCTAAAGATCATAGACTTAAGTTTACTCTATCAATAATGCTACTGCAAAATTTATTCACAAAATAAAAGTGATATTAAATATTTACCAGCCTCATGTTGTGCTGCTGGTCCTCAGCAGACTGCAGTCAAACGTCCCATGGGTGGCTTTAAAGAATCAGGATAAGAATTCCTTAGGACAACCCTGATTAAAATAAAAAACATGGTACACTTTACCAAGCTGGTTTAGGTGACATGTAAGGACTTAAATGGAAGATTTACTGCTTTATGTTTCTGCCACTTTATACAGCAAAGGGAAGCCCTTAATTATTATCTGCATGCTACCAAGAGGGGGCACAGACTAATGGCTTATTCCATGTTAAACAATAAATAGACTGCAGAGCACGTTAATTTCACATCAGTTTCCTAGCTGTTATAGCAAAGCAGCACTGCTCATCTGCAGAGTTCACTGAAGAACAGTGTAAAGGTAACTACTCTTCTTCCTCTCTTGAGCCATTCACACTTACCTTCCAGAGTTACACTGGCACTGCCGTACTGCTCTCGAGGGTCACTCTCTTGTGTCGCCTACAATTGCTGTGCAACCTGCATAGAATCCTGTGCAACCTGAATCATAGAATCATAGAAAACCTCCTGAGTCACTCGGCTCAGCAGCACTGAAGTTAAATTCTGCTTTCTCCCCTTCATGCTTCCTGATGTACTGAGGAGACCTCTCAATCACTCATTCAGTCTGTGTCTCCTTCAGGATGACATCTTCAGAAGTCATCACACACTCCAGGCAGGCTTTTCTCTTTTTTTTTCACTTGGGTGCTCTTGAGATTGCTGATGAACTGAATTGGAACCCCTGGGAAAGGGGAAGGGGTTGGCAAGAAAGAATGGCAGGATATAACATGGGCTCCTGTGCAGGAGAGATTCCAGGCTTGGGACTTTACTTCCAGTGTGAAATAAGGTCTTGATGCTCCTCCATTTGCCTGTCCACAAACCAGCTTTATGAGACTGTGGCTTCCAATTTTTTCAGCCCAAGCTCTGGGGCTTTGTGTTTCAGCTTTCTGGATTTTGCAGCTTAAACCCTGCTATCTTGCGTTTGATCCACACACTGCCCAAAGATGCTTACATTGCATTACTTATGATCAATGAAGAGTGTTCTGCTCTGCACTATAACTCCAGTCTCAGCATTGAAGTTCTTTAAAGTCAGTGGACGGAACACCCTTAATTTTCATAGTGTAGGCTAATCTGTCATCAGATGTGATTATTTCATACTTCAACTTCACTTCAACTCTTTCCCATTGAGCTTCTAGGTGAAGTTTTGCACTTTCTGTGACAGGCAGATTTCAAACACTGCTGTCTGTCTTTCAGTCACCTTTGGTGGTTTCAGTTCTGTCAGGAGTTAGGGGCTCATCTGTTAAAAAACTAAAAAGACAAATATTCACTCTGTTATGCTTAGTTCCTGATCTCAGGTTTCCTACACTAAACAGCTAGACTTCAGTGAAGTAATTTTGTTTTCTTTCTTGAGTGGTAGCAGAAAGATCAATTCATTCCTTCAACTTCAGTGGAAATTAAGCTAACTACAGTTCATAATGTTCAGTAAAAGTTGCATGTAATTTTACAAAGCTGTAAAATTACCAACAGACGCACCGCTTTTCTGTTCAGTTCTTCTGTCTTAGCTCTGCTTTTTTCCCCCCTCTCCTTTACTGCAGGTCGTTGTAAAGTAAATGGCTTCAGGCAACCGCAGATGACATCTAAAAGCATACCTAGAACCATTTGGCAAAGCTGAAGGAGGACTGTCATCTTCCTTCATTATCTGTCAAGAGTGCTGCAGTGTCTGGCACAGGATCACTATTTGGCTTAAGTAGGGTAATTTACCACACTACCAAATAGCCTGTGCCTGAGCCCTGCTAGGGCTTTATCAAAAGGTTAAGAATTTTACTTAAAGAATGGTACTTATTGCAAAGCATATCTTTAAGAGATGGTCCTAGTGGGCAGCATCACTTCTACTTAGCACTGATTTAAAGCAAATTTGCTGTCTATAATGTGGTTGGTTTTCTTTCAAACAGCAGGCACGTATTTGGCTGGCTGTATGAAGCATATGCAGACGAAAAAAGATCGTTCTCATCATGCCCAGGCCCAACCACTCACTCCTAAGACATGTAACACTGTTTGAGGAAAGTTCACTTCCATAGTGCCAAGATGCAATTTGTCATTCCCATCTTTTCCACTAAAACTGGTCCAAATTCAGTAGTGACTCACGTCCTTGCCACACTGATGGTCAGTGAAGAATTTGGCTTATTATGTGTAGTAACTAGGCTTCAAACTGAAATCTACTGTTTCATGAAAGGTGTTTTCACATGGGCGATCTGGTAATTGTGGGTTGGTTTATGACTTGTGCAATGTTAGATTTCTGTTTGGGCCTAAAAAAAACCAGTGAATCATGAATGTTGCAAAGACAAAATAAAGTAGGTCACAGTTTGGCCCACCAATTTTGACCCTCAAATTTCTGTCTGTAGACGTTGACATTGTACACAGAACTTCATGTATCCGAGAACAAAGCTTACCTATCACTCTCAGCAAAACAGAGAGCTTCTTTTGATCCACAAAAAGACTGTAGGTGCCTAGGTCTTTCCCATTCACATTGGTGATGCACAGCATACATTTCACACCTACATGCATCATATCATTTTTTCTTCTCCAGGAATATGGGGAACACAAAGTCTCTTCCCCATAATAAGCACAATGCTGGCACATGTTCTTTTTGTGCAATGGGCAGAGAGGGGAAGACACACAATGCTCAGTTTAAAATCAGCTGGGGATAGATTCTCTCATCCTGCTTCACCCCACTCGCAGCAAATCTGCCCTGCAAAGACCCTCCATTTTGTCTAACTTAAAAATTCTTCAAAGCCTAGTTGTTAGTAACTGATCTCGTTGCTAATCAAGCTAGACCTGGAAAGCTTACCTTTAGTCATGATCAAGGATACTGTGTAGATGGCATCAGTGTGGGTATTGGACGCTACACACTTGTAGTTATCTGTATCATCTCAGGAGAAGCATTCACATTGGAAAGAAAAAAAAAACACACAGGGAAAGCAATATGCAAAAGCTCCACATAAGTTAGGTGGTGATGAGCAGATACAACAAATGTATTAGTGAATTCCTCTTTTTGTGTCTAAATCAGCATTTTTTAAATCATTAACATAATTGAGCTGTTGAAAATCCAGGATCTCTGAAGGCAGAAATTTTGAGGCCAAATCCAAGGCTCCCTCTTCCCTAAAGATCCCTCACAACCTTCCCAAAGTCTCAAAGTCAGACAGAAGTCTGCCCACTTATAGTGGGAAGTGATGTATTTTGCAGATATTTTTGGGGACAGTGATGTATTTTGGATCAGGTCCATTCTTGGCCTAAGGCAGCAAAATGAAGCCACATTTCTTCTCAGAGACATCCTTTTATTCTGGCGCTCTATATTGAAAGTGAGTATCACCCCTGTACGGCATAAGCAGTACAGAGACCAGGGGAGAGTGAATGGAAGCTGTTGGACTCTGGGGTACTGTAGGAAAAGAAAAAGAGTGTGACCTTCTCTAGCTGGCAGGCTTGTAAGTGAAGGAATGCCTGAGAGAAGAGATGAATTAAGTGAACTAAGAATTAAAGAGAGAAAGAGACGGAGCAAGGGAAGTGAAGAAGAAAGGCATAAATTTTGCAGCCATGGGACATCACAAATTAAACAGACACGTCTTGAATATTATGAATTATTAAGATTTAGTGTTGATTTTGCCTGAATGGCACACAAGAGGCATTAGGGCTTCACTGTGCTAAACACAAAATCAAGTAACAAAAATAATGGTTCCTGCCCTGATGCATTTTTTTCTGCTGATGGGAAACACTGCCCTATAAATAGACAACAGCATCTGAAAGTAGCAGTATTGCAGTAGGCCAACTGCAAGTGGGGACATTTTTATTGCTGTTCAGGAATACTGTAGTGCTTAAATTTTTTCTTTTTTACAGTTTTAACTGTGGAGATAATAAAATAAATGAGCTAATGGAGAGAAAATAAAGGTGTTACCTTAGTACACACTTCTTGAAAAGATTGTCAAAAACATTTTGGATTCTTCCTCTATTGGTACCCACTCTCTCTTTTCCATGTCACATTAGGTTTTGGTTTACTTTTAACTTTAGCTCAGAGTATTGCTCTGTCTCCTAAAATTCAAGAATAAACGCTGGAATTAATGAATGAATGAGTGAAATGGAACAGGGGCCTGTTATCTACTTTCTCTGGGTTTATTTTAAATGCACGATTGCTTTTCCTGTCTACTTTATGGAAAAGATTAGATTAACCTTGCTTTACTTTACTTACTGTACTTATTACAACTTTACATCCATCACAGATACCACTCTGGGAATGAAATTAGTTCAATAGCAGTGCTCTGCACACTAACAGGAATGATTTGTGATTTTTTGTGATATATAATAAAGATTCATATGATCTTTCTGTCAGTTTAGACAGTCACATATCTGTCATATGGGAGAGATTATACATGATGGAAAGGCTTATTTACTTATGCATTAAAGGTCATATTCATTCAGCCCCAGCCAAATAATTTGATCATGAGTTTTGCATAAACAAGAACTGCTGTATTTAAATCAGTAAGGACAGGTTTCCAGCAGCTAAAATGAACAGCAGCTTTCCTACTGATTATGACTGATCACAACAAATCTCTAAAAACAGCGAGGATGGGCATATGTAACTGCAGTTTGCACCTGTTTTTGTTTACCACCCATCCAGTTGTAGAAGGTAACAGACCATATTTACTTGCATGAGGTGGGTGAATATAGCTAAGAGCACCTGAAAAATGCAGCAGTTGTTGGCATATACTACACAAAGAACTGTCACCAGAAATTTTTGTTACTCACCCTTGGGTGTTGCCAGTGGACAAGGTTTTTCCACAAATTCAGGAATGCTTTCTCCAGCAAGGATCACAAAGGACCATGTCAACATGCTAAAAGACTCCAATAAGGCAGAAGGTTTCCTTGAAACAAGATCTTCTGTTGGGGAAAAAATATGTGAATCAAGCAGAACGGAGAGGTACTCTTTGAAGTATTTATTTACCAGGAGTGGAAAGAGTGGATACAACAAGAAGCCATAAAACATAAAGTTACATAGAGAATTGCCCCAGTCAGGTAAAACTCTTTGGAGAGGAAGGTTTGTAGTAGGAAGAATGCTAGCTGTCCACAGGAGACTGCTGATCAATTCCTTGCTTCTTTCCAGTCTTTCTGCAGGATTTTGGGCAAATAATTTACTTTCTCTGTACCTGTTTTGTCATCTTCACAATGGGAAAATTGGGCTGCCTTGCTGCACAGGGGTGTTGCAAGGTACTTTGATGTTAGATGTCATTCAAGAAAGGTATCAAAAGGCCCACTGGGACTTGCTCTGTTGTGCATGAGCTGTACCAGTATCTTGAGTGCTGCTCACGCCCTGTGTTCAGACAAATGCCTATAGTTTAAGCTCCTCCTTTAAGCTGTTCATTTCAGGAGGCTCCAAAGAGCTGGTTTTTTCTATCAGAATGAAACCCATTTAGTTTGTTCTTTTTTTTTTTTTTCCCAGCCAGACTGACCAATAAAGAGCTGTCCCTGAATACTTATTTCTAAGCTACATACAAACACCTCACTGAAACAGAGATATTTTTCTCCATTTAATGCAAAAGGTCTCAGTTTTACACCAGGAAAATCAATAGAAACTCTACTATCAACTAGGATTATTATGGCTTATTCATTTAAACTACTTCATTGCCCTTTTTCTTAATTAAGGACCTCCTCAGCCCTCCTAAGTATATCACATACAGTGGAATATGTGAACGCTACACCCTGCTCTCAGCAGATGTGGCTGGGAACTGTGTCATTGTCCTCGCTGCAGTGTCAAGACAAAACTGGTAAGGAGGTTACTTTAAGCCAAGGTAATCAAAGCAAGACAAAATGTTTCTAACCAAAGCCAATGGGTGATGCAGGAGCAATACCTGTTGTCTTGCACTAGCAGGTAGACAATGTGCTGGCCTTGGAAAAGAACAAAACTATTCACTTCCCCCTCAGCATAAGGCAAACCCCACCCCATGAATGCAGCCCACCTTTTATCAGCACCACCAAGCAGGCCACGTGACCGTAATATGGGAAAAAATTCTATTACCATATAGCCCGTTTCCAGTGGGGACTCTGTTGCATACGGCTATGCCAAGGCAGTTTAGAGAAAAGGGACAACTACTCAATTCTAGTCCTTGAGGAACAAGTACTATTCATCTAGAAATTGTAGCCCGCTGTTGCTCTATCTAGCAAGACAGATACAATAAGGAATGGTAGTCTCTGACACAGTCGTGTGCTGCTAAAGTATCTTGGGACAGAAGGAAATCAACCCAAACACAAGCCTTTCCAAGACTTGGGGGCAAAAATGATAAAGCTACAATTACGCACTGCAACCTAGAAGATACAGTCCTCAGGGAAGACAATGTTAAGACCATTTGACCTTAAGACTTTGCTTTGTTGCCAGCAGAAATTATAGCTATGCCAAAAGTGCTCTGTTTCAGGCATCCTCCCAAGGAGATCCTTTTCCTTATCAGAATATATATACTCCGGTCTCCTTGCTTAGCTGGCCCTTCTCTCCAGTCTGCCTGTACAAGAGACAAATGTTCTCTTACTCCTTATGCACAGAAGAGAAGTGAAGATTCTGTATCCTAGACTATATATCTCTGTATAGCCTTTAAAATTATGCAGGGATATCACGCATCTCCAGACCCTGTTATACCTTTCCTCTTCTGCTCAGAATTTTTTCCACAGAGACACGATTTATAAAATCTGTCTTGCAAACAAGGAAGGCAAGAGAAAGGGACCACTCTCGCTTTTGCCTGGTTGGCCCAAAGGTGTTCCCCTGGCCCCATACCACCCTTTCTCACTGTTCTGTTCTCACCCTTTCACGCTTGCATTACCAATGGTCATTGGTGCTGGTGACAGCAATGACTAGGGTTGGTTAGGAAGAGACAAGATTGTTACTCTACAATTCAAAATGCCCTAGAAAAGAGCGTATTTTACCCTCAGTCATTACAGGGCAAATTCACACCAGAGCACCAAGTGCTAAAATGAGAAGGCATATAGCATGCTACTTTACTCACCTGCTCCACTGCACAACTCTCTGTCTACCGTCAGAATTTATTTGGATTTTCAGATCCTACAAAGCTCACGATGACATGGTTTGAAAGCCAACCCACCATTTTAACAGTTCCTCTTTTCACCGTAAATATGGAATTCCCTTTCGTGATCAAATTTTTTATCCTTGGCCACAGATTTTCTGAACATGAAAATGTTACAGGTTAAGATCCAGTAGCTTGTGCCAGCTAAGGAGCAGAAATGGCTGGCAAGGAAAAGATTTTTTCTAAGCTCCTGGGTTATTATCCTTTGTTATCCTTCAGTCAGGAGAGAAAGCACTCTTGTTCTAAAACATTGCCCTTAATAGTAAGCGATAAGCTTTTAAGAGCCTCGTCAGATTACAACATTTCCTGTTTCTTGATGAGACTGGAAGTGACTTCCAGACCCCAAAAGGCTGCGCTTGAAGGATGTGACATTGTCTGTTACTGCTCATCACCATGACTCAACTTGCTCATACCTTGACTGTAAGCAAGAAAAAACCCCAAAACGACAATGCAGACAACCCTCTGTGCTTAGGAACACAGATACACCATGAATCAACCCATGGATACTCTGCGGAGAGATTAACTTCATTCATCACATATAGTCTGGCTATCACATTGTATTTACGATGGCTGCTATTGACAGAATCAGCACCAATTTACAAGGCAAAGCAGATCTCAAGAAAAGACTTGCCAGTACCACTGAAATACACACCACAAAGACTTGGTGCGAGTGAATGGTAATTTTAGTTTCAGTTACAGAAGACAGAGTTGGACAAGTTTGACTAATTCTTCTGTAGGTAACTGAGTCTTCCCTACACCATACTTTTCACAGTTCGTTTATTCCTGGCTTTAAGTGTCTCAAGGAATTACACTTCTGAGTGGTACTTCACAAGGTTCCTTTCTTGGAAAAGGAAGGAAAGGAAAAGCAAAGCAGATATGAGACTAAAGCTATTATCTCACACAGCCAGTTTCCACCCTGCCTGCCCACAGCCACAGAATACAATGTTCTAGAATATTCCTAAGAATATGTATATTTTACCTTCCCCAGGGACCCGCGCTCATATGTTGCTGAGTTGCATAAACAAACAGCAACAGCTGTTTTGTCTCCCCCCATCGCCCTCCGAGGACCACTATAAACTTTAGTTGTGCCACTGTTAATATGATACAATCATTTTAATTTACTAATTGTAAATGCCACGAGCAAATGAGGGGACTTTTCAACACCAAAGCTACCATTCATAATGCGCCAGCCCCGGCGCGCTCTCGCATGTGAAATTTCAGGCGGTCGGGTTGGAGAAATATCTAGACAGGTTTGGGGTTGCATTTTGCTTTTTTTTTTTTTTTTGGTTTTTTTGTTCCTTTTTTTTTTTTTTTTTTTTCTCCCCCCCCCCCCCCCCCCCAGTTATTCCTACTAAAGAGACAGGAGCATTCAAGACCGTTACTCAGCTCACGTGAAGTCCTGTAGATTGTTGCATTTCCAGGAAGATGACTGGGTCCATTTGCACTGGACAAATATGGCTTTGAGTGGTTCAAAATTTAAATACACACTGGCCTCTTGTGGGCTATGTTGTCACATCTTTTACAGTGCCTTCAGCAGTTTCTCATTCTTGGAATAACAGGACGATAAAACTTCAAGTATGAGACTAAAAGGAGTAAGCCTTCTACAGGCCAAAAGGATACCTTTTTTATTTAAAAAGAAACATTACCTCCCTACTCCCTGGTTTTCCTATGATTGATTGTTACATCATTTAAAAACTTTGATCAAAGGCAGACTACTAGAAAATTTATCAGTTTTGTTTTTTTGTGTTAAAACCAAAATATGTGGGTCCAGGTTTCAAACATTTAAACATTCAAGAAATCCTGCTTTGGTGTTTAAGTCAGTCCCCAGTGCTCCTTTCACACTTCAGTGAATCAGCCAGCCTTTGGCTTTATTTTTAAGCGATACAGGCAGCAGTTTCCACCATTTCCAAGACCAGCCAGTTCATTCAGTTACTCTAACAGTGACTAGGCTCTTTAGAAAATCAGTTCACAACTTTAGATTACAGAGATCATTCTTTATTCAGTTCTCTTCTCTGAGATTCTGTCACCCTTCTTCGTATGGAGAAGGACTTCATTCCCAACGAGTAAGGTACTTCTCAAGAAGAGAATGAATTACAGATCTCAGCCTGTGTATTTAGCTCTATTACTTCACTAGTGTCAACAGCAGTAGTGCTGAAAGAGCACAGGTACAAGAGGCTGTTTTACGTGTACATGGGTCTATCCATTCTGAATGACACAAGCTACATATCTTGCTTGCAATGAAGGCTGAACTAGTGGCAATAAACTACCTCTCTTAACTACCATGTTTGATTTCTGTTTGGAACAGATTGCTGTTATCTATTCTGTATTTATGTTAAATTAAAATCAAAATGGAGTCTAGTGCAGGAGGCACCTGGATTATACTTTGCAAAATACAGTAACTTAGAAAACCAAAGAACATCAAAATCTAGCCAACTTTCAGAGTCTGGCAGGAATAATTCTAGGGGTAAATTTTGGAAAAAGCAATCAAAGTCCCTCACCACCCCTGGGCACATATCACCTTTCCTGATGATTTTAAGATGATTTCTGCTAGTCTAGGAAAAAAAGAGGAAGGTAAAAAATTTAATCAAAAATCACAAAAAAACCCCAACGTGCAGAGCTTAAAACATAGTCAATTTTTCCAGTGAGTAAAAAACACCATATATAGACAGACAAAATAAACACATGCTGTAGTCCTTAGGCTAAAGAAGGATTACAGCAAAACAGCGGCTCTGTGCTCCCCTCTCTAGAAGTCAGTGTTCTTATTAATACTCTGCTCTGCTGAGATCCAACCTGTGTCCAGTTCTGGAGCCCTCAGCACAGGAGAGAGAGCGGGTCAAGAGGAGGGCCACAAAAATGATCAGAGGGCTGGAGCACTTCTCCTGTGAGGACAGGCTGAGAGGGTTGGTGTTATCCAGCCTAGAGAACAGAAGGCTCTGGGGAGACCTTATTGCAGCCTTTCAATGCTTAAAGAAGTTTTTATAAGAAAGATGGGGACAAACTTTTTAGTAGCAATAAGACAGAGGGTTACGGTTGTAAACTGAAAGAGGGTAGATTCAGACTAGACACAAGGAAGAAGTGCTTTATGATGAGGGTGGTGAAACACTAGAACAGGTTGCCTAGAAATGCTGTAGATGCCCCACCCCTGGAAATAGTCAAGATCAGGCTGGACAGGGCTCTGAGCTAATTGAAGATGTCCCTGCTTACTGCAGGGTGGTTTGGATTAGATGACCTTTAAAGGTCCCTTCCAACCCTAACTATCCTACGACAATAAGAAAACTGACTCAGGCAAACACTACTTTTCCCAAAGGAGAAATGGCTTCAGTGTGGTGCATGGTATTACAGATTTCTCTGCCCCCAAAATTTTGAGATGCATTGAGATCAAAAAGTAAGCAGAAGAGGCCTCTGAAGAGCATCTGGCACGACAGGCTCTCTCCAAGGGAAGAAATACTGCCTGGAAAACACGGGCTGTCAACATATTGGATTAATACTCGTGCAATACAGTGACTTATTTAACTCTACTTTAAGCCTAAGAAGCAACAGGCAGACAAGAGATAAAGATACAATAGGGAACACAGAAGTTGAGTAGTATGGCCCAGTGAAGAGGGAATGACAACACTCGAGTCCTTTGCCAGACTGTTTAAGCTTTATCTTCTTAAATGCTCTGAGCCATGTTGCCAGCTCTGGTGCCAACATAGCTTTTAATTCTGAATAAATAATTTAGCCTTTCTCTGCATTCAGCTTTGCTATCAACTGAATAATCCAAACACCGCTGCCCTGCTGGGGATTACACAGTGCACAGGCTTGGGCAGGTCTTCTGCACCGAAGTTAATTGTACCCCCTTCTGTGACTTTCACACCATGAGATGAGAACGTGGCATCTGTTGTATTCGAGTGCTGGAGCCTGATCAGTATCCACTTAGAGGAGAGTGGACTCTTCTCTTTCCTTGCATGTAATAGAAGGAATTCACCTCTTTGTGAGTATGTGACAGTCACTTTTAGACATTGCGAATCAATGCTTGTGTTGCCTAAAGCATGCAGTTCTTTGACTGCCTGTCCATTATGCATAAAGCTGCAAATGCTGCTTTCATTCACCTATTTTTTCTGTGCTTTTGAATGGAGTAATTTTTTTTCTTGTAGGACTTCTGAGCTGCCCTACATTATCCTAAGTTGTTAGTCACTCTCACAGACACCAGCAAGTATACAGATTTGGCAGAAGAAACAAGGTTATCCCCAACGTATCTCAGAAACAGTGTTTTTTCTCCCTAGCAAATGTATGAGGCATGTTTCAAGTCAAAATAGAGAAAGCCACAGGTAAGATTAACAAATTGTGAATTTACCATTTCCCTTTGTTTAAAATGGTTTCCAGAGAAAGAGCACATAAAAAAATAATAGTGCGGGTCCACTTCTAAAGTCTGCCAACTCACCAATCAACAGACTTTCTAAAACCACCTGTGTGCAAGCTGCATGGCTCCTCCACTGCAGAGACAGCAGGAACTGATGGTGATCTCTTCAGTTTCAAGCACTTTTGCAACTCCAAATTCACAGGTTAAGGATAAGATTTTCTAAAGTATGCTAATTGTAGAGGAAGTGTCTAGAATTGTTAGCTACTTTTTAAAGTCCTGCAAGTAAATGTGACACATTACCGTACTTGACTGCTAGGGAGTTGACATTTCAGAATAATTTGACCAAGTCATCTTTATCTTGATCCTTCAGAGAGTCAGACATCCTTTACCTGGGGACAGCTCTTGCTCTCAAGTGCAATCTTAGTTTTTGTTTTTACATAAACCTGTGTATCTGCTGCTCTCAGAGCACCTACAAAAGGAAAGAGTGTCTCATTAGTCTGTTACCATGACAAAAACATAAACAGGATAATACTGCTTAAGGGCGATGGCCAATGACCAGTGAACAACCGAGGCATTGAGCTAGGCTCTGCCCCATTCACAAAGTGTGAAAAAGCTTATGAAACAGAAGACATCACAGTTTGTTCTAAATAAAATCATGTCAGATTCATTATGTGCTAACCAACCTGAAGAGAGGAATTCAGTCCTCTGGGAAACTATTGTATTGTAGGTAATAATGCTGTAGTCTCGGGTACAAAGATGCCTGGGCAGTGAGCTGGAGGGAGTGGTTGAAATGTGAAAAAAATTCTTTTAATACAGAAAGACTGCTCAGTAAAAGGAGAAGTCTAGTAAGACACATAGCTTAGTTTAGTTCCTATTGAAAGCTCAGTTTCAAATCTGAATACAGAACCAGAAGCCTCACTCATCTCAAGTGCTTCTGCATGGCCAGAGCTCTTTCTGCTAATCCTAAGCACTTCTTAGGACTACCTCTGCTGTCAGAAGAGATCAGAACAGCTGATATAAGGTCCTTCATATCTCAAATGCTAAAAAAAAAAAAAAGAGATAGAGAAAAATACGTTAGTTATGGTAAGGCCAAAGAATAATTAAGATTAGCTCCAAATCTGTTAGATAAAATAACGCCTCAAGAAGCATTTGAATATTTTGATCCTGACCAAGTAGCATGCTCTTGCCTGGTGTGAGATGGCATCAGTGCAGCCCTCATAAGCAGACTGTGCAACTAGGCTGATGTTTGCTTTGTGCTAGTACACTGATGCAAAGCAGCCTGATTTTAACTGTCACCACCTTCTCAGGACATTCTACATATGGAGAATGGGAGTGGACAGCAGGCTAGATTTCCTTCATCAGTATAAATTGTTCACTTCTACTCAAGCACTGTCAACTAATACCAGCTGAGGATCTGCACAAGGACCTCAAAGTCAGTATCTTAGAGCCCTTTATACCTTGTTTGCCATAAAGCATTTGTCCTCTAGAAAGTCTCCTTGTACAGGAAGCAACATTGAACTTCACTCCTATATGCACATGCCTATCAATCATCAACAAATATTTTTTAGCAGATGCACAGGAAGCTGATGACAGAACAAGTAATTTTATTCACTAAGTCAGTTTTGACACTGAAGGGCACTGAACAGTTGAAAACATCGTTTATAGGGAGTTCCACTTACAACGTTATTCAGAACATCAGTGGTGCTTTCGTTATTTCTAAGGAGTGCTTAGATGGAATAGTGTTACCCCTTCAAAAGAATCGGTAACAATGGGGAGAATATCGCTAGCAAGGTTTACATAAAACTAAAAGTCATGTTATGCTCAAAAGCTTAAGTTTATTGCTCTATTTAATGACTACCACCAGTATTTTTAAAAAGAATGCCAGTTCTTCCCGCTAGCTTCTCACTGAAGGAAATATTTTAAATACAGCAATAAAATCAAGTGGTTTAAAGATAACACATTTTGCCACACATTCATGCAAACCCTGCTGACAGGATTTTTACAGGTTCATGGATACAGAATAAACATAAAGGATGGGTGCTGAAATATTGGGAAACTTTCCCCACAGTGATGAAGTTGTAGGCATAACTTTTCAGGCCCTACACTCTGCACCTACTGACGTCAATGGCAAAACCTCAGTGGGAGCGGGATCGGCCCTTATTTTTTCTGAGAGCTGCTTTACCTTCTCCTGATTTTTTCTGAGAGCTGCTTTACCTTCTCCTGATTAGGAAGTGCAGTGAATTCTCAGAATCTCATGCACTAATAAGAGTGGTGGGTTTGGTTATTGATACAAATGAAGAGAAGCAAGAATATTTTTAGTATTACAGCTTCTATTCACAAAACACTCATCTTTTATGTTAACGGTCCTGTGTACCTCCATTCTTTGCTGCTCAATAAAGCACTTAAATGTGTCCTTACCTCTAAGCATTAAACACAAACTACAGTCTTCACATCCTGACTGAGGTTTAAAAAGAAAGCATGTACAGCAGTCTGTACTATTGAAAAGGAAACACCGATGCCTGGACTAGTGATTAGAATAGGATAATGATTGTCTAAATTTGGTTTGAGGGCAAATTTATCCAAACGCAGCCAACACATTCAGACTGATTTTTTTTTAAAAGCTGCCTAAAGGATTTGTGTTAATTTTAATGAGCACTGGGCACCTGGTCATCCTCAAAGCTTTGAAACAAGTTTAAATTCATAGAATACAAGTAACTTTATTATTACTTTTAAAATAAAGAATAATTTAACTCACAAAATTCCTCACCTGATTTCAAACCTCTAATTTCAGGGAAATTGTATTCAGATTGAGGTTTGATTACATAAAAGGAGAAGCTGTGCAAAAATAAAATCGGATTACAGACTGAGGTGCCAAAACGTTGACAAAGAAAAGGCAAAGTGTAAAGAGTTTATGTTCAGATTAACTCCTACTAATCACCTCAGATTCACCTAGCTGTCAGGATACTGGGGTACATTGCTGGTAAGAATCGGAGGTAAGAATATGACTCAGATCATTGCAATATTTTTCCCCCTTAGTTCTGATAACACTGGTGGTGAACTGCTTTAGAAAAAATAAACAAGCAAACATGATGTACAAAACATCATTTCAACATGAATCTACTTGAATCTTTCAACGCAGAGGCTCAGAAGGTTTACGATATACACAGTATTCGGTAATTTTATATGTAAAAACAATCAGAAAGAGGCAAAAAGTTACTTTCAAGCTTAGTCAACATACAGCACATTTCAGCATGACAATTCAGAAAGTTTCACACTGTATTTGGATATATTAGCGATCATTTTTTAAAAATAGCAAACTGAAGACATTGGATTTTTTTCTGATTTTTTTCCTTGCTTTTGTAACAAATGAAGCTACTCTTCTTATTTACAGTATAAATAAGCCTTTTTTGGTGAAGATTATGTCCTGTCACACATGTTTAAGACAAGGCCTACCTCAGCTCTTAAATCTCAATGCAAACAAGAGCATAAAAGCAATATCAAAGTAAAATAATATATCTTTCTTTCCAGCTAAGACAATCACGTTACCATGTGTCTCTTATCAGATCTGAAATATCTATGAATGCAGTCAGAAGTTCTCTTGCTTTTAGCCTTTAGGAATATCATAAACAGTTATTCTTCTGCTGCTCTAGAAAGCTGTTTTCCGTACAAGCTCATGACATGATGGACAAATTGATACTGTTCACAAGTCTGGATCATTCCTCCCCTGAAAAGGAAAGAAAAGAAAGGGAGGGGAAACAACAGCCTTATTACATACAAAGAACATATCAGGAAATGACATAGCTAACATGAAGCTGATGTTACACACAAAAGGTCTATTACAAAGTTTCTTGAAACAAGTGAAAAGTGCTCATTGATTACAACCAGCTCGACGTCTGACCTCAAGATCCACTTTGAAAGTCTCCGCTAACCAAGGAATAGAAGGTAGTCAGAACAGGAATGGCCTTTAGCTTCATTTTTCTGAGACAGAGGCCCTCATCCAGTAAGGCAACACCCTCATCATTTACATTCATATTACTGGAGCAGCTACACTCCAAGCACCATTTTAAACACCATGAAAAGCAACCCGCTACCCAAAGGTCTGGACAAATGGGAGGAGGGAGAATAAAAAGGGGAAGTGGCCTATCCAAGACTTCACAGCTGCACTAGGGACTGAATTCAGGACTATAGGGACCAAGCCAGGCCAGCCCAGACAACTGATGTAGCACACAACCTCCCCATTCTGGAATGAGGGTTCTTCCCTCCATGCTATCCCCACACTGTGCTTTTGGCAAGTTCACCAGAGAACTAAGTTATGTCAAGCATGATTTTGGAACAGACAATTGAACTTCTAACAAAGGACAACTCAGATTTGTAACTGAATTGACTGCCATTTACACCTTGATCAGTAACACTCCCAGCACAGAAATCTGTTTCGGTTCAGCTTTTATTTCAGCCTTTGCTGTTCTCTTTAAAACTTCAAACCTGAAAGGAAATGCAAGCAGGAGAAGAAACAGTTTGTTTTCCACGTATCATTAGCTTCTATATTTCTGCAAGTAGCATATTAATCAACACATGAGTACTACAGTGGGAGACAGAAAACAAGAATAAAGCTGTTCATTTTAAGCAGATTCTACTAACACTTAAAATTCTGCTAAGAGTACCTCAACAACAGTCATATGATCTCTTGATAATCCATTATGAAAATAATTAAACCCTCTGGCTCAAATTCACAGAAGGTGATGCAGAATTGTGCCAGCATTAGTGCTGGTCCACAGATCCTGGGAACCCAGTGCCAAAAGGTGGCTGAAATGACAAGCTGTGTTGAGAAACACAGGACCCCACGGGTGGCCAGCGCCACCCAGACTGCATCAGTCTAAGGAAGACAGTATGTGGTGCATTCCCTCAGAAACCTCCACCAGAGGAAATTAATGAGAAGTTGCTTCCTCTAAGCCAAACAGATAGCAGACTGCTAGCACCCTCCTTGGGGACTGCCCTCTTATATGGGGTTCAGCCTAACAATTGTGGATCACACAGTAGCCATACCAGTAAGAGGCAGATGAGTGGGCAAGACAACCTCCTCCTTCAGCCTCTTGCAATCATTTTGTTGTGACTGTTTGAAATAACACTTGACAATGAGCAGGGATGGACAACAACTCATGCTTCAACTTCTCATCAATAAGCAAAGGTGGAAAACACACAGTGCATTTCTAAAAAAAAAAAACAAACATAAACCCAAACCTATTTCCTAGCTGAGCACCTCCTCCCTACCTGCTCTATTTAATACAGGCCTACTGAGCCCTTCTGTGCTGCACCCAACTTTGAAATATATTTATATCAGTTCATGACACACAAGGAACTTTAGTCATATCTGGCAATTACTCCCCATGCAACTCCATTAACAATGAGATTGCACCCTGAAGTTGTAGCAACAGAAGCACCAAGGTGGCCATCAAGCTTCAAAACACAGGAAACTATTTTTCTTTTTCATCTGGTGGCTTCCTCCCCTTCCCACACACATGCATACCATGACATGTGCTTGCTGTCCAGGCTTTGGCATAGAATAGAGAAATTATGTTTCCACCCTATTTGCCACAGAAATCTTTCAATTCTGAGTTGAATTGTGGGAAAGCACAGCAAATCTCTCTCAGTACTGTGGGAAGGATGCAGCAATGACCACTTCCTCTCCTTAGCCATACTAGGTTATTTTAGGACCAACTGTTGGCCACTGGTGCAAAGCCCAGTGCACAAGATTCTTCCAAGGGATCTGTAAGGGAATGACACATTTGTCCCCTTCATCCATTCCCACAGCAGCCTCAAAGGTGGTTCTCTGAGCTAATGTCAACCCCTCTACTGTTGTGAAGCAGTGAGGTGCATTCCTTTATGCTCCTTTACCCTCTTTCCCTAAGTCCCTGGTGACTCCTTCCCATTCACCCTATTTTCTCTAGCAGTAATCGTCAGACAGGAGGAGGAGACAGAAAAGGTCTTCCTTTCTATAACATGCTTGGACACTGTCTCATCCTCTTATGCTGCTTTTGAAGTCACATTGAGCTTTTGTGAGGCTTTAGTGACAATAACAGTGGATGGCAGCAGGACTTCCAAGAGACCATGAGACCCATTTTTCACTCCTTGAAGAAACCATGCTCTTCTGTAGCAGGGATGGTGATTTGACTGCTTTCTGTCTCGAGTATTTTCTCAAATGATGTTTCAGTGGACTTTTCTTATCCCATCCCATCCCTGAGAGGTACATGGCAGTTACAGAGTCCCTATAGGCTTTCTTTTCCTCCATGGCATCCTTTAAAGTTTAGTCTCCATTCTCCAGCCTCTGCAAATGACTGTCTGTTCCCCTCTTTCTGCAAAGCAAGTATTTTTAATTGGCCTGTATCAAGCACATTTGTAAGCCAGCATTTTCAACCTTCATTTGTATGGCTATTTTCCTCTGTAACATTAGTCACAGAGACCAGACATTTCAGATCCAGCCAGATATTTCAATTGGGCTATGGATAATCAGCACTCACTACTCATATTCTGGTTTTCTTTTTCTCGAGAAGCCTTTCCTTGTTCGGCCTGAAATCCACTGAAATAGCCAAACCTCTGAGCCCCTGCAGGTCCCTGTCTATCAGAGCCTCAGCAGGGCAGCAAGCATTTAATTTTCTGCCTCCCACTGAGCATAATTTCTCCTCAGAAATAAAGTTCAGCGTGCGGTTGAGGTTCCTTTTTTTTCTCAGAAAAATCTTTGGTATGTTTTTCATGACATTTCTTCCCCCGACTACATTTATCATTATCATTAGAGAGAGCACTGAGACATGTTTTGATGGCACTTGAAACCAGTGGGAGAGGAAAAATAACATCTCTGGTGCAAAATTCTAGTCTGTTTACTTCATAATCAAACTCAAGGTGGTGTGTTAAGAAATGCTTAACTGGAAACCACTGAATTTCTGGAGATTTTCACAGCTCCTCCCATACGTCTGCAAACACTCCAGACAGTGCATACTCCCCACAAAGTCCCAAGCAGAACCAACAGTGCTCACAGCTCCAACTGTGTAAGGCCAGCTTTCTCTACTCCTCCTGGGAGCAAAATGCTGATCTGTGGCTCTGAACTTAAGCACAGCAGACCTTTGAGGCTTTGCTTCTGTAAGAATATTGGTCCAACTCCTCAACTGGTGAAAGGTAATCCCTTTGTGCAGCTGCACAGATTTTTATGCCAGCTGTGAATCCAGCTCAGTCCTGGGGCTGTTCATTAAGCAGTCAAAACTACTTAGAATGGGACAACTTCCTTCCAGGAACGTTCTTCTCAGCCTCCATTTGTCTTCATTCCAATCCTGTTCCCATTTATTTCTGCTTAAGTAAAGGGAAAATTACCATCACATTTTTTTTCCTGGAAAGGAAACAGGCTTTCTTACCTGTCTAACCGCAACTGGCAGGCTGTTCGCAGTATGTCAACTATGCCCTCGCTCTTCAGCTGTTTACAACAGACACTAGTTGCAATAAAGCAGCCAGTCCTCCCGATGCCTGCACTAAGGGATGGAAAAGCAGAGAGAGGCAGTCGAGATGTTAAAATGGCTTAGCAACTTTCCCATTAAATGAGTGACATTAAAGCAGCAATCAAGGCCCATTATCCCTTTGCTCCCTCCAACCTTTGCCAGGTGGGTGCTTGCAAATATAAAACGGTAACTAGGAAAAGATACTAACTTCAATAGGACAACATAATTAAGTGTGAGCCACTCAAAGGATGGATGTGGCACATACAACACTAAAAATGGACTGCTGGGTACAGTTTGACCCAATGTGTCATTGAACCATTGAAAATAAGCAGTTAAACAGTATTTCTTAGTTAGACTTGCTTTGAAGGCAACTTTTGCTTTGAGATTCTTAATCCTAATAGCTTCTTCGAAAGTTATTTTCATTCACAGGTACAGTAAAAAACAAAACAAAACCAACCCCCTTGCTTAAAGAATTAGCGCTAACAGCAATGTGGAAGTGTATTGCCATTTGTTGATCAGATCTGCAATATAGTAATTCTCTGAATCTGTGCAGGCTACAACAAACTCACTAGTAAAGAAATTTCTTTGTCTTTCCTGAACATCTTTGTATATGATTCAGTCCTTGCTTAATGACCAGAATTGATTTTATTCTCAAAGGCACAGTGCTATCAAAGCTGTGAATTCTTCTTATCACCTAATAGGAAGCTAGCAGTAAAAGCTGACAGCCTTTCTTATGCATTAAATAATTAAGTGAGCATCCTCAGGAATAATTACTTGACACAACTGCAAGAAATCCTGCTTCCATTTAAATTGCGCTAAAGTCATAATACAAAAACACTGGCAACAAATGTATAAGCAATAACAGAGTTTGCAGTTAGCTGCTGCTTGCAAAGTCCTAATACTGTTTCTTTGAATGTATAGACAGGTTTTTCACTCTGCATTTGTGCTCATTAAGGAAACAGCTACATTAGAATTGTTTTAACTTCTATTACAGAATGATCAAGGTAACTCAATGGAAGTTTGGGGGATGATCTTTACGCACTAAGAACTCATCTCAGTCTTCAAATAATTGTGATGGAAGTACCTACCTGAGTTAAAATTTTTGTCCCTGAAAGTCTTTGCACCTCATGCCCTGACTTCTGTTTTCTTTACTATATCTAGTTTGTTCATCAATACTTCAAATATTTCAGTGTTTCCAAAGACTCTTTGCTGCATATGGATGTTTATCAATAGTTTTTTTTTTTTAAAAAAAAGCCCTTCGTCTTCCAATTTACGTCATAACCAAAAAGCTCCCAGTACACAGCTCTTGTATACTGTTTCCCATCCATAGATCTCAGTGTGTTTTGCAAAGGGAGTGAAGAACACAGATTTTTAGATAAAGCAAACAGCAATGAAACAGCACTTGTCCCAGGACAAGCTGAAGTATTCTCAGTGGCTGAGATAAAGTCATAATCCTTCCAAGGCTGCCCAAGAGTGGGGCATTATCCACAGGACCACTAGCCTGTCTTTAACATGATGCTGCTTTTAAAAACAAGGCTACAAAAATAATCAGAGGGATGGAACACCTCTCCTATTGAAGACAGGATGAGAGAGTTGGGGTTATTCAGCCTGAAGAATAGGCGGCTACAGAGAGACTTTATTGCAGCCTTTCAATACTTACAGGGGGCTTATAAGAAAGATGGGGACAGACTTCGTAGTAGGGCCTGTAGCAATAGGACAGGGAGTAATAGTCTAAACTGAAAGAGGGTAGATTCAGTGAGATATAAGGAAGAAATGTTTTACAATGAGAGTGGTGAAACACTGGAACAGGCTGCTTAGAGTGGTGGTAGATGCCCCAATCCCTGGAAATAGTCAAGTTCAGACTGGACAAGACTTTGATTAACTTGATCTAGTTGAACATGTCCCTGCTCTTTGCAGGGCAGTTTGGATTAGACAACCTTTAAAGGTCCCTTCCAATCCAAACTATTCTATAGTTCAGTGATTCTAACAACTTCACTACTAGGTTTGTATCTATTTTTCTTAAAGGTGCTTTATTTTACATCACTGAAGGCCAAAACCACAGTGCTTATGTACTACTGAGGAACTTCCACAAAGGCCAAAGGAGCTGCTGTGCTCAGCATAACACAGGCCTTGGCTAACAGCTTGTTGCATATACCTCTCTCAAATAGAGGCAATGTATTAAATTCCTTCTTCATATAATATGACCGCAACTGATAATAATCTGCAAGCGCTCTGGTCCACAGTTATCACATGAAATACTTCATAATCCTATCACCATGTCTCTTAGCAGTAAATTCATTTAAACATATCCCATTTCTACCCTGACTATTACTGTGTCATGGGGATGACACCATACAAGAGGACAAAACAAGTACGCAAAGAGTGACATGGTGATCAGAATCTTTATCTGCAGCAAATAATGTAATACTTCAAGGAGCTCTTAGAGAGTCACAGATTTTCAAGTGCAAAGGGAACCTTTTTACAAACCATTTGTTATTTTTCTCTGAACTCTCCCCAGTTTGTAAAAATCTGTTTTAAAACACAGGCAGAAAACCTGGATATGTGGCATCATATGAACATTTTACCAGTGATTACTCCACAGTAGCTTATAGGTGGATCTTTGATGACACTGGGCTACCCACCATTCATGCCAGCCAAGAGTCTCTTTAAAACCATTCCCATGGTATGATAATATCTCACTTACTACGGCTTCTGGATAGCAACCATCTTTCATTTCCTAGAAAATGTTATGCAAAACTAGGTAAAATTCCTTGCAAAAATCCCAAAGATCAATTTGGCAAAATGTATTTTACCAAAATTACGCCAGATTACCCTGGGAAGATTACTGCATTGCTTATCAGGCTTTCCGCTATTTACCTGGAATAATTGTTTTGAGAACTGACTTGCAGTTTTCAAGTAATCATATTTAACTTTTCTTAACACTGCCAAAACAGGAAATGCCTTTAGACCTCTGGAACTTCTCAAATTTTCCAAGAACTAGAACTCAGCTATACTAAACTTTAATGATTTAGAGCCTGTGGACCAATTTTTTTCACTCTCGGGTGAAAATCATCCATTAGAGTTGATTTAATAATGGTTACTAGTGTTGCTTAACACATTCTCTAGTTAGCAGCACAAAAAGCGTACTTCATCATGTCTACAAGTGATAAGTACACCATCCTATTTATTTCTGAAGACATAAGTACCTATCTTAATCTATTTTTTTCTGCTCTGTGATTGATAATTACCATTTTCTCATCAGGCTTCAACCCACCATACAGATTTTGCTTCTTCCATGTAAGAAGTTTTCATCTTTGCCAGGGGCTTTTCATGGATATTTCAGTTTTACTATCAATTGCATACATTTCCTGTCTGTTGATTAGCACTTGCTCAATCAGCTTTGCCACTTTGTTTTATGTATTACACTTAAACTACTGTCTTTGGCATAATGAGGATTTTTAAAAATCAAAGGAGGAATCTACAAAGCAGGGGGTTTCGAGGCTTGAAGTTGAATGTTCTGCTCGCTTGTGTCTCCCTAGTCGATTTCACTCAGAGTATGTTCATCTTTGCTAACCCGGCCCTGTTCATATCATTAAAGGCCCGTGTTACCAGTTAGGCAAATAAAATGAGACTGTTGTTACTTGTAACTGAGCCACCACCAGCTTCTGTGTTTAGCTCAGTGTGTATCTGAACATAACACTTGGAAATAGAAAATTACTGTCATTAAGTTTTAGAAGTTCCAAGCATATTTCAGAAGCAGTTGGGCAAGATCTCTCCCATGTGTGACTGATGGCTAACCTGACAGTATCTGCACTATGCCACTGTATGCAAAGAAACTCTTAGAAGTCAAATACAACATTTATTTACCTGCAGTGAACAATCACTGGGGCATTCTTCTCTTCTGCACTCTGCATCGCCTCTTCCACTTCCAGTACTAGCTGTAACAGAGGCGGGGCTTGATCTGGTGTCTTCTGGTCTGGCCAAGACGTGTACCAGTAATGTTTCAGGTTTCTGACTTCTTCTCCTTTCTGCAACCCAGTTAAGACAAACACCACAAAGTTTTAAAAGAACTTCTGGTTGCAAATTGATACTGAAACCTGGCCTTGCCTTTAAGAATGAGATGAGTAAATCAATGCTAAACAGAACAGGAGATGCAAATGGCAAGCCATACAACACAGAAATCTGGATTTCAAATATCACGCCTGCACTTCAGTAAACTGCCTTAAAAAAAAAAAAAAAAAAAAAGGTATCTGCACTATGCCACTGTATGCAAAGAAACTCTTAGAAGTCAAATACAACATTTATTTACCTGCAGTGAACAATCACTGGGGCATTCTTCTCTTCTGCACTCTGCATCGCCTCTTCCACTTCCAGTACTAGCTGTAACAGAGGCGGGGCTTGATCTGGTGTCTTCTGGTCTGGCCAAGACGTGTACCAGTAATGTTTCAGGTTTCTGACTTCTTCTCCTTTCTGCAACCCAGTTAAGACAAACACCACAAAGTTTTAAAAGAACTTCTGGTTGCAAATTGATACTGAAACCTGGCCTTGCCTTTAAGAATGAGATGAGTAAATCAATGCTAAACAGAACAGGAGATGCAAATGGCAAGCCATACAACACAGAAATCTGGATTTCAAATATCACGCCTGCACTTCAGTAAACTGCCTTAAAAAAAAAAAAAAAAAGCATGCTGCTCTTTTAGTGCCAAAAGCTGTGTGCAAAACACTCCAGGCAGTCTGTTCCCTCTTGACAGATTCATTCAGCAAAGCCAGAACTGTGCTTGTGACATAATTGCTTTCATAACGTATTTGACAGACAGAGAGCCAGGAGCCTTATCTCTGTCTCTGATAGCTAGATAGATAGATGAGGGAGAGAGATGGGAGCTTATTTTTCTATCTTTTCTGACAGACAGACTCATATCAGTTTCCTGTCAATTCTACTCTTCTCTTAGACACGGTGAGAATTTCAGTGACACTACGGAAGGTGGGAATTGAATCTAGCTGCAGTCCAGGGCTTTTTGAGACACAAATTCTAATTCTCTCTCTCTCCCAGTATGGCTATAAATACAGCAAATCTGCTATTACCTTTTCTGGATGCCAAGTAGCATCACATGCTTCTGATTTTGTGTGTTCAAAGTGACATCCTTCTGCCTGATTTCTAAAGGTGCCAAACAGTAACATGGAGCTCAGGGAACCTTTCAGTCTTTACAGAAGCCAGCTGGCATAAGGCTAAGCAAATATCTTCAAAAGGTCCAGGAAGAGACGTGTTAGCTTCCACAACCTTCCCCTTAAACATATGGCTTGCCAAGTTATAAAAGGGGAGGTAAAAGAGAATTAATTTGTCTCTTTCTAAAGAACCAGGCACAAAAATCTGGAAGTAGTTTTTGTCATCTATACTCCTAAGTCCCTATGACTGTCACTGGATGTTAAAAGTGGTCTGGGGCTGTTCCATCCTTCTCTTCGGTTGAAAAAGCTTCTGCATAGCTTCGCAGTGAAACAGATTGGGGATGTGATATAGTTAAATCTTTTTTCTTTCTCAGACTGGATTAATTTTCAGATGGATAGATCAATTTCCCCCTTTGGCTTGTCACACAGTCACATAAACACTTGCGTGGGCACATGGGAGATATCACAAGGGTAGGAACAAAAGAGCTGGACAAACACTTGCTGCTCCAGCTTATATGGGTTTAAAGTGCTCATTGAAGCACAGCCACAGGAACCTTAAGGGTATGTTTAGCTCAGTTTAGGAAAAGAGTCTTACTATCATAGCACAGAGCCTGGCTTTAGGTTATTTGCTCTGACGAGAAGATACTCTGGTTAAGAGAGCGTAATTAGTTGTCATGAATAGTACTTGAGCTCGCTACAGTAAATCTGATCAAATTTCATAACTCCTGTGAAACATGAACATACACAGCTGCTTTTGAATGTGTGACTATGTGTGAGCAACAGAAGTTATGAACACAGGATTCTTAAGTGGGTTGTAGAAAACTGTAATAAAAGTGTTGTCAATAATACTCAGAAAAGTAAAAGATAAAAGTCATCTGAAGAAAAACACGAATCACTATATAAAGTCACTCATTTGACAGAAAAAGAGTCAAAGTACAAATAATGAACTCTGGATGCCCTTAGTTTTGACTACACTGTTACCAGTTTTATGCTTCTGCTTAGACAATCCCAACTTCTGCAGTTCCATACACTTCTTTGACTTAAACAAAATATTCTCTATTGGTGCCTCCTTGAGACTGAGAAGACTTGGAAACAAGTAGGAAGAAGCATGATTTAACTGATGGTTTGAATGCTACCATCATATATGCTGTAGCTGAGATCATGAATCAGTGGCTAGACACTGGCAGGTTCCTTTGAGAAAGGAAAACAAGCCTTGCTCGATTGCCTGAGCACTTTCTAAATTCCTAAAGCTTGCCAATTCCAGTCTCCTATTCTGAGTACACCCTGTAACACATGCAGTAATTGTACATGGCTGGTAGTGGTATCACATATTTCTGACCACTCCTGTTTAAGGGAAAACAAGAGTCAAATTTTCACTTCATTTCTCTAGTTTTCACTACCATGTCTTTTAACATACACCTAGTTGGAAGCCACTACTCCACTATTGCTATTAAATGACAAATGTACAGCTCTAGGCAATGTTAACCTGACAAACTGAAATTTCATTTCAGCTCTAGAACTCAGCAGTTAATTCCTGACATTTGAGGGTGGGAGGAAAGAGACACTGCCCCACTAGTACTGAAAACTGAAAAACAAACGAGGATGCGCTTAAAGAAAATAGTCTAATGATCAAATCGTTTGAGTAGGGAAGGAACTACATCCTTGGAGATGTGTATATGCAATAAAGGCTTTTGCATCATTTGGGAGAGAAAGCACTTGTCTGTCCTGGCTATTATTGAGAAAAACGTGTGGTATCCATACTTTTCTCCTTATGACTTTGCTGAACTCTGCCACCCTAGCTATTCTTTTTTTCTTTCTGTTACTGCCTGAACCTACTGGACATGCCAGCCCTGACAAATAATCTGACTTTCAGTTTCCTGGCTGTTGGGTTTTTTTTCCACTGTGGGATCCATGGTCATATATACAGAAAAGATATATTCATATATTGTGACTCTAAATTCTGAAGCTTCTTCTCTAATGTGAAGAGCTTCACCTAAGGAAGAACTGAGCAGGGACAAGAGAATTTGGGAAAAAACTATGAGGTTGCTGTTGGAAGAAAACATTCTGGAGGGATGAGTACTAGCTTGAAATATATTTGCGATATGGGAATACGGCTTATTACACGTGAATTGTTGTATATATAAGCTCTTCAGGACTGTCTCTCTGTTTTGTGCAACACCTATTAAAGTGATATTGATTTTTGGATATGCTACTGCAATACTGATATTAAAAGCCACTCCCTTGCAATTCCATCTCAAAATGGAACTGGCTATTACCTTCCTGAGAAAAATTTGAATGATCCTTCCCCAAGAAAAGAATCAAATTTCCTTCCAGAAATATAGCGAGGAAGTGATGTTTGGGTCTTTTCAGGGGTGAAGGAGTGTAGGAAAGAACATTTCAATCTAAATCTCTAAAGTTAATGTCAAGCTGAAAAAAAAGATTTGCAATACTAATATTAAAATGTTGTACTTAATTATTTAAAACAACTATGAACAACTGAGTGTAGTTTTTTATTGAGGAAATTTTGTTTTATCACCATGACTAAAAAGTGACTGATTCTGTTAGGTATCAGCATTCCATCAGAATTAATCTATGTTTATTCTTGCTGCTGCTCTGTAGTGTTTTAGATAAACTGTATTTAAGACCCCTGCAAGTCTGCAATGTACTTGTAAATATTCTTTACTTCCCACTCGTCGGGGAGCGTGATTTTCCTCTTTGCTGCCTTTGCCAAAAGCATGAGTGACAGACTTTCCACACTCTCAATCCAGGCATAGGATTTCATATGCTGGCTTTCTGCCTATTAGCATATGGCTAAAGAGATTTGAAACTGGTTGGATAAGAGGAGTTTTTTCAGTTTGGAAAGAAATTGTTGTGTTATACTGAGGTCAGGGGTAGATCTGGTAGATGAAAGAAGTATAAAGTTTATGTAAATAGACTGTTCTTACTAAAACATGTAGCTTGAGCTTCTAGAAGCTAGCAATGAAAACAGTTGTAAAATAGGATGCTGGTAATTTAAGTAGCATCCCAGTACTTAAAAAATTAAACCTGATTTTAAACTCTCCATCCACAAGATGATAATGTAAACATGGAGAATGCTGCGGTGAAAGTGTTTTTAAAGGTCATCAAGAATTTTAGCGTCTGGGAGGGGAACGATCCCTTAAAGCATCTTCCAAGTCAGATCGCTCAAAGAATAGATTAGCATGGTACCTATTAAAAGGTGTTCAGCCACGGTGAACAGAAGTGGTGCCACCATATCACTGACAAGTGCCAAGCAGACAAGTACTCCTACTGCTGAGAGAAACTGAAAACAGGTAAGCAAAATTAAAAAGCCTTTTCCCCAGTTCTCAACTCCCTCACTTCTGGTTAGCAGCACAAGTCATCTTAGGTATAAACAGCTGGTGAGTAGCCAGTAGTCTGACAGCATCCTAATAACAATCGTAAAAAGAAAAGAAGCACAACCTAAATATTTTTTAGGGGTTTTCCCATACTACAAAACATGTAAGGTGCCATGCAGGTAAAAGTTCCCTGTTAGTCATCAGTAACCCTTGTTTTAAGTCCATGGCTGGAAAAATAAACAAGCCTTTGAATTCTACAGAACATCATCACAGAGTTTAGCAGGTTATTCCATCGGTGCTGTCTGACTTGCAAAGGCTGGTAAGAAGCTACGCGTGAGCTAACATGTCACTTGAAATGACCAGTCAACACAGAAGACACAGGAACAGAATGAGTCACTGGTTTCTTCCACTGAGTGAACACCATACTATTACAATTGGCCTGTTAGCTTTGTACATAAGCAGTCTAAATCTCTGACTGCTTATTTTACTTTTTCTATGGTTTTGTATATTGGTGAACTGGACAAAACTATTATGACTTCAGTAATGAAAAGTGATATTTTTACAGCAGTAAACTGCGCAGAATATTTCTACACAACTCTCTATGAACATCTCCATTTAAGGGTTAAGACAGCTATATTACTGTAAGTACATTGGAATGATTTACCTTTAGGGTGATGAGCCTCAAACGGTAATCGTCTGCTTGTATGACTTGGTTAACTGTGATTTCTATTCCTTCATAGGTGACCTGTTCCTCTGGCCAATATTCTGTGCATTTCTGTGTGCAATATAAAATAAATCTAGTTAAGCAGGTATCAAGGGGGATTCATTTTTACTCCTCTGAAATTGGATATAGCACATGCATAGATGAATATGAATGAACCTTGTTTCTATAATAAGTGCAAGTTTCACTTTCTAAACAGGGACCACATTTCAAGTCATTTTTGCTGCATTCGTAATAGTCTGATTGCGTGATTAAAAATCCACAAATCAAGTAATGACTAACCAATGCTTTTAAATACACACATCCTTATTTATCTTTATGCAACTGATATGCATTTTGAAGGCTCATGAGAAAAGCCAGTGGCCATGTGCCTGTGTTTTTAGATTAATCCTTTCCTTAAGATAATAACGATTAGTATAATATAACTAGTGTTAATTACCAATATTTCTGTAGTGTATACACTGATATGGAAACACAAAATAAATATTTTCTATTTTTTATATTCAGAGAGCACTGACCCTTTATAAGATGATAGTTTACACAGGTTTTTTGTACAAAAGAACATGACTGGGGATGTTTTGGGAATTAGATTACGTACCAAATCCTCTTTAAATGGACACTGAGAATCTTTCAAAGCTAAGGAACTAAATGGAAGCAATAGCTGTGAGAGCTATTAGAGTACTATATTTGATTTTGCCAAAAACCAGTCAGAGATGCAACCAGCACAACCTGATAATTAGGAGAGGAGAAACTACAGCCCATTTGCAAATCTACCTCGTGGTACTCATACACTAGACATAAGTGAGAATTTGTAAGCACTCCTATCCTGGAAGAATGACTGAAAGGGCTGCAGGTTTTGCTTTGCAATTTCTCTTTAAACTAATCAATATGCAAAGGAAGAGACAAGCACTGCAACATGGTGCATGAACTAGTTCATGGACAAGAAATGACATGAACAGGCAGAGTCTGAGAAAAAGGCTCCCTTGTGGTAATGGAATAAGTTATCTCAGTAAGAATCTGGACAAACCCAGTTTAAGATGATACTTGTAAACATCTTGTTTTACATAGCTGTACACAATCTTGAAATTGTCTTGCTCTCCTCCACCAAAAATTATTTCACTTCAGGAGAAAGACTAACAACAGAAAAGTATCTTGCAAAGTTACTGAGTCAAAATTTTTGTGTGGGAGACTGAGAGTTGTTCCATCTGCATAGTGCATCAGTTAATAACCCACTGGGAATGTGGCCCACTGTGTCTCTGTAAAATTATTTACGCAGATTGCATTTTTTCTTCCTCTCCTCTTAAACTGCAGAATCCATTGTGAAAATTGTCAAGAGCGCTAGCAGCTATCAATAGCACAGACGTTGCTCTGCTTAAAGGAGTGGAGTAAGATTGCCCACTCATTTCTGTGGGCTGTCTGTCAGTTCAGATTAGATGTGACAGAGGGCTGAGATACAGAGCTTTTAATACTCACGTTAGCAAAGTCATTGCACTGAGGAACACAAAGCCTCTGTAACTAGCATCATTGTCGAACAAAGGTTTTGGATTTGAATCTATGTACTTCCGAATCCTGTTATTCATATATTAATATATGTCACAGAAGAAAGGGAATGAATATGGTAGACATGTACATGAAAGGACTTACCCTATATTTATGGCTGAGATTCCTGACACCATTTAGTTTTTGACACAAAAGTATCAGAAAAGACTCAGGAGCTCTACTGCAGTATATAGGCTGTAGCAAGCTCCAGTTATATAGTGCATTGGCACTACAGTGCACTGCTTCCCAAGACTGGTATGACAGGTGAAATACTTGGTCAGTGTGGATAAGAGGAAATTCAGATGTAAAGATTATTTTACATTCCTGTCACACATTCTTGCTGTGAAAACTATAGTGGGAGAACTTATCAGCAGATAATGTCATTCAGGACTAGTGTTTCCTCTGCATCATCTTCTTTAAACCGCTAAGTCCTTAAATGATTCTGGTAGATTATGCCATGACTTTTTAGTATCTTATTTGCCATGAACTGGCAATTCTGATCAATGAGCAAGCACTTCAGTGCTGCCTCTCAGAGTTTAAAATGTTCGTGCAAACAAAACATTTAGATAAGCAACATACTTTTACTTTGCATCACCAATGCCTTGACAGTATGCATCCAATCAGCCAGCTGTAATAACTGACCATTTTTAACTTGCAAAGCATGATAATTCTGTGACTGTCTTGTTCATGTCTTTTTTCACTAAAATCCAAGGTTAAATTTATCTACTTCACAACTGGGGAAAATAAAGGTCTGTGCACATGCATAATTACAGGACTAAGCTTTCAGCTAGCAGTTAAGCCATTATAACTCCATGTGTATGACAGAAGTACACTCATATTCTTGGCCTTCTAAGTGTCTGTAAAGCCTCTTCTCCAAAGGAAACTCACCTAAATTACTAATGGGTTCTCAGGGACAAGCTTTTACAAATACTGCTGCTGCAGCTTAAGAAACACCATCTGGATCTCTCCATTACACCTTGCTGCCAGTGGTGAGAGGGGATGCAGAGCCCAACACATGCCCAGACCACTTTCTCACGTCTTGCACTGTCAATAACAGCAGACATAAGCTCAGCTACCTGTCTGTGAACTGAAGCCCAGGCACATGGTCCTTGCAAGTCTGCTGTGGGGCAAATATTGCAGCATGTAAGTAATGAACAGCTGGAGGGCAGCAGTATTTTAAACTGCAAACAGAAATCACATTAGGTGGATTAGCAGAAACACCATCACAGTTCAACTTCTGGAAGTAGGGGGCAAACAGAAAATTTCAACATCTTAATTTCAATATTTCAAAAGCATTCAGGAAAAGGTCCTCCATATCCAAGTCAGCTTTAGTTGTTCATTATTGTAACTAGCATCTTTCATAATTCAGGGACAGCCTCAATTAACTGTGGATATAGACATTGAATCAAAACAACTGCAAGATAAAGCAGCACCAACTCTGTTGATTAAAGATATTCAACCGTACTAGTTATAGGGTACTATTGTTTTTTGATTCCTTTAGAAAGAACTTGAAAGACTGTCTCCAAATAGAGCTGGCTTTGAAGAGGTTTCAGGTCAGCTGGGAGAGGAAAAATGGCAAAACCAGCAGTAGGCTAAGTCAGCAAAAGAAGACTTACAGTAAACTGATCTGAAAGAGAAGCCCACATCTTCTCTGAGCCTGAAGAATTTAATGCTGGCTCTGATTGCTCAGGCCACTGAACCAATTTCTGTTCGCTGGTTTAGCATCTATGCCAAAAATATTTGTTAGAGTACAGATAAAAATACAGACTATATGTAACACCATTACCTCATTCATCTCTTCTATATTGGTAATCATGACAATGATGGGAGAACGCTCCTGCCACACCATTCTCCAGAAATCACTGACAGTATTAACTATCGGTCCCTGAGTAGCAATATATACCTTTTCCTCTCCTCCATAGCCCTGCCAACAAAACAACAAGAGATCAATTTTAACAGGGATGACCACCACAACCTTGAAGGTTCAGTCTTTAAAACAGAGAGCTACCACTGGTTGGAATGGTGACTCCATGGCATCAGTTGTTCTCCTCTCTGGCTTGCTCCTGCACATGTGTACGTGGAGCAAAGGCACAATATAGACTCACATAATTCCAGCAATGAGTGTCCAACAGCCTTGAGGTGACTCTGGCTAGGTCAAGAGCCTTATTCAGGCTTATTATCCAGTGCCTCAGTCAGGCCAGCTGATGAGCAATTTGCATCAAGAAGTGCAGAAGTGTGTTTTTGTCTGGTCTCAACCTGTACAGTTGCACTCAGACTTGGTTTTCCGTTAATATAAGCAGGAGAAAAGAGCAATCACTTCAACTAGAATGCCTTTAAAAGCCAGTGGATGTTGCAGTTCTATTTGCATTAACAGTGGCTGATAGAGGCTACACAGACACATTGGACTATTGAGCTCTTACCCTGATGTAGTTAGCATTGATGTAAGAGCTAAGGGGGTCGTCCTGATCAGCTGAGGTAAGGCACACTCTGCTGTGAGGATCTGAAAGGTGTAAAGAGGTAAGTAATAGTTTATCAGTTGCTCAGAGGAGAGAGAGACACACACACACAAGTTCATTTTGTACAGCGAGACATTTACATGCATTCATAGCCCTCACAACAGATGTGAGCGGCCTTGGAGAGCTTCCATGTCAAAACGTTACCATAAAAAGAAAAAGGGTGGTTGGGGTAATTTGGCTTCTTCTGATAGTTTTATCCACTCTCTGAAGCCTGGTTAATTGTTCCTGTTGCAGACTCAGTGTCCCAGGGTGACTCTGGAAAGGCAGTTTTCTGCTCCAGGAAATTATTTCTCAATTTGTTAGGTCAACAAACTCATTCTGGCTTGTAAGACATTAGAATATTGTTTGTGAAATGACAGCAAACAGCTTTTCTCCCAAACCATAAACACGCATTCCTTGCACACAGGCAAGCCAGATGACAATAACTCTTTCCCTGTTTTGTCTTGCAATGGACTCAACTCCAAGATGTGCTATTAACAAATATAATGGTTAAAGAGAAATTAAAGAATGTTAACAGTCTCTTGTACTTTGCATAAGCCTCTTCAGTACTTCAGTCTCCCTCACTGGAGCTGTTTATGAAGCGTTACTTGTTTTAATAAGACAAATGAAAACATTATTCCCCCTGAGAAGTTCAGTCCAATTCCCACTGAAGTCAAAGGGAGCTGTTCCACTGATTTTAAGGTAAGCTGACACAGGCCCACGTTCATCCACTTTCACTAGCGCTACACAGTCTGTCATCATTGACATGAAACCTCCTCCTGACAGAGGTCTCAGCAACAAGCAACACCATATATCACCAGGAGAATATTAAAAACAAACCACGCATTACTTCTTAAAAAAATCCAGCCTGCTTAGAAACCAGAACAAAACAAAAAAATAGGCAAAACTGGTGTGATACTGGGTAAAGCACAAAGGACTAAGCACACTGTAATTTCTACAGTACTTCAAACACAGACTCAGCATGAAAAGCTGTCCTTTGAATGGATTCATGTTATCTATCATGTGATAAAATAATCACAATATACAAAGCAAAGATACTAACAAAGATACTGTTTCATAGCATGGAAGTACTGAAAACAGCAAATTCTTTTCTAATACAGTTCTCTCCTGCTCAACTTTGCTCGTGTCTCTAGTGCTGGAGTGACGGTGGGACAAGAGGTAAAATATGCTTTTAAATCAGTAATTTCTGATAACATGTCATACTGTTAGAAAGGTGACGTTGGTTGCCACTTGTTTATTCAAATGTTACTGGACTGGGTAGTTAGACTCCTTGCATGAACTCCCTTTGCCTAGGTTTTACACAGTCATCCATAGAGTCTGCTGAAGTCTGAGTAACTACTACATGATTTTTCATTACTAATAATAGCAGTAATACTATGTTGTCCATTTTATGATGGGTCTTCAGGGAGAAATAAAATGGATATGAAGACCTCTATGAACAGATGCCACAGACTTTTAAGCACAGATTTCATTTAGTATTCTTCAACTACAGCAGAGTTCTAGTTACTTTTCACTGTAGACTTTTTTATTGCTGCATCCACAAATATTAAAACAATATTCAGAATACACTTTTACTTTGAATTATAATACTTGGCTTGTGATTTTTCTGTTAATGTAGTATTTATATTTGTTAAGGTAGTATGCTAGCAAACAGTCCCAACCTTAAGAAAGGCCTATCAATACACTGTTAATACAAGAATGTGCACTGGTTTGCAGAAAGTGTAACCAAAACTGAATTGCATATCTTAGAAATATATAATCAGGAATAAGTCCTCCTTTAAAAAAAACAACAAACATAACAAGACTTCAATACAGAAGTTTACAGTATGAATTTGAAATTTTTAATAGAGAGGCATTTAAGCAAAATCAAATCCTACTCTTAATGAAAAAATTTCTCCCAGGGCAAAATCAGTGCACAGGCCAGATTCAAGAAGACATCAAGCCTTTAAAAAAGCAGTAGTAGTCTGTATGTCTAAGAAACCAAATGATATGCCAGCTATTTTTTCCACAGTCTCTTTTATGGCCATTTTGGGTTGATACTACATCTGACATTTTAGAGGAACTTGCTAAAGTTAACTGAAATATTTTGCATAACTTAAAATGGTGTAAAAGCAATAGAGCTATGTAGAAATTTAACAAGGCTGTCCAGATGTTACTTTTGAGAAAAGAATTCAATGAGACTGATGTACAATGTATTCAAATAAATTCTGGCCATCTCTGGAATTCTAAAGCAAAAACATTATTTTCTGTATATTCAAAAAGCGCCTCCAAACATCTTAGAGAAAGGTTATCATTTTCCAGGAAGTGCCATAGGACTCAACCCCAGAAAAGGACTGTCTACAAACAAACAAATTCATAATTACGAAATATCCAAATCAATGTCCTCAGCTTGGCATTTTTCCCAAAACACCCTTCTGCCATCAAAAAGCCACTTTCTAAGCCATTTTACTACTAACAGAAAAATTGGAGAATCTTCAAAAAGAATCTACTACCAAAAAAAATATAAAAGAGATGAATTATAGACTACTATCCTGTCTCTCACTCACTACAATCAACTCTAGGGTTGCGAGTAACTGACCATTATGTTAAAGTGACTGCTTACCTTTTAATGATAGCTGCCCAGACTGCTTCTGGCAACGTAGCTGGTAAGGGAATTTTAGTTACTTTTTAAATTCAGGTTTTGGGTTTGACTCCAGTTTGGCAATTAAGCCTTTACTGTTCCCTACAATAATCAGTTGTTTGAGTTTGCTCTGTTGCAGCTTGTTCAGTAGTTCCTGCCATTGCTGCCTTCTGCAGCTAGAACTTGGAAGAATGCAAAGTAGATACTTCAAGACAGTGTTGGCTACATTTGGTCAGCTCAGAAATGAAAAAGTCAGTGGATGGTTAAAGCCTGAAAAGCACTGGACTCTTCCTCATCTTGCCTCCAGTTCCCTCTCCTACTTTGTGCATGGATAGTTTACTGGGACCCTCAGCTTTGAAGCACAGAGGGGATGTTTAGCTCTCCTTGTTAACCTCTTTACTGCCAGCACCAAGCCCTTCAAAACAGAGATAGTTGGGTAGAAGTGAAGAGTCAGACCTCTACTTTCCTCAGCAATATCAAGACATCCTTTGGCCACAGCCAGGGACAATGATGTACAGAGGTCACTACTTCTAGAATTCATTCAGAAAAAATATCCAGAACACAATGAGCTTAGAATAAGCTTGTTAATCCTTGGAGGCATAGAATCATAGAATGATTTGGGTTGAAAAAGATCCTTAAGATCATCAGCATGTGAAGAACTGACTACAACCCCCATTCATCATCCCCCTGCACTGCTCAGGGAGGGAGGAGGCAGAGAAATCAGAAGCGTAGTTGTGCCCAGGAAGAAGCGAGGGGTGGGAGGAAAGTGTTTTAAAGATTTGGTTTTTGTTTATTACCTTACTCTGACTTCTAATTGGCAATAAATAAAAACAATTTCCCCAAGTCAAGTCTGTTTTGCTGGTGACGATAATTGCTGAATGACCAATCTCCGCCTTATCTCAATCCACGAGCCCTTTGTTATATTTTTTCTCCCCCATCCAGGTGAGGAGGGGAAGGGATAGAGCAGGTTTGATGGGCACCTGGCACCCAGCCAGAGTCAACTCACCACACAGCAACTCTGATGTTTCAGTTAAAACATCCAATATGAGATATTTAAAATGGATCCAGTTCTCAAAGTACACATTAGATAACAAATTCAGAAAATATAGATCACTCAAGTCTAGCAGTCTGGGCATCTGAAATCGCTACTTATCACGACTTAGGCAATCTTCCCTGTCCAGCAAAACCAGTGAATTAATACTTAAATGATTCACCTCAGTCAGCTCCCAATATTCTCAGTTTGCATTTGAGGCACGATTCTGAGAAAAGCATTAGTTGGGAAAACGAAATTGCTAGAATTTAGTCCTTCGAAAGTGTTTAATCAAAGAAACCACTAAAGTAACATCTGAATAAACACATCAAGTTCTTGGGCAGAATTTTTAATCAGCACCACAAGATGCAATTCTAATTACTTAAAAACCGAAGTGCTACAGATGTTCAGTGAATCTTAGGTCCTTCATGTTCTTCTGCTTCATTTGAAGCAGTGCTGCTGCTTCATAAACATGGCCTGTGGACAACACATGGGAGTGACAATACATTTGATGCCTTCTGGAAAGGAAAGTGCAAAGCCCTTCAAGCACGAGGAATAAGCTACCCTGCCTCAGTGAGTTAAAAAGAACGAAACTTACTTGGGAGAATTGTTTTGTAGCGATTCTTACGCACTAAGCCTGGAATATCATATTCCTTTGGATCCACAAAGTTCATTGGAATTTCCTGTTTAAAAAACCAAAACAACCAACACAAAACACAGTAGTTAGTATTATTAAATTCACAAAAGGAATAAAAAACCCAAGCCCATTACGTCCTGCCTGTGAGGGAGGCAAAGTGATGAAGTCAACTGAGACATATGGTACAGTACTTCCAGCAATTTACCACCAGAATATGATTGATGTTTCCTTTTACTGTCACTGGCTTTCTTTTCTGAAATCCTTAATATGAAAATGCTCATAGTGACTAATTCATTGAGTAATATATGCGACGGCATTATGTTAGCTCCTAATATTATTAGAACTGAATTGCATGTGTAGGCACAGAACTAAGCAAAAGGTGGTACGTAAGATACTCTGCTCCAAAAGCGATGGACCTCAGACACCATCCTTTCTGACTCACACTCCTCCTTCCTCTCTGAGGGTGGAAGGAAATAATTTGCTAATGACTCTCACCAGCAACCAGTTATAACCTACATGATGACAGGCTGGTGTATTGATCTGACTCTATGGAGCTGAGGAAGTGTCACTCTTTGCCCACCACACTTTACAGCTCCACAGGCAAGGACAGCAAAGAAATGTTCAGGGATTACCCACTCTCTACACTACTGACCCAAAGAACACACAAAGAGGACCTTCTTATTCTCCACTACTCATTCTCCTGCAAGTAAGTGGCCAATGCCATGCAGAAACAAACAGGAACCTTCTACCAGCTGCAGTTAGTAGGCATGTGATGAGATGGGATATGTCAACCAGGCTCAGCAGAGGAAGAGCTCATGGGAGCTTGGGAGCACAGCTGATCATCCCAGCTGCTGCACACTGGATTTGAGAGGCCAGTACTAGACATACTGGTAACAGGAGTCAGGGTTACGTAAGACAGGCCTCACTCCGGGAAGAAATTAAAATGAACAATTATGGACTATGTTAAATTCTGGAGCTTTAGAACACTATTCGTATTATGTCTCCTACACAGCACTGAATGTACTGTTTGGCTTAACCCAAGGCAACTAATAAAAACATTTTGTTGAAGTAATTTCCTATCAATTTGAGGAACTCCATGGGAATGAAACCTTCATGTTTTCTTCAATTGTTACTTGGTATTTAGTCACCCAAAACTCTTCTTGAGCCAAGCTCCATGGTTTGTCTTTGGGACTTAGTCGACTGTTTACTGCTCAAGCAAAATCTTGGTGAAATCTACAGGACTTCTGCCTGAGTCAAAACTCTAAGTCTTGTAAGAATTTCAGGACTTAGTTCTGCAAGTGACATCCACTCTGAGTTTTCTTCCAAAATGAAACACAGCTGCTTGCTTCATCGTGGATCTGGACTTTGAAAAAAACCTAGTAGGTTGGACAGACTGAAAATACAGGATGCAAAGCTAGTGGGTGATAACTGTTTCATAAAAAAAATAACTAGATTACAATTTTTAATTACAGAAATTACATTCTGATTACACAGCATTTTTATCTACGCTTTTTCAGTTTTCATTAAAGAATGAAAATGACTTGGGATAGTTTGGCTGTTAAATGATTTTTCTGAACACCAGGAAAACAAATTCAAAGTCTCTCAGAGAAACAAAGCATATTTTTTCCTACTACTAACATAATTTTCTTTGCTTGAATGCTACAGTGCACCTCAGAGACAGATGAAACTGTATGTAGACTTGTTCAGCAGTCAATTCAGACACTCGCTAAGCGAACATTTCCTCCCTAGAACAGCAATAGATGCTTTGCTTTAAAATAATCAGGGCTTGCCTATACAGAAGCTGCTTTTCTTCAACTTGTACAGTGATAAGTGAATGAAGGACCACAGATATCTGGTGGTCTGTTTTAAACAGTAGTCCAGACAATTTCATTTCCCCCTGCACTTGTAAAGTGGGAGAAAACACAACTCCTGAAACTGCACAAGGAGGGAGGACAGCAAGTGATGCTCAAAGTCCTTTCAGACCCCTGCAAGTCATAAGAACAGGCTGAAAGAGTTGTTAGCTGCAAAACATCATTTTCCTCCTGCTCTGCTGACTTTCCATGCTTAAAGAATATATGAATTGGCAGCATTAACTTCAGTAGCTCTTGATCATGCACTCTGAAATACCCCAGCATACAAAGACCTCTGTAACCCTGGTTACCTCTTATCTTTTACAGGAATTTACAACCCTGCCTAGTAGGCATAATACTCCTAGTCACTGCAGCATTTTGTGTATTTTTTTTGTCCAGTATAATAAACATGACAATGTCTATCACAAGGACACTCAAGCACCTAGGGAAGAGACTTACAGAGTGCAAAGATCTGGAAAGCCAGTGTACTCACTACACCAAAGTCTTTATCCTAAACTACTTAGAAATCAAGTTTTCAACTTCTTGCTTCACCTGTGTGCATGTATTTTTTCCCCAAATGTGGCAAAGAATTCTTTCTCCCAAAGCAACAGTGGTTACAGTGAGCCAAAGAAACGTATTTCAGAATCCTAAAACCAACTGATAGAACAGCTTGCAACTAGTAAATAATTTTTGTGCAGAAAAAAAATCAGTAATACATACTTTCTACAGCTCTTGCTGAGTGACACAACCATCCTGTGCTTTGGTTATCTGGAGAACATTCAGGCTTGGAAAGTAGCTCCGTGCCAAGCATTCAACAGCAAAGTGCATGTACTTGGACTAATTGAATCCCTAGGGCAACTCCAGGCATATTTAAAGAAATTATGTGTATAGAAAACCTGGATTTTCTTCTGTACTCTAGTGAAAAACTTCGATATTTTTGTAGTAGCATGTAGTACCATGCTGACAGGAAAAAAAACAGAGTTGTGAAAATAGAGATCTTTTTGTTGTTGTTGCCAGAATGAATGCTCTGGTTTTTAAATAACAATATCACTGAAAGCTTTCAGACATTGTCATTTCAAAGCGTGACGAATTTTGGAATTGCATTAAATGTTACACTGATAGAAGTGGAGTTTGTATATACTAACTTTAGACTTTCAGAAAATAATAGCAAGGTTTATAGAGAAGAGACAACATATGCTTTCAGATGCTTCTAGAAGACAGAGGTCAGATACTCACAAAGAACTCTGCCTGGAGTATGAAAGGATCCAGTGCTTTCTTGTGCAGTTCCTCTTCAGTGAGGATGTTTGATGCTGTCTGGAGGTATTCTTGAGCTGACTGTTCCCGTGGTGACATAACATAGCCAAAACCTTGCTCAGAACAGCCTGGGGTACACATATCCAGTGTGAGTGAAACATTTGAACCTCTCCTGCAAAACAGAGCAATCAGAGTTTGCTTACAGCACAACAGACTGACTCGTCACTGACAGCAATGGGTACAGTCCCAATGATAAATAGCAATTTAGAAAAGCACCCAGCTGGTTCAGTTGTGTACATTTTGGTCACTGACTGCAAATAATGGGTGATGCTTCTTGTGTAGACAAGACCAGGAGATGATTTTGTACACTGGAATATGAAAACCAACACTTTTGAAGTGTTGTCTGTAGTGAGATAACCGTATACTTTGTCGCCTAAACACAAGCAACTTGCTTGTCAAATGTGCTGAGCAGGCAATTGCAGGAAAGTTCTCATACTTGTGGAAATCATACCATATTTTTGGATATCTGAATATGGATTGACATTTTAGACACCACAGGTGAAAATATTGGTCTCAGTTTTCGTCAGGCCAGATCCTACTGAGTAACTATTTATTTGTAGCATAGACAACATCGGTGGGGTAAGATCTTGGGATAAACATTACCAATTCAACATAAATAAAAATATGAGATGCAAACCATTACAGCAAATAACTTTTCCATCTGAAAACTTTCTTTCCACAACACTACATCATAAGAAGGCTAAAATGAAGGTCCCGACATTTTAAAAGTAACATTAAAAACAGAGATGCTGTTAAGTGTAGAATTTTTAGTGGCTTTCATTTGTTAGCCACACAATAAAATGAAAAAGTCAAAATGTCTGCATTTATTGAATGCAGTTTCAAAGCATTTCTGAGCTTCTGTCAACCTCACATATCACAGACAGAAGATTCAAATGCCATCAGTGAATCTACATTCAATAATCTTCAATATAATAATAAAATTATACAATATGATTGTTACTAGATGTATTGTTCTATACATTCACATGGTAAACCTATTTTTGATTATTCTCAACTGGCAGTGTTTGGGAAGTGTTTGCAGGAGCTATTGAAAAACCATGCAAACATACAGGAATGACTAGCTCACAAAGAAGACAGTAGAAGTTATCTGGATCACAGCCTTTTTCTGGATTCAGGTGTTTTTCCAAAAGAATGTGCAGCCAGCATCCTGCTATGCTTCACAGTCATGGGGAATGGATTTTTAAAGAAACATGACCACTACTGGTAGACAGTGAATCTTTAGTGACACCTTTCAAAAGATTTTGACCCTACTGTGTGCTGTTAGATCCTTTCCAGAAATAGATGCATTTGATAACAAATGCTTTTGATTCTTTTAAGGTAGAAGACCCTATGTACCTAGAGATATTAATAGTTCTTCAGCATGAGGAAATTAGATTGTTTCATCTTAAGAGTAACATTCAGTGCTGTTTGAATTTAGTTAGTGACTAGTCTAATGGTGTAGGTGGTTAAAGAATGAGAGGGAAATAAGATGGAGAAGCAGAATGGATGCAAAAGAAGGGTGGGTAGATAATTCATCACAACACTGAACAAAGGAGTGACCAATGCTTGATGTAAATGAAATCTATCAGAGCACAGCCCAAACCTGAAAAGATGTCTGGCTTCTCAAGCACACATGTAGGTTGAAAACGAGTTTATTTTACATCTTAAGTGCACACATTCTACATAGTGTGAGCACTTCAAGTAATTGCTTTCTTTTTCCCGTCTCTATTTCTTTGACGGTTTTTAAATTGTAATTCATTACTTGAATCAACTGATATTCCCCAATTGTCTTGAAACAGTGAGTTTCCTTCCTGCAAGCTAGTGGTCACCTGAGAAGAAATGTCAGCATCTTTAAAATCAGAGAGATAAAATGAAATCAGGGATGATGATGCATTTGAAGCCCTATCTTGCCCATAATGAAAAACAATGGCAAAACTCATTGGTAGCAGCAGGTTCAAGGACAAGCCCCAGAGGTTACTGCAATCTCATACTTAAAGTAGAAAAATATAATAATAAAAGGTAGGACAGTTTAGGACAAATGTAATCAAGAATAAAGTGAGGAAAAAAATTCTAAGCTCACAGTGGAAATTAAAAGCTTCTTCTGTAACGTCACCTTTTACTGTGTCATGTGGCACTTTGGAAACTCAGCATCATGTTTTTTAAAAGTTCTGCCCTTTAAGTTTCAGATAGGAGAACTAATTATGGTTAGAACTCCAATTAAGCTTGAAAATCTGGAAATAAAGAAATGTGATGTTTTGCTACGTTGGGCCCTTCAGTAACCTCATTCTTCTTCATAACATCATCACCTTTGCAGAATTTCTTAATGAAATTTCTATCCTCAAGATTTTTGTTTTCTTTCACCAAGACAACTGAAAGAACACAAAACAGAAAAAGATGCAAGCTGCCAACAATATAAACTCCAGCTTCCTGTGGTCCACAGAACAAAGGACAGGAACCTTAAACCAAGCTCAGCCTCAGAGATGAGGATGCCAAGTCTGGTGTGCCTATTTTCACTCATCTATTCACACACACAGAGACACACTGGCAAAGTGAAATAAAATAATCTTATAGATGAAAGTATAAGGATAGTTCAGTCCAACTGAATGCTTAGTAACTCTGGTGAACTGTGCCAGCTCACACATTCTGGAATTCACCCACGGATGGGTCTTTCAAAGGTCTTCCATTACAGGTGACACTTTTGTGAGATGTATGAGTGAAGATGGAGAAATGCAACAAATCAATACTGCATCATTCCTATCTTCCTTTTATCTTAATATGCTTTTTCCCCGCTGTGAGTCTCTCTGAGGAGCTTCATTGTCCCTGCTGCTTGAAGGAATGAACACCAGCTAACCCCAAAGTTTCATTACTTGCTTAATTTCAAAGGAATTCATTTACTTTTGGATTAAGTCATTTATTTGTGAATTATTGCAGATTACCATTTGTCCTATGGTTTGCTTTTGGAGAAAGGACTAATATTCCAGCACAAGTGACAAAAAAAAATAATTAATAAGATCCACCTCTTTCAGAGGTAAAAGCTTCCACTGACTGATAGTGGATTTCATGTTAGGCAGTTGCTGTCTTGGGGAACGGCAAGAGAATGATCAAATACAAATGGGTATTTCAAAGGAAGGAAATTACACTTTTGAGTTACACTTGTTGACAGCCATCTAGAAACTGTATCGTTTTTGGCTAATGTGCTTACATTTATAACTAGACTGAAAACAAGACAGGAAATAAAGCAGGTGCTTGGCCTTAAGACCACATTTTAAAGTGACATTCATGAAGGCAATAAAGCTTCCTACCAGGCACACAGCTCCTATATCCACAAAATCTGGGACCAAACTTTCCCCTATTAATGACATCTACCCTACCTTTCTTGCAAGCCCACGGATTTAACCGTTAGAGTAGCTGGATCTGTCTCCACTTTAATGTCCATTACGCAGTCAAAGACCGGAGTCTCCGGTACAGGATCCAAATCTAGGAAGTCATCCTCATTTTTATCCTCTGTCCACTCTGAGTACGTGAATGAAGGCTGCCGGCTCACAGATTGGCGTCTGTCCTCTTGTAGTGGAAAGGGGGGCTCTGGACGGGCTCTGAGTAGATGCCAAAACTGGAGGAAACAAACATTTAAAAAAGCTTTCTGCTTGTTGCCAGCCCTTCCATACAGCCTAGGGGGTGGGTCTTTACGGCAGCATCCCAGCTGGCTATAACGTATTAGAATCGGAGAGGACTGAAGAGGACAGGAATGTTCCATGCAGGAGTAGCTTTGTGGTGCGTGTTACAAGGATTCACATCTACCCATTCAAACCTGCTTTCAGCCACAGAGGTTTCAGCAGAGCTGGCCAGGCTTAACTCGGGGATACAGCGGGAGCGGAATGTGCTTGTGACCATCATATGCAAGCCAACGTGATACCACTGTCCTTTTGTTCAGTTTCTTACCATTCCTAGGCTTGTTTACAAAATAACAAACTACTATACTATTCTACAAATCATAACTCTCCTAACTTAATTGTTTTTCATCGAAAATTTAGATATAGCTGATTTTCTTGAATTGCACATCTTTGATAATCTGGCACTGTAACCTGAATTCATGTATAAATGAATAATTTTTTAAAGTGGCCTTGATTTTGAGGTTCAGAATGCCCATTTCAGTTTCTGGCCAGTGTCAAAGCCTGTTCTGTAATCTAATTACCTGATTTAAACATGGTATAGACATTAAATAATGGATCTTTGTGAAGTTCTAGGACATAAACACAATATTTAAGTTTATAATATAAACTAATGAAAGGCTTGATATGGCAAAAATCTAAAAAATTACTGTATCATGTTGGTTTGCATTTGGAGAATGTATAAGTAGACTGTTTAATCCTATACACAGGTCTCAGTTAAAAATTTCAAGTTCACCTCTGAATTCCAGGATCTGGAATCTTAAGCCAACTTCAACCTGCTAGAAGTAAACTACGACCAGTATCACTCAGTCTAAATGTTATACAAACTATATTGCACTGCCATGCATCCTTTTGAGACTAAGAAGAACAGGTCCTATTTTCCAAAGTAAAGTCTCTTCTGTCCTTTCCTTATATGACTTTTAAATGGGCAGCTGAATTTAGAAAACTTGCCATTAAAAATTTCTCTTCCTAGGCTACTAAAGCACATTAGCTTGTATGGGATTTTGAACCTCTATTTTCTTGTGCCTGTGTGTCTTCATGTACTCTCATTTCTATAAGAAAGAAGGAAAGTGAAGCAAGATTTAATTTCTGTCCATAGTCAGCTTTAGCAAATGTTAGACTCTCACAAAGCAGCAGTATTAATTTTACAGTTACTTCACACAAAATGCTTTTTTTGTTTCAGTTAATCAGAGTATACAGTAATTACAAAAGTAAACATAGGAACATGATTACCAGACTTATTTATGCAAACGTGGGGCCCAATCTGACTCTGTCCTACATGCTTGAGCTGCTGGATGACAAGCAAGAAGGTTGAAGATCTGATTCTGTTTTCATTCCCTGAGATGATTGCTGGAGCCTGGCAGTCCCACAGTATCAGCCACGGTTCTTTCACATACTGCAACTGTAATAGCTGAGCAGTTCATAGTGTAAAGTATGTGCTCAGCAACTTTATACTGCTGAAGAGTGCTTTTGTTAACTAAAATCAACACTTGAGCTAAGGGCCAAGTTGAAGGTCTAGGTACCAATTATGTATTGCAGATTCTAGAGCTGGTATGGTGACACAGGATTGATTTTACAGGTGATTTAACACACTGTAAATCCAAAGGAACGGAGAAGTTCACCCTAGAAACAAAGCAGCTTTTCTTTAGACTGAAAGAAGTGATAAAGAGCTGCCCAAGACACTGGAAGAAATTACGTTATACTTAGAAGTGATGGGGTTAAACTAAAGAATGGAAAAATAGTCAGCTCTGAAAACCTGTTCAGGAGGACTAGACAGCTCTATGCTGTCACAACTTCCCCAATACAGGAATGAGCTGGACTCTAGCAAGTGCACATACCAGACAGGGCCTCTCTTGGTGTCACTTCTGAGAATCTGCTTGACCACCACTTCTCAGCCTCATTAGGTGGCCCAACAGTTATTGCTCTACATTAAAGCAACAAAGTCCCTGTATAAAAAGACACATTTTCTCCCTTCCCCAGGGAACTACGAAATCATTACTGTAAGTTACTACAGTTGCTGAATTAAAAAAAAATAAATTAAAAAAAATAAAAATGTATCTGCATAAGCTGCTTTTCAGTATTTATCATCCAATGGGACTAATCTATCAGGACCATCTATAAAGACAGAATGGTATATTTGGGAAAGAAAAACTTCATCATAAAGGCACTCCTTAATGGGAAACACCCCTTCTAGCAGCACATCACTTAAAACCCATGGGGGGGGGAAAAAAAAAAAAAAAAAAAGAAAACACCCTCAGCTGAGAAAGAAGGAAAATCAAGAAAACTGTCTTCATGCAACCATCTGTTGTCCACTATTCTAGAAACCCTGCTTAGCTCCATCACCACATTATTTTCAGCTGAGTACTATTTTACACCTTATTCCCTAAATACTGATAGAAGCAGATGTATTCAAATTGCAAAGCATGTAGACCTGGACTGCATCAAAAGAAACATGACCAGCAAGGTTGAGTGAGGTGATTCTGCCCCTCTACTCTGCTCTCGTGAGACCCCACCTGGAGTACTGCATCCAGTTTTGGAGTCCTCAGCACAAGAAAGACACAGACCTATTACAGTGAGTCCAGAGGAGAGCCACGAAGATGATCAGAGGGCTGGAGCACCTCTCCTATGAGGACAGGCCGAGAGAGTTGGGATTGTTCAGTGTGGAGATGAGAAGACTCCAGGAAGACTTTATTGCAGCCTTTCAATACTTATAAAGAGGCCTTTATAAGAAAGATGGGGACAGACTTTTTAGTGGGGCCTGTAGCAATAGGACAGAGAGTAATGACTTTAAACTGAAAGAAGGTAGATTCAGATGTGATATGAGAAAGAAATGTCCTATGCTGAGAGTGGTGAAACACTGGAACACTTGCCCAGAGATGTAGGTGCCCCACCCCTGGGAAACAGTCATGGCGAGGTTGGACAGGGCTCTGAGCAACCTCTCTAGTTGAAGATGCCTGTGCTCATTGCAGTGAGGGTTTAAAGGTCCCTTCCAACTCAAACCATCTATGATTCCATGTCAGAGGGTAACAGGCAGGTAGGAAGGGACAAGGCTCACATGCTTTCTCTAAACAGCCTGTCCTTCCTAATGCCACTGTTAGAGAGAAGATACTGGGCAAGATGGACCATTGGCCTGACCTCATAGGACATTTCTTACGTTCTGGTTCTCTGCAACTTGTCCAGTGAACAGACTGCCACAGAGATATTCATGCCTCCACTCTAGCTAGAAAACTTAGCACAGACCACAGAAATACAAAACAGAGCAAGCTTCACTATATGGAAACTGTTATTAACCCTGCTTTCTGTATAAAAGTTTTGACCAACACTTAAAAATGGGCCAAGTCCACTCTCATCTACACCAGTGTTCACTTGCAAGAAATTACTACACATGCAAAGCAGTTCAAAGTGATATCAGAATTTCTGGCCACAGAGAGCTCTCATTTAAAGTTACTTGCTGTACTAAGAATGGGTCAGCAATAAAATGTTTCCATCCAGCAACAACTAGGTTGGATATATAGAGAAATCACACCCCTGCTATTTTGATTTCCAGCTCAGAATGTTTTGCTCCAAAATTACCTGGAAATCACACAGTTTATCACAATTCTCAGATGTCTCAATTTTGTTCCTTAATATTTGCAATTACAAAATCACCCAAAGTTTATTTTTGAAGACAAAAATTCATCTGGATAAGGAACAGCAGCATCAAAAAAGCAGAAAATTGCATAAGCCCAGCTAACTACCTTGCCTACATCAATGATCACAATAATAGAGGCATTAACAAAAATTACTTCACCTTGTGACTAGTTTTAAAAAGCACATTCACCCGACACATTAAACAGAAGATTTTGTCACCGTGCTGCCTCTGAGTGAACTTAACCATGGTATATACTATAACAAACTTTCTACCAGCAAGCGTGGCCAGCAAATCAAAGGAGGTATTATTCCCCTCTCCTTGGCACTGATGCAGCAGCAGCACCTTGAATACCGTGTCCAATTTTAGTCCCTCCAGTTTAAGACAGATAGAAAAAACTGGAGTGGGCCCAGTGGAGGGCTACAAAGGAGGCCAGGTATCTGGAGAACATGATCTTTGAAAAAGGTGGAAGGAATTGGGCTTGTTCAGCCTGGTGAATAGGAGGCTGGGGTGATCTAGCAGCAGATTCCAACTACTTGAAGAGCAGCTCCAGAGATGATGCAGCCAAACTCTTTCTAGTAGAGCCAGCTGATACCACAAGGGAGAATGGCCAGAAATTGCAGAAATTCAGCTTTGGGAAATTTGGATTAGGAAAAAATTCTTCCCCAAGAGCTCTGTGCAGTCATGCATAGGTACCCTGAGAGATGATACATCTCCTTCCCTGGAGGTTTTCAAAACCTCTGCAGAAAAATGCATGGCTGACCTCATCATGGGTTGGCAACAGCCTTGCTTCAAGCAGGATGTCAGATTGGCCATCTCCAGAGATCCTTTCCCACCGTCAGTCCCGTGATTCTATGATGTACTTCATTATACTGTGCATGACTCAAAAGACACGTACATGGTACGTACAGGTGTGCTGCTGCAAGGACAGGAGGTGATGTTCCACCTACATTTTCAGTAACTGCATCCCACTCTAACAGAACAGTCTACAATGGTATGAAAAGCCTTGTTCAATTAGAGTTACCTAAAAAAAAAAGAATTTTCCTTAGCTTTCCCATCTAGCACACACCTTTGTGCCAATTACACAACCAATGGAGAAACACAATACACTCCTCCTGGTTCCAAACAGCTGAGAGCTAACTAGATGAATTGTAGTCATGCCACTGATCTTGTTCTGCAGCTGGGGCCTTGGCCTACATCTATAAAGGCATTACGTTCACGAGTACACTGGTGCTATGGACCAGCTATTTCTGTGACTTAAGTCAATGGATGCTCTGCAGATAATCCATAGGGCAGCAATATTAGTCAATCCTGTTACTGGACGATATCCCTTCCACTTAAATGAAAGTAGCTTGTCCATCTGTGGATGGAAGGAATGAAAACCATCAGTGTAATCCTGAATTCATCAAGAAATTGAATAAGGATAAGTGTAGTTGTGATTCCTCTATGTAAAGCAAGGAGATAACTACATAGAAATAGCCCCAGACATGATGCTTTACAATCAACTTGGGTGTAACATCAACAACTTCAGGTAAATTAGACATCTTATAAAAACAGACTGAAAAAGGGCATGAATACAATTTGCACAGTATCATAACTTACCAGAGATCCTACAAATAACAGTCCTAGAGAAGCTAAAGACAGCAGGATGTATGATACCACAATGCTCCCAATTCTAGTCAGATCCTGTGAAACAACAGAATTGACAATGATTCATAAAGTATTTAGGGGCACCATATAGTCTCTGAATGCATGTTCTTGGCAAACTCTGTATTCATTCTTGGATTTCCCATGTAGATTTATTTATACCATATTCTTGTCCATGGAAAAGCCACCACTACCAGCAGAAAAATGCCAGGCTTTGGAGGAGATTGAAATTAAAACTATCTCTAAACCCCAGCATCTCAGAATTCCTAAAAACTGGGTTTCATTGTGAAGGCAAACAGGAAATCTGCTTCCTACTCTCATGCATTGCCAAAATTGAGATCTGCATCCATGATTCAATTCTGCAGCCTGAATCCATGTTTCATTGCCACAGCCAATGTAGTTTTATACTGTTGCAAAAAGCTTTGAGAAAAGTTTAGTACCGTCCCTGTGTTTGTGGGTGCTTATATAAAACCTAGCCACAGAGGACTTTTCTACATTTTCTACACATTCTTTGAAATAGCGTCAAGTTTATTCACAGCACTGGCAGTGAAATTTCCTCTGATGTCTTAGTCATGTTTAAGTAGTTTAGAGTTCAGCCTATTCTCAGTAGTAGTACAAAATACAATTCTTACGGGCTTCAGTGGGCAAGGAATTTTACTCTGTTTCTGAATCACCAGTACAGCTAAAGAGAAATTCAGAGTTAAGAGCTTTCATTTGCTTATTTAAACGTCAGAAGATTTCTTTGCCTTTACTGTTTTCAAGTCTAAATTTGCACTGCAGAAAGTGCTATAATAAACAGTCCTCAAAGATATGCATGAACATCTGCAGTGTCATACTTGGGGTGTTCTTGTGGTGCATTCTAGGAAACAGTTTCCTCCATGCCAAACACTTATTTAAAGTCAAAATCCTACAAATCGGGGATTTTCTGTAAGGACCAATTTGTTAATGATTGACCCACTGCAAATAAAATACAGGCAATGCTCTTTGAAGAGCTCTGATTGTGTGTAATAAACCCAACTAAGAAGGGGCAAAGAAAAAGTGCTTCTTTCAAATAAACAAACGAGCAGGTGACATGCAGCTCAAACATTTTTAAGCGAACACAGAAAACAGTCTTCATTGTACTTCAGCCACAAGAGGCACTGAGTCAGATTTCCTATTTGTACAGCATAGCCTCTGCTACAAAGATTATGTACAATGAATCTAAACATTCTGATAGCAAATACATTTTGCCTGATTTATGAAAGTAGCTGCTCACCATTTAATTAAGGTTCTGTCCACACTAGAGAAATCTGCACTGGGTATAATTACCCCAGTAATTTATCAGGTGAATCATACTGGTATATGTGTCATTATGTCATGGTGAGAAGCTACGTAATTTTACCGGGGTATCTTTGTAGATATAGTTTCAGCTGTACATCTAGTACACCTGAAATACTTTTACTGCACATAGATATGCTCTAAACACTCAACAAAAATAAAATTTTGTGATTAAGTATTTTGCAATTTTCACCCTTTATGTGGATTCTTTAAGTAAATTCTTCCAGAATTTAAGATTCTATCCATCCTAATAAATTAAGTTCCAGCTCTCCCTTTACTGTGGGCTAAACCTTAGAGGGCTGATTTCTTATTGCTTTGTTTCATTTGTAATCATTTGCACATCATGAGAAATCTGCTGTGCTGATCTAACATCATAGCCAAAAAATCAGCCCTATATCTTGAAGATAAAATACGCATCTGTTTTCAGAAAACTCTTTTCACTGTTTCTGGATATACACAAAATACAGCAGTCACTATATTATATAAAGTACACGTGTATTATACTTTTAATCAGAAGAGATATTAGAAGCACCACCCAAGTCTACTGACATCAACTATATTATCAGAGAGGAGTACAGGGACTTACCTCCCCTTGATCTGACAAAAGCTGTTTAAATGGGGTAAGCAAGTAAGACAGCAGGTCAAAGGCATTCTGAGCTGCTGGGATAGTCCCGTAAGTGCTGTACCACAGCATCATGCAGAGAAGCTGTGTAATCAATCAGAAAATACATAATGAGCATCTCTCATTACACAAACATTCATTTTCATTTCAAGACTGCATAATTAACTAATTTAGTTCTCATTGATTTCATGTTGATCATCATTTTTGCTTTAAAGAAATCAGGTATTTTCTAGGCTGCAGCTTAACAGGAATAAAAAGAGTGAACGCTACTGCTCAGCTACCATTAACCAGATGTGTATTGGTATTAAACAAGCTACTCTGGTCTACGCTAGCAAGAGCACTGCCCATGGTAGCCTGTACATTGAAGAGCAATAGATTCCTCTAACTTCTGAACTTTCAGCATTATTACTTTTAGATGAAAACTGGTATTTCAGCGGACTTTGTATGTTACACAAAAAGACTATTAAGGCCTATCTTATACTGGGCAAAGCTGTCACAAATAGCCATGTTCACATAGGTATCCCCATAAACAGATACACACAAACATAGGCTGCATACACCACAGTTAACATAAAACCACACAAGCAATGATGCTATTTTTAATCCCCTCTCAGAGAGGATTCATTGCCAGCCACGAAGGGCACACTGCAACTTTAAAGGACACATCTTCCAACCCGCTTTTTAACAAGATGTTATCTTGTTACCCCCATGCTAGCAGCTAGAGAAGATGAATGTGTTGAGAGATGGGTCATTTGGCGAAGGAGGCATTTGCAGAGGGGTAGGGAATAGCACGGGAGTCCAGGACATCAAAAGACAGGGGCTGTTTGCAAAGCAGAGCTTTGAGAGTTTGCTGCAGAAATGGATTGCAGCTATGCCCGTTGCTACATCTACAATGAATGAGGAGGAAACCTTCCAAGCCAACAAAGCTTAAAAGAAGGGTCCCAGCATTCCAAAGTAACGACAAGCTACCTTACCAGTATCTGGGAGAGGACAAACAGATACATGCTGTCTCCAGGCAGTAATCCATTCCACCGGGCAGCCCAACCAAGCAGTGCTGTTTTCTGGAAGGTTTTCAGGGACTGCTCCTTCCTGTTCAGCTGTCCTTGTTGTCCTTCAGCTTCATCCATTGACTCCATAACAGCTGGATGGGAAAGGCAGGGAATGAATAGTATGTAACCCTGCAGCCACCACGGAACCTGCAAGGGCTATTGTTTTCCTAGAGACGATGGTTACCTCTCAGTTCTGCATCAGTAAGCGCGGCTCAGGATTGTGAGCGTCACACTCTATTAGAGCAGCTGTATTCACCTGCCTTCGTCAGAAAAAAGTGAGTGTGGGCGGATAAATTATTTTCCCTTTCTTTCCGGAGGTGCAGATTCTGGGCTGTGTTGTTAATAAATTCTCATTTACATCACTGCAGCTTTTCGTTTTTACTTTTTAAAAGGAACCATCTGTGCTATTTCCTAGCTCCACACTTCCTAGCTACATGGTGACAGAGAATCCATTTTGTCCCTCCCTGCCTCAATTTCTCTTTTTCCCCCTTATTTGTCTGCTTTCTCTAATTTGATTGTAAATTTCTGAAGTAGAGACTGTTTCATGTTATGTGTCTGAATAGTGCTCAAGGGCTCTGGATTTTGGCGGAGTGTCCTAAGGCACTAATAAAATAGACTTTATTCTAATAACCTACTTCTTGGATGAATTCATACTCAAGAGCTATTTTATAATGTTGTAATGCTATTCCATTCAGTGGAAATATCACTGGAGTGGCTAGTCCCTCAGTAACAGTACTCTGAACACAGTCTGTGTAGATATAAATTAATTTACAACCTAAGAGGAGTGAAAGATCAGGCCTGTTTGAGGTAAATACTACTGATTTACATCTTTCTACATGAGAAAAGCCCCAACGCTGCCCTATGTAAACATCATAGCCTTAAGCCTAAGCCAGCCATCTTTGCCCCAGGGAAAGACCACATCATTGGCACTGCCATGATTTGCTGAGGTCAAGTTTCTACAAAACATTCCTCTGATTAGACATTTCTCTAAACATCTCACCACAGTAAGTCAAACAGCATCCATAAACTAGCCACAGCTTTTATTAGGCAAATGAAACATACGATCCATGTGTCAGTTGAGGGTCTGGCCATTGGTACAGTAACAATTCATGAAAATACCCCTTTGGGATTTCTAAAATACAAAAATATGAGAGTGGACATGAACATGAGATGCTTATTGCCACTCAGTGAATGTTCTCCCTCCCCTCACTGAAACAGACTTTAGGACATCCATCCCTGGTATTTGGGAAATTCTGATGACTTCCTCTACAAGATTCTCCATTCCAACAGCTGTCCAGCAACAAGAGGGTCATCACTGTGTAAATGACTGGGGAGACTCAGAAGTGACACAAGAAGGAGAACCTGCAAGGTACTACCAGGTACTTCTTCAGGAGCGCAGGTTACTGGTTTCTCATTTCCAAAATATCTCCAGTCAGTTTATGATGGGTGGTAGCCTCAGCAGGATCTGCTGAGTATAACTGGTTATATGTAGCTGTTGTCATTGTCTTTATACAGGTATTTCTCAGGAAGCATAGAGAACGTGCACCCAGAAAGACATACATTCATGTATGTCATACCATAGGTATATGCTGAAATTAACTATTTCCCAGGAGAGACTTAGTGCAGTAATTTTCATAAACGCTGTCAAAATTTCATATTAAATACAGGTCAGTAAAACATGGAAAAATATGGAACTAAAAAGGTAAAACCAGAGGTGTTAAGGCCAGCCTATGTTTCTCACAGTGGTAAAACTTCCTTCGCTTTCATCTATATGTCTTTAATGCTAGAATACAACAGCTTGAAAATAGCACTTTTCAAAGAAAAGCAGACAGTTTTTGCAATATAGCTCAAGAGATCATGGGAGCTCTACCTCTCTGTCCTTCAGTCTCCAGCTGGTAATCTGCAGCCCATGACAACACCCCCCAGAAAACACAGACTCCAGACGCAGTCCTTGGTGTCCAGAAACACGGACCATACAATTAACATCTGACTTCTCATACCATGCTGCATAGAACTGGACCCAAAATTCTCCAGGAGGACAACACAGCTGCCACATTAAGGAGCCTCAGTTAAGCATGCCTAAATACTTTCAATGCTGACCTTTGGTTTCATTTCAAATTTTCAAGCTTCCAAACTGCTTCATGTCTCACTGGATACAGAAACAACCAAGGAGAAAATCTTGTAAATGTTTACCCACTTTTTTCTATTATTTTTGCAGGAAGTTTATGCACTGTGTTTTGCAATAGGAACTTGAAATCTAGCAGGGACAGAATCTTGATGTCAGAAATTATTGTTGCTATCCACACACAAAGACATGCACCTATGACTGAGATATAAACCTTAAAAAAAAATAAATAAAAAAAAAATCATTCACATATTATGGTTTGCTCCTCAAGTCTCTAACCTTCCATTTTCATTAACCATATTTGAAGTCCTACTTTTCCTTTATCTGCATTAAATAATGCACCTCTGTTCCTAAGAATAGATAATAAAGCTATTTATTGTTTTTCCAAATCCTAATTATTTCCTTTCTTAGATACCCCTCCCCAAAGCTTAAGATAAAATACACATAGAGCAGTGTATTTATGGGATATCTTTGGGAAGACAACCAAAACCAGGAGCCAGGGAATGAAGATTTCAGGCTCGGCTTTCAACTATTTTTTCTGTGATAAGATTTTGTGTATCAGAAGACCACTTTTTAACTGACCAAAAGCTCATTCACCTGCCTTATGCAGCAGGTAAACAGATTTTATTTGTTTCATGTCTATAACAGCCTGAGATTTTTTACAAGGTCACTTCTGTTTAGGTTGAAAACAGAACCCTGTTTCTAACAGGATGATGTGAAGGCCATGTAACCACACGCCTTCTGGAACAAAGACGTCAAAGTTAGGGTACCGCTGTGTGTCTGTAACCATGGGGATCTATGCCTCTCCACAGCCCAGAAGCCCAATTCCTGGTATTCCAGTGTTGTCTAGCAACAGCTGTACAATTGTAGGATACATTCTCCTTCTTATGACTGCCCTATATGAAGGACAATAGACTGCTTCTTTCAATTATTTTCCCTGTATAAGGTAGAGATCGTGGTGTATGGACCTAGGAGCCCAGGATTCCAGCTCTGCCCATTTTAAAACCCCTGTGCCTCCATCTCTTTCTTTTCCTGACTTCATATGTGGGCACATAAAGGGCAGAAGAATGAAAAAGGAATACCTGTATAAAGCGCGCGCTTAGAGTACCAGACTTAACTGAAACACTAAAAGGCACTCCAGTAATGGTAAGTAAGTCAACAATGCCTTGCAGTAACAAACATGCCATGATCCAACTGAATGCTGCTGTGGGCGAGGCATCAGCAGCTCTGTAACTCAAGTGATTCATACGTAGAGCCTTCAGAGAATAAGAAAGCAAAAAACAACCCTCCAGGACCACATATCCTGGCTGTATTTCCTAGTGAAGTTAGCACTTTAAATGGAACTTGTGTCCCCTCTTGTGCATGGGTGCTAATGCTCAAGGAAGCGACACAGCTCTGATGGCAGACTTAATTTAATGATGTATTTTTGAGATGAAAAAAGACTTATTCCTAACCAAAAGCATTTTTATAATAGAAATAAATATACACCACCACCCCCAATGAAAATATAGTGCTCATACAGTTATTAGACTTTTACTTAAATCCATCACCTTCTATCTGTGGGAGTTATGCTTCTGGAGGATTAGGTGGTACTGCCTTTTTACTGGGAAATAAGAATTTTGTTTACGGCGCCTGCTTCTTCATTCGTGGGGGAATATCCGAGCTCTGTAGAACTACCTGCCAGACACAGAAGATAGGAGGGAAAAATGTTCTGCCAAATCTCAGGCTACAGCAGTCAATGAGCCACAGCAGCTCAGCTGCACTGTCTCATATTTGTTTTACGCATGCGGAGAGCCGTATCCCTCTGAACATGCCTGTATCTTTGTTACGGCTGCGCACGGCAGGAATTTACTTAATAGGAAAGAATCACAATGTGGAAGCATTGCAAAGTATGAACATACCAGCAACACTTCATATCCAACAAGATTACCAACACTTCACACCAGAGTTCTAAATCCTGGTATAGCCTTTACTTCTTCAAATATCAAAATGCAACTGCCTACTAAAATCACTGTCTCCGATTCTATCTAACTGCTAGTGCGACCTATTGATTGGAGAACAGTAGATGAATGTATACTACTGATACGGGCCTGCAAATCAATTGCTTATTTTCCCATGCACCTCAATTGCATATGCAGGACATAACCCTAGTGTTGTACTTCATGAATCTGGTCAAGACCTTGTTAAATCTGAGAGACATGAGGTCATGAGAGACACTGATTATAGGCAAGTCCAGATGCTGTCAAGACACATCAAAGCTGAATGAGCTGCCTCAGAGTGAACATGAATGAGATAACTTGTGCTGGAGGGTAAAAAGACAGGCTCATCTAATCAGGAAAGGTATTTGCTAAGAAGACATTCTCTTTTTTGCTTGCCACTGCAGTATGAGAAGGATGGAAACAGAAAAATAAGCTTTTGGACCACAAGTCAGTCTTCTGCACTGCAATGGCATGGAAGAAGTGGGTAAGAGGAAGGGAACCTTTCACACTTGCACAGCAAACACAACTTACATACTTACATTCCTCTCTCTGCAGGACACCAACTGGTGGGTCACTATTCTACAACTTAAAAACTTTTACTGAACTTCTTTGTAACCAGCCAATCTCACCTATTAAGGACCTAAATGCAATGACAGAAGCTGCATCATTACAGATGGATACAATTCACCACCTAGAAAAGTCTGTTTTTTCTTGATGTTCTCTGAACTCCTATCTCATCTGACAAGCAATGTTAAAAAGTACACTCAAGATCTAATGAGCTGTGCTGAAAGCTGGGAATTCTATTTCCAACACTTGCTGTTATCCTAAAACCGCATCTCTTTCTTTCTAGCTCCTCCACTGTTTGTTTTTTTTATGACCTTCCTAGTCATGATATGGTACTGGCTACCTCTGCTCTACTTGATCCCTGACCTGCTCTACTTACAAGAGTTCAAAACATGCACCCTTTCCAAATGGCTGAATAAAACCTTAATTGGGAGAAGAACATCTAGTCCCAAAAAGTATCCAGATTAAGAGCCGCAAAGAAAAACAGTCCCAAATGCACCCTACAGCTACCTACTCCCAACTGGAGATAGAAAGGATTTACAACAATGTAATTGCCTCAATCCTTCCAATTTCCATTCTGGAAAAAGTCCAAGTTTTAGCTGCCAAGAACATGTGGCTGGTAGATCTTGCATTTCTAATGCCAAACCACATAGAGAGCTACTTCAGAAGATACCAGGGAGCTTCAATACAAACACTAGCAAGAACTCAGACAGATCTACATATCCCACTAAGTTTACCACTAAACACTGCAAGGCACCAAAGCAATTTTAAAATCACTTTGGTATCTAAGTAGAAGCCAATTAGATTGATCCAGTGGTCCTTTGTAGGACTGCAAACTTAATTCTCCTCTCTGTGTACAGAGCTTAAAGAATAAATAAGCCTGACATACCATTAATCCAAGTAAGAGGTCCAAGCAACTCTAAACACCATCTCTGACACTTACACAGGAGTGGAAACTTCTTCACCAAGATGCGGTCTACATATCAGCAATCTGGTTGTCAGCCTCGTATGTAACTTATTCTGAGATGAAATTCAGTTTATGATTTCTAATGCTTTCAGTTTGCACTAAGTGTATTTACCCTGGACTGTAGATATTAGCTGGGCAAAGCTACAGGTACTCATACCTGTGTGAGGAACAACCCAAATTTATAACATTCAGGGATTCTGTCTGGGGAAGTTTTTTGCTAAAATGATCACCAAGTAGCCAAGAATACTGGTGTCTAATTCACTCTGATTCCTGGGTTGATATGTCCATCAAGAGGAACGCAGCTGCTCAAGAGCTCTCAAGTGACACTGTTTCAGGCTCTCTGAAGATTCAAGAGAACACCACCCCATGCATTTAATTAATTATTTTTTTTAGGGGGTGGGATGTCGGGGTTTTTTTGCATGTTATCTACACCAGTCAGAAGGGGAAAAGTTCATCTGAAAGATCAAACTTTGGAACACAAATCTGGAAAATTCAGTGACAACGATGCACACTACAGCTTTAATACGGAGGTTTTAGTAAGTACAACCATTGATAAAAAGCTTCTACTTGCTGTTGCTTAGTCTATAGAGAAAAATCAGCTTCAATCCAAAAAAAGCACAGAAACGGATACTAAAATACCACAACTTTTTGCATCACTGCAAAACTGCTTTGAAAGACACTGCAATGGCTCCTTGCTAATATTGAATGAGAAAAAGGTTAATTTACTCTTGTATGACAGAGGACAACCCACAAATACCATCAACTTTCCTTTGCGCTTACTCGTCAGTGAGTGGCAGCTGGCATCCTTAAAGCCAGGAGCCACGTCCTGAAAAAGGTAAACATTCTCTGCTCAGTTCTTGAAACAACAGTGCAGAAATGGGTGGACCATTCTAAGGACCAATGCAGGGAAACAGGTGTCATCTATTAGCCAGGAAAAGGACTGGAGACTTGCACTGTTCAAGCTCAGCTGGTAGAGCCTGGCCACTGCTTAAGCTAAACTCCAGTTACCAAAATCTGAACATGCATCAACAGAAAAAGAAAGCCAGGAGGAAAGCCATGCAAAAAACTCCAATCCTTCCCCTCTTTCAGAGGCAACAGTTTTTAACCAGTTTGGAAACGAAACTTTGTTGCTACTTGACATAAATTCTTCTGCAAAGAATATGCAGTCCCTTCTCCCTGCTGGTAGGCTGCACAGCTCCATCCGTAAGTGGCCTATTCTCATCTCTCAGGGAACAGGAACCTGATGCCAGAGCGTGCAAGAAGAATAGTTGCCTTTCCACTCAGCAGCTCCCTGCTGAACTGCTGAGTCACACATTTTCTCTGCATTCATTTTCACACTGCTCCCACTCAGTCCACCTGCCACTTCATCTGGGATGGGTAGGAGGAGAGAAAAAGAGGTGAAGTCAGAAAAAATGTTCATGTTCACCCAGGATCATTATTCTGATACTGCAGGGTCACATACAAAAGCAAGCCTGCAAGCTGCTAGAGAGGGATGGAGAAGAGAAATACCAGATTGCAAGACAAACTTCCTCCCCCTGTTCTACAAGAGGATGCTGGCCAGCAAACAAGGTGCAAATCTCATCTGATTCCCAGTAAGTCTCTGATACCATGTGCTTGCTGATGTGTTCTGAAAATTTCAGGCTTCAGACCAGGCCTTGAGATTTCCCTCTTTTCTGTAATTTAGAAGAGCTTTCAAGCTGCTGGGATTTTTTCAGCAGTCCAACAGGTACTGTGTAGTAGCAATTGACTGGTTGCTACAGGAAACCACTCACAATGATAAGTGCCAATAATGTCTGGATAGATCCCAGTTCCTAAGGGCATCTTCAGCTGAGTTGCTGCAGTGAAAATGTCCACCAGCTCCAACTTTCATCATTCAAGAAGATGAAGAGAAAGTCTTCGCCATTTTCCTGCAGCTTCCATAAAACCGAAGTATTACAGAAGCCAATCTCCTACTACCTATTAAATTCTCATGTAGAAAAGTGGCTCTGCTATCAGTAGCAGGATACAAGTTTATCATGGTTATAAAGGGTCCAGATTGCTCTTAGGTTGGGCTGTACATACAGAAATATACATGTAATTAATTTAGCTAGGTAGTATTTTTTTCCATAATTGGATTTCTGGACAGTACAGTTTATAGATCATGAAAAAACAACACACCTATAGGCTTCCCAGTTTATTAAATCAATGATCTGAAGAAGCATTTCTGAAACTGACTTTTAAACTAAACCAGGACAACTTTGATTAATTTTCAGACTAATTCTTAATAGCCTACTGCTACTGTCAGTATTCAGCAGAAAAACTAGGGGCTTGTTAGGAAATAAATAAGGATTTTGTTTTATTAAGCAGAATTAGCAATTCAAAAAGTAAGCCTGTTTTTTTCTCTGTGAGAAAGAGTCTGCTCTTAGGAAATGTTCAGCCTTGTTTCTCAGTAATTTTTCTGGTGCAAGTCTGTTTGCTTGAAAACATGGTTCTGCTGTATAGGCCTGAAGTGCAAAGACAAAACTCAGCCTGAGAAGACTTTAATGACATTGCATTAACATGCCTTTCTATATCAACTTCCACTCCCCACCTTCTAGCTTATTGTTGTGTTGCTCAAGAAATAGTTCATGAAAAAATATGATAACTGGAGGGGAAAAGAAATATGGGAAATAAAAAAAGAAAACTCAAAACATTCTCAAAGTTCGCTGCCTCTTCTTTTTGTTCCAAATAATCAAAAGTACTTGTACTCTTGTACATGCTAGTACAGGACTCTCTGGTCTGTGAAGTTATCCTCGAAGAAGAAAGGATGCAGCCAGCCACTAGAGACTGTTTCACTGAAGGGTGAGGCCATGAGACTTCGTTTGAGCTGCCGTGAAACTCTTCCTTCCTGGAAGAAATCAGATGCTCAAGACAGTATTTCTCCCAGACCTGAAGGCCTATACAGTGCTACTGGCTGCTTAGTATACCTAGCCCATCTAGTAAGAGAGAAAATAACTTATTTGATCATCTCACTGAATCTCCAGTCCATAATAATTCATATGAAACAGAGCTGCACTTTAGATCAGGTGTAAACCTCACTTACATGGAAGCAAGAAGAAAAAATCATCAGGCTGTCTGCTCTAAAAAGACAACCCTCCCAGCTCAGCAAAGATGAACCACTAAGAGCCATCAGAACCAGTAAGGAACTATCAGATAAAGCAACCATATGGGAAGTATATGATAGCTACTGTACCATCTGCCGGGGTCTGATTCTCCTACAATACTTGTTATAAACTGCTGCGTCTCCACTAATAATGGGGGAATTACTCTTAATTTTCAATGCAAGATTAATTATGCCCTTGTCCACATATAAATCGTACTCCTACTATTAAATCAAATACACAAGAGCTTTATTCTTAACGGCTCTACTAATACTTAGAGGTCTTAAACACAAGATGTGTTGTTAAGCACGGTCCTTCCTTTTCTCCTGCAAAACCTGTCAAGTAAAGGATATGCTATTTCTCATTGCAGCTAGGGCCCCTAGAGCAGTGTTTGCTTCGAAACAATTAAAATATTAAATATGGTGTCAAATTACAGCTCTTAAAAAGTGAATGCAGACCCTCAGCAGGCAGACACATTGAATATTAACTTCTATCACACCCACATATAATTACCATTTGCCATCTTTCAGTCAGGGCTCTATCGAAAGCGTCTTTTGTTGGGTTTTGGGTTTTTTTTTTTTTTTTT
>NW_015091240.1:1011144-1046937 GCF_001431845.1 Calidris pugnax
TCGGAAGTGTTTTTTTGTTGGGTTTGGGTTTTTTTTTTTTTTGTTTGTTTTGGGTTTTTTTTTTTTCATTGATTGGTTGGTTTTGATTTCTTTTTTTTGCGTTAGGCTCTTTCCTCCTTTCCTATTACACCCCTTACAGAAGGCCTGTCTGATTACTGCTTAAAGAAAAAAAATTGCATCTAATTGTTTTTTTAATAAAGAATACATTTCTTTGTTATGCTGTTTTCTTCAGCAAAAGATTTTAAGTGCCTGATGATAATTTAGGAGGTACCTTGAGCTTTTGTAAACAGAGTACAAGTTGACTTCCAGTGGAGTTAGTTATCCCAAATTATTCCCAGCCTGCAAACTCCCTTTAACACTGAAAATGGAAACCCACAAAGCAGCTCTGTAATTCCACAGTTAAAGAACTATGGCTTTAACTGCTCATGAAACAGCCTTACACAGACAACATAGCCAGGGAGAACTGTCAACAGCACAACAACGATGCAGATTGAGATGCACCGGGTGGAATTCTCTTTCTGAAGCAGGATAACCCTGCTCCTCCCAAACCCAAATTACAATTTTTGTGCCTTTAGCCTTTAACTACAGGATATACTTAAAAGTGCCTGAATGCATAATCAAAAAATAGCAGCAGTAATTCAAAACCAATCAAATGTCCTCTGTGATACAGGAGCGAATGTGACAAGAGAAACAAGCACATTCTGGTTTCATGCACTTTTAAAAGTATTTACTGATCATACTACTATCATCTGAATTGGTGTTAGCACACTGGTCTTGTTTGGAAAAAAGCATATTTCTTCTCATAAATTAATAAATTCTATAATTATAATGCAAACCCCATTGTGTGTTTCTAATTTCTCTTTGGTGACTTACTAGCCTGCTGTCCTGTAGGTATTAAATTTGCTTTCTGCTCCGATGAATGAGAGGGTTTGGACCTTCAAGCAGATAAGTGATACGCTGGCTTCCCGCCAGGTTCAAATGTGAACATTTTGATGTCATTCATTTGGGTATAGCCTGCTTCACTCAGTGACTAAAACCTTATGCCCCAGAGTCTTCAGCAAAAACATTTAGGCAAGCCACTATCACATTCAACATTTGTTTCAAAGACATTCTCTTTCCCGAGTGAAGTAAATTATATCAAGACCAGCCTCAACAATCCTCTCCAGCCACAAACCTGATACATGCCTCCAGGGTACTATCCCAAGTATAAGCATTTCACTTTCTTACATGCATTTAAAAAGGCTATGCTTGCACTGCTTGGCTCTTCAGAAAGCAATGGTATCATCCAGATGCTATAACTTACAGTGCAGAATAGCACTTGTATATGTGGACATCTAGAAACAGTATGTCCATACTAAATTTTATTTCTGTACTAGAGTGCTATTTCTACCCAGGGCTACTCCTTCATGGGCCCAAATTTAAAGCCTGCACAATTAAATTCATTGCTTCCACTTCAGCGCTCTGCTACCTCTGTAATTGCAGTCCCTTCATGTTAGGGACATGCTTAGATTATTAAAATGTGATAAGTATAACAGTCTAATCTCTCCTTCTCCCTAGCTAAGCACATAGCAGCAAGAAAACAAAAACCAAAAAACAAACCAATGCACTTAAAGGAAGGTAAGAGTCTGCTTTGTTTACTTGTGTCTAGTCTATATGGGTTCCTATACTGTGCTTATCAACATGGATACACATCCTGAAGTAATGAACTAAAAAAAAACACAACAGCTTGCCTTCTCATCCTCTTCCCAGTGAGGGAACATGCACAGAGCAATGTTCTGTCTAGATAGATAAGCAGACACGCACAAGTGGTTACGGATCTATGTCAGAGAAGGTGAGACAAAAAAAGCATATGCTGCTGCTGAACTTTGCAATTATTCTGGGAGGATTTTGCACCACTTGCCTGCAGTCATGAGCTTCACTCTACAAAACAATCCAAAGAAACAAACCTCTCATGGATGCGTGCATCCCAAGGCTCCACTTGATCTATGCTGACTGTACCTCATACCACACAGTTACCTTAGAAAAAGCTGACATTAAGCAGCAGGTCCACAAGGTGGTAGGCAAAGTTCTGTGGAAACATCATTTTGGATCCTGTGTAAGTGCAGCATTTCTACTTCTACAGCTTCAGGGCCAGCTTTATATCAGCCAGCCTAGGGATTTTTGTTCTCTAATCCAGCAAACAGTGCAGAAATGCTCTTCAATACCTTAGACCAAGACTATTCTTGGTCTCCTTAGACCTGGGGAGCACTTGAATATGAACTGATATTACATGGAAGCAGGTGGCAGGTATGCTGCATTTGTGATGGGCAGAACTGCCAAGAAGGTACACTTAAAATCTCCCATTGCTACAGGTATAAAAGGTCTCACACTGTCTCCTATTCTGAGGATGAAAATATATAGCAAGTTATTTTACCACCTCATCTTTGCAACACAAATTGGAGCTATTCAAAAACATTGCTTTCTCTGGCCTTGATTAAAGCATTTTTTTCCTTTTCAGGAGTTCCTGATTTCATAACATTAGTAATTCAGGTCACCACAGAGCCACCAAACATATCCTTATGGACTTCTAGTTGCCCAACTGTTCTGTCTCAATGTTGAAACACTGCTGTATATATAACATATTTTGAAATACCGGTAGTCAATTGCCTTCCATAGTGTATTCCTTATGAAGTGTGGGTGACAGTATGTGCCAATGGGAAGCAAGATTTCATCCACACATTCCTGTTATGCTATCCAGAACACTTCATCTGCATTAACAGGGGATGCCAAACACCTCATATCAAATCTCTTCCCACACTGAGGTATAGGCTTATTAAACCTGCACTGAGTAATCTTATAAATCCCATTCTTAGCTTCTATGAACCAATGCAGTGCTTTGAAACCCACCCCAGCTCTGTCTTCCTCCACAGAGGCCAGATTCTACTAGCAGGTTTTATCCGTGCACCCCTGAACTCCCAGTGCCACACACTCTCATGATCCTTCTTCCTGAAGATAGTATTAATTATGCCAGGAAGACCATAAGCAGAACGGACAACAAATAGCTATGTTTTATGCATGGCTCAGGAAGAACCACTGTGATCTCTTTCAGATATGCTGAGCAAAGACACAAAAGACAAAAGATGAGTCAAGGAAGTATCAAGTCCTACTTTTGGGGGGATAATTATAATATTTAGTCCATTCTTTCATCTCTGTAGATCTTGAAACGGTCTTACTGACTGAAAAGCCATTGCACCACTGAATCCGTACGTGTATCCAACAGGAATAGCACTTCAGTAGCATGCAGGAAAACCTCAAGAACAAAGGAAGTTTCACCTATGAAAACAGCACAGGCTTTTTAACGCCCTGGCAAAGGATATTCAGAACCTGCCAGTACCAGTGAGCACGTGGCAGTACAGTGAATGCCGAGGGTGCTAAAAGGGGTCATTTTGAGACCCCCTGCATGAACATGACAGAAAAAAACCTGACCTATTCTGAAAAAGTTTTCTGTATTTATCTTTGTCTCCCATGGAAGGCATTTAGTGTTCAGGAACACCATCCCTCTTTCCTGAAAGCCTGCAAATTGGTCAGATGAAACTTTTACGTATTTAACCAGGAATGTTGCTTGTGCAAGGAAGTTGGGACCACATCTTGCAGCCTAACCACCTCCCCTCCATTTCTGGGCTCAGAGGTAAGAGGCCTTTTTAACATACTATAGGGAAGACAAAGGCATTCAAACTGTTAAAGACGTTGCAAAGCAGCAACTTTGGACTGTCATTTGAAGGTCAGTCCCCAATATACAGTATTTGTCTGCCTATTGTCAAACAACTGCTGGAGCAGAAAGGAGTTTTAATAGAATATGCTAGTTAATTAAATCTGTAATGTTAATAGGTTTTTCATAACACTGTGTCATTGTATCTCCAGAAAGCAATGAAAAAATGGTTCTATTTAAAAGTGGCAATAGCTGTAGTCTTTGAACATATGCTTAATGAATAAATCTGTTAGGAAAAAAGGCTTGTGAATTGGAGGGCGGTAGTATGTTTGTTCGCACTTAAAGCGTGCCATGATGGCAATCATCAACAGCCAATGGGCTCTATTGTCAGCACTAAATAAAATTCCATTTGGCTAGTTACTTTCAGGTGAAACTACTTTTTTCTTTTAAATAACACATTCTTTTAGCTAAACAGCTGAGTTGAAAATAAAGCAATGTCAGATTCATGTTATTAAGGACAACTGATAAGCATTTATGCTCTGTGGAAAGCACAAAGAACCACAATATAGTTATATCTAGGCAGCTTGCTACCACAGCATGAGGTGAAGCACGCAAGAAGCCAAATAGACTACAGTGAAGAGGCATTCAGATCCCATAGTGAGAACAGTCTAACAACCCAGTGCTAGTACACATCATAGTGGTGGGCGCAGGGATGAAATTATACAGAATACAGTGCAACACAAAACCTGAATGGAATAGACTATTTAAAGCTTGGATGACAACCAGAAAGCTATGATGGCAAAGCACCTGAGAACTCAATCTCTTTGGTTTCCATTTCCATGAGCAAGTGGATGAATCTAATAAGCTGGTTGATTTGTTTGTGAAATTAAAATGCCAATTCCTTACACTGGGAAGTAAGTATGGAAAATATCCACAGTTAAACCACAGCTGGTTGGGTATTTTTAAAGGATGCTTGACAGATGTTCCTAAATGCACCCTAAAAGTGTCAAACGCGTCAATATTTACTGAATTCTTCTGTCCTTCCAAGAGCTCTTCTCTCCGAATGCAAGAATCTCTCTTTTCTCCACTAAATCTGAGCACTGACGCTTATCAATTCTACTCTGAACACTCCTAAAGAAGGTTCACTAAGACTCCCCTTTCTGTTCCTTTCCTCAGTAACATGCTTGAATATGGGTCTTTTTTGCAACACAGCCAGAAGGATTGGAAGGCTCATTTTTTGGTGACCTCCCAGGTTGCATTCAACTTCCTAGTGCAACACACTGCACCTGGAAATCTAACAACCAGGTGAGATCATGCAATGATCACCTCTGCTTTGACAACCCTTCTCATTTGGTTGGGAGACTGCTCCTCCCTGCTTTTGGACAGTTGAGCATGACTCAACACCTGCTCTCCATCAGCTTCGCTAACTTCTCAGTCCTTGCAGTCCCTCCTCTTTTCTTCAAGAACTTTTTCCCATGAACATGCAGAGCAGATCCAGAATAACTAAGATCAGAGATCATGAGTAGGTGGAAAGAAATAGATGGACAAAGATAAAGCAAGTCCCAGGTTCCCAAGGCTTCTCTTCTGAGGGGGAACCGTGATACAATGAAGAAAACATTCCATCATTAAAATATCAACTTCTTGGGGACAGTATTCCCCTCCCACCCTCTTCTTAATGCTATCCTTATTGAAATAATTTTCCCATTGAGGTTTCTTGCATTTTTCCCATGATGACAGAGATGTCACCAGCAGGCATAAGGAAAGCATGAAACCTCAATCTGCAAACTGGTAAGGCAGAGGTCTAGAAAGCATGATTTCCAAAAGCAGTACAGTCCTGAGATGCTGTCACAACAGACAATAGACTTCCAAAGGGCAGTTTGCTTCAGCTAAAAATCAGTTTATAAGACTGTTGCAAAAAGTCATGTCAGCAAGGTTCTGTACTCAAAAATGACTAGCATTTTTACCAAGCTGATTTTTAGCTTATTTTAGCTTGTAGTTATGCGATTACTTCGTCCATTAAACAACCAGTTAGTCCAATAACCCAAACAGCAACCATGCAGCATGCATGAAATTTGGTGTGTAACAATGTGCCCAATTCACTGTCTCAGATTCTACATCCCTGAAACAGATCCTTTGGTGGTTTTGACCTCTAAAATGTCTGTTCCATGACATTAAACCAGGTTCTACAAAACCACCCTCAGCAGGTGCCATGACAGATGAAAGTTAAGCTAGACAACAGACTAGCAGCAACAAGCAGAGAAAGGAGAAGATAAAATGAAGGTGACAAAAGAAGATGTCAGTATGAGAATAACAGAAATGAGAATATCTGATTAGAGAAGGGATGAAAGAAGGAAAATAAATATAAGACCATAGAAGAGAAGCCTGGAGGAGGAGTGTGAAAGCCTGGCAGAAGGACTGAGTGGAGATTAAAAACTGTCTGGCAGTAGCTCAAGTCAAACAAGGCGGCACACGCAAGAAATGCAGTACACTGAAAACTTCCTTCCTCTTGCGGATTGTCTTCCCCCTCTCTCCTCTGGAATACCTTGCTCTAAACTCTCAAGCAGGTAAAAATCTTGTTAAACCTTTCTGTATTGTCATTTCCCAGTTGTGAATTTTCAAAGGCAAAGTTGCAGAAATCAGACATCGATTTTGATTTATTTCTTTTAGTGGGAAACATGATGGTGGGTACCTCCTCCTTAAATGATTTAGGGCATCAAGAGGCCAGATTTTTCACAAGGTCTAGGAAATTTTCAAAATCCCCAATCCAGACACATAGGACCCTAGTTCTCCTGAAATAACTTTAATAATTTTTCAAGAGATGGGCCTCAGATCCTTTTTCTAAAGCAGCTTAAAAATATGAGTCTATTTTACACTGAAAGACAATGAAACAATACTGCAGAGTTGCTTTTGAAACTGAGACTGGCATGCTTTTCAAACCGCTGCCTACCATATGCTTTTGCTTCCTGTAACTGTGTGTCTGTGAACATAGCACACAAATGTGTGTCTTTTTGTCACTTACAAAGAAACACAGGTGCAGTTGGGAGAACATCAAGTACTACAAACTGGGCAGTCTGAGGAGAGCCCAACATTCCAGGTCTTAAATCACAGTGACGTTTATGATATTTGCACCTGCACAAAATCTGAGAAAGTCCCATTACAGGAAGTATTACAACACTAGCCACGGCCTAATGTAACATTGTCTACCTGTAAGACCACGTGTGGTACGTGGTCTTACAGGTAGACAATGCCAAGCCAAGAAATGGAATTTCAGGGAATATCCCACCTGTTTTTTGTCATGGTGCGTATGCATAGGCAGCTACACCTAACTGCACAGCAGGAACAAACCACAGGCATGATTCTTCCCCTCTACAACCATCCAGAGCAGGGTTGTAAACTGGCGTTTGCTGTCCCTCTCTTCGCATCCATATGCCCACATTTCTTTCATCAGAAAACAGGAAAAAAGCCAGAAGGATGATGGCACCCAGATCTCACTCTAACACAGATAAAACACACGGTCACACATATCTTCTGTGACAGTCCCTACTGTTGAAGATCAAGCATAAGAGGTGGGAGCTACATACAGGCAGGCAAGACCACATGAAGGAAAGATTGCTATAATATGAACAGGGAAAGACAGACTGACAGAACAGTCCTGAATAATCCTTGGAGGAGAGTGATAGCCCAGAGATACTACTTTGCTGCCTGCATAGTAGTGGAGACACAGAATGTACTTTTACCTTGGACTTAGGTTTCCAGTCTTCCTAGGGACTGCCAGAAACTGCCTCAAAAACAAACTCCGCGATCCACCTTTGAAATACAGCTGTCTACTTCTGCTAGCACTCCTGGCTCATACCATATTAAGTATGCTTCAATGTCCTGCCAAGATGTGCTCATGATTCTTGATAAGTCTTTAAACTTTTTAAGTGATGTTCTTGTATTAAGGTCCAAAGACTGAAACCAAACCAAATAATTGGTGTGGTGAAACGAATATGAATATGCAAGCCCAAACTCAAGTGCATTCCACTTTATTTGGTTATTTTTTCCATTGCAACCACACTATAGCACTATCAACAAGAGACAGCTTCATCTTATCAATTTGGGAAAAAACCCCAAACCATTCTGTCACTGCAACTGGAAATGCAGTGTTTATCTGGGAAAGAAAGAGGGAGGGTGGAATGCACCTGGAGGAAAACAGGTCTACATTCTTGGAGAAATCCAGGAAAAACTCACAGCTGCTGTTGAAGCAGCAGCATAGTGGTTAGAATACATGGCTGGGGAAACCCAAATCACAAGCTGGAGCTTTGCGTTTTCATAAACATTGTGCTAGATCAGCTTGTGTATATCTTTTACTTGGGCTGTTAGGCTTAAGATGGTAACACATGCTACTTCACAACACACCACTGCAAACTGCTGTCTGCAGAAACCCATATGCTCTAATCCAGTTGATGTGGTCTGCTAGGCCTTTTGAAGTTAAAGACAGACCTTTGTAGCGATTCACAATTTGAAATAGTATATTCCACTGATACCGAACTCTCTACATTGCCAGAGACCAGCCAGCTTTCTAGTTACAGTGACATGATGAATTGCAATCTGACCATGGTGACCTAGGAAGTCACTTAGTGACACAGAGACCCAGACACGCACTAGTGAATGGATACTGTTGTGTTTTCATGCAGGATGCCTGGAAGGTGACCAAAGGATTCCAACTTCCACTGGAACTTCAGCAGAAAACAAATGATAGGTTTCCTGAAATGCCTCATGAAATCCCAGTCTGAATAACAGAGTAGTATTTTTGGTATTAAACAAAAAGATATTCTCAATATTGTGACTGCTATGCTGGGCTAATGGAGCTGGCAGAGGAATAAACATACATCAGGGGACAGCATCAACAGGTTCCAGTGTCTGTAAGTTACAAATGCCAGTTTACCAGTTATACACCTTACTTACTATGAGACAAGAAAACTATTTTATGCACAGGATAGAAGGAAAAGGAAGAGCATCAAGTCAACTCACTTTCCACCAGCCCAGCTTGAGAAAGGATCAAGTACAAGAAGAACTATAAAAAAAAAGTCTAAGAACTTGTCCAGTCCTTCATAAAGATATGCCACACACACAAAAGTCTTCCAAACATTACTTTCCAAGACATTACTTTTCCTTTAAGATCTTGACAAAGACAAAATTTTGCTACGAGTATTCGCCCATGTTACCCCTTACAGAATATAACTAATGGTAAATACATTTTACACACACATTTAATCCATTGGTAAATGCTAAACTTTCCAGCCACGGTTACATTTCTTTTGATTCTGCTTGTTGTTGCAACAGACATTTTCACCACTTTGACCTAGTGTGCTGTCAATGCTGCTTCTTCATGATTTGTCATAGAACAGGAAGAAAAACAACCTCACAAGAAAAAGGGTGGGATTTTTCATGCCAAAGTCAGAGTAGCTTTTTTCATGGTTCTATTTGTATTCCACACGCAAGCATATGGTTAGCCAAACGCTACTCATGTTACTATACAAACATTTCAGAAGCACAAACTTCTTCCTGAATCAAGCATTTGTTAGAAATGCTCACTACTGTTATAAATACTACAGTGAAATCATAGAATGTCCATGTAACAATAGCTCAATGTCTCTCAACTTGTATTTACCAAACCATTAAGTAAAGAAAACAGTATCTTCTTCCTTCCCCTATGTTCCCACAGAAACGTTCTTCCCACAGAGTATATTGCTGTATTTTGTTGCTCAAACAGAAGCAGTACAAACCACACAGAGCCAGGCTAAGGCTTCCTTATTTACTTCTTTACTCTTGTAAGAAATCTCCGGAAAGTCATCAAAATTAGTTGTGCAACACCATCAAATGAAACAGGGATTACAATCTGGCCAACAAGAAACAACAATTACTTCCTCATGTGTTGCAGATAGCCAAAACCTTTCTTAAGTAAAGTTCCTTGAAGGCAAACTGTCTTCAGGCAAACTGATAGAGAGAACTGATAGAGAGAAACCATATTAAAGCAATAAGGACCGTATAACTAAAACTGGCACATGACAATTTACTGAGTAGATACTTGTCAAAAACAACAGACTGATTTTTAATTTAACTCTTTGTTGAAATCAGGGTCCCAGCAAATCTGTAGATGCAGTGCACGCTGGCACTGCACACTGCCTCATTTTCTTCATCCTCTGATTCTTAGATGCTGTTCAGAGATTGACTGAGATTTTCATCAGTTTCATTTTCTACAGCGTTTTGTGTATACACTGCAGAAGAAACTTGCTTTAACAAAGAATTAACTGAAAGACCTCAACTTCAAACTGTCAACCCAAGTGCATACTCCTTCAAAAATAGCACATTAATTTTGCTCATCCCCACAGACTCATGTGACCTCTTTTATCTGTATCCTGTCTTCCACCCGCACCACAGCAGCTCATGGTTATATCTCACAGCTACAGCAAAACTTTTCAAGCCTCCAGGAACACCATCCAGTTTTATTTTACACTTTGCAAGCTTTTTACTTCTTGCACTATGTTGGATGCGAGCATGTGTACAATGTAACACAAGACAGTTTCTGAAATAAATAGCTGTTTAGTTAGTTAAAATGACCATTTTTCAATCTAGTCCATCATTTTATGATTTCACCATCCCTTTTCATTGGATGGCACAAATACATCCTAACAGTTTCCCAAGGTATTTTTCAGAATTTGAAAGTGAACACTGGTTTAACATTTGTCCTCCAACCTACCCATACCAAGCAATGCATTAGAAGTTTCTTATTAGCTCACATGCTCTGCAAAGAACACAAGATTTTCTTTGTATGTTTTATTGATTGCTAAAGTTAGGCACTAAAATACTGGCCACATTCTACATGGCGTTTTCTGTAACATTGGAGTTTATTAGTGTGTTCATGACAGCTGAACAAAGGACACCCTTTTCTCAGCCAAACTTGAAACGAGAGCCAGTCTATGGTCCTATCACAATGCCTAGACAATGACTCTTACTTCAAATACATACGGAGCATCTTCCATCAACTTTAAAAACATGGATTTGCATTTTATACACCATTTCCTGAGCCTTCATTCAAATTAATATCATTAATACTTCCTAATTTTATTTGCCTTTTCTGTGCCAAAAACCAGTCTGTTCAGCTACCTCAGACTGAGACCTTTTCAGGGTACGTTTTCAGCAAGCACAGTTGCCAGAGGCAGCCTATTACAAATAGACTTTCTTCCATGGTACTTCACCAATTCTTCCATACTGACGCTATTATGTTAACATGAAGGCAAGTGCATGACCTTCAGCTCACATTCAGCTGGAAAGCTTTACCACATTTTTTTTTTTGTTTGTTAGAACTATTCCGCTTTGATGTCACATGATAAATTATCGTCGATCTTTTCTTTCTCCCCACCCACATCAGGTTTTCCCAGGCTAAGCTTTTCTGCAAAGCAGAACTACCCACACCTCATTCTGCAATAAAAACAAAACTGTTTGAAAAACTTCCCTTTGTATTGCCCACGTATAAAAAGTAAGCCAGTATCACTGCTGAATTAAAAATCTTTTTGACAAACAACCTGCAGGCTATATGCATGAACACATGATTCTATGATATTTTGACCAAGCAAAATTCAGTGGAGATGAGGAAAAACAAATAAAGAGGAGAATACTTCTCTTTGGGCAGTGTCAAAGCCTTATTGAAAACAAAAGGGGAAGAAGTGAAGTCCCATACAAACCAGGAGGAAGGAAAAAAAAAAAAAAAAAGGCAAAGAATCATTCACACATTTCCCTCCAAAGCAGCCATATCGGTGGACGGGAAATAGGAAGTGAAATGTGGAAATACTTCTGAATATACGCAGTATCTGTAAGAATCATAGACTGGATTTATAGCACATAGATTTTTATTTTTTTTAAAAAAACTACCCAGTTAAAAAATAGGGAGTGTGAGTGGTTTCTATGTTGGTGGATGGATCAAATTCACTCATGGCTTCGCTCCACACTTATAACTATATTTCACTCCAAATTTCAGTGCAAGGATAAATTTGATAAACTCTGCAAAGTGATTTCTGGATTATTTTGTATAATCAGCACAATTGCATTTACATCTTCCTTTGAAATTAATACAGTCTATGAGTATAAAGATCAGATAACATCAAACACCATGTTTTTACTTATGCTAAACTGTTAAGAGTAAGTGCTTTGAGGCAAAAAGTGCACATTTGCCATTTCCTGCATGCTTGTGCATGTCCTAATATGAGGCTTCCCATTATTTTGTACACCTATACACCACCTCAATATAAAAGTAAACAAAAATGATGTTTTATGGCCCAGGTTTAACACTGGCCTCAAAGGATCTGGACAAGACTGTAACTGTAAAGAACACTAGCATGACTCTCTGAGCTTACAGACAGTTCATCCTTTCTGCCATCAAATGAGTGGCAAGCATTGACTATCAGCTGGCCAGAGTTGACCACATATCTAATCTGTGAAGAGAAGGTAAAAACTCAGGAGGTTACCTAAGCTTCTCAGGATTTGTATAAAAGGTGGCAACTCATAAAGGGCTTTTCAAAAGTAAAGCATACAGTAGCTGGAATGAACCCATTCACCTTACAGCTTGTTTGCGTACAGAACATATTTTTGCCCTCCAAATGCTCCCTAATAAAGGCTTTCAGCATCCTCTTTCCATAAGCTGGGCCTCCTCCACACTGTGGAGTTGGTTCCAAAGGCACACCCACATCAGCTGAACTGTTTTCTGCACCATAAAAACAACCACAGACTGCAACAGTCTGCAAGACATCTATACCTGCAAGATGGTATGAAAAGCTGGTCCAGCGCAGCATTAAGGCATATTTAGACTTTAACCAGAAGGTAAATAGATCAGCTTTCTAACCAATAAAAAGAAAAAAGGTTTATCTACACCAGATGCATGATGGAAAGTCTAAAGTCCAGTAGCTCTAAGAGCCCTCATGGCACTGATAAAAACCACTTTCTAGTAGGAGACGGAATATGCTTAGAACCAAGTCGAGAATGACTTGACAACACCCCCTTCCTTGATAAGTAAACAAAACTAATTTTACTTAATAGTTACCACAAAGAAATAAAAAACATCTTTGAGACAGCTATAGACTGGATTTAAAAGGAGCTTTTTGAGACAAAGGTTCAATCCTTTAGGCTTCCTTAGAAATCCTATTTAAAACAAGATTCACAGATATCAAGCAGGCAATGGAGGTAAAATGGACTCTGCATGATGTGAGAACCACAGCTACATTAAAAGATACAGCCCAATACAAAACAATCTAGCAAAAAGTTCCTTCCATGCTAACTGGTCTTTGGAAAACATTTACAACCTGCAATGAATTTTTCTTTCCTTTTTTTTTTTTAATGTTCCTTTAATTCTCCAAGACTGGGAGAGTGTATGACTGTAATTTTAATCTGAAGTGACAGTATGACACATCTGATCTTTCTTGCCTTACTTACCACCTGACATGCACTCAGTTCTTTCAGTCACATAGTAGCTCAGTTCCAATGCCTTCTCCAGGACAGATGGTCCTCTGGAGTTATACACTAGAATCCTAAAAAATAAGTGAAAAATCTAAGCTTTAAGACTATCAGGTGTCCAAGAATCATTCAGGGTTTTTACACATATTTTGTCTTGAAAAGAAATTCTAGAAGACCAGGATGTGATGTTCATCCATAAAGGAAATATCAAGTCACTTGATACTTCATCTGTGAGGTGAAGCATAGACAGGAGATGAAACATGTTCCTGTGTTGTTATTGATCCACTTGCTTTTGCTTATTGCCTGCACACAGGAACCGGGATCTACCTGAAGCCTTCCAGGTATCCAAAGGGTATGCACCATGAAGTCTTTTAGCATACAAGGAAAAGGGGCGATCCATAAGCTAAGCTCCCTTAGAAGCCATCTTCTCTATATGGAAAATGCTTTCAGCTGGAATCATAATGGCCAATTTCATTAGAGTCTCAGAGAGTGCTTAAAGGTTTGTGATAACAAGGGAGAGACCCTTATTAATTTGTGAAGGACTGCTGAATATGTAATACTTACCTCAAAGAGGGGCTAACTGAATATATAATTTGGAAACCAACAGTCTGTCATAGCCTCAGAGATGGTGCATCCAACATGACACTCAAAGCATAACAAAAACATGGGTAAAGAGGGTCATGAAGGCAAGAAGAAAGAAATTCACCTCTAACAAACTGCAAGGACTTTTTCCTTCTTTACAAATTCTGCTAAGGGAAGGGCCAGAGATGTATCCTTTCCTGATGATACAATCTTTTGACAATGATTTGTCATCTACTTCTAAAGCACCTCACACTGTGAGCATCAGGCCAGTTCATCCACAATCTCATCCAAAGCCCGCAGAAACCAATACAAATCTTTCTACTAATGCCAACACACTTTGCATCACAAATCCAACCAAGAAGTCTCCTGAAGAATAAGAGTATAAAGGGCTAAAAATCCTGAAAGAACCTTCTCCTACAGAGGTCTTGTTGAAATCAGAGAGTTCATTTCACTAGAAGCTGATCTTTCCAGTTTTTAACAGGCTAATAAATCAAAGACCAGCTGGATACCCAGACTTCACCTCTGTCACTGGGACATGAAGTGCAGATAACTGCAGTAGTAACTGCACGTAGATAGGCACATCTGCACGTTAAAGAAAAACATACTTAAAAGCAAGCCACATTCTTAGAATACACCACAATACAAGACAACAGCATCCAGGTAAAAGCAAGTCAGCAAAGTCATGCATACCTCAAAAAAACATCTCAACCAATATAGCACATTTTAGCATTAAGTAATCCTCTGCTACCCAGGAGAAGGGACTACTAAGTCAAGGGAGGAAGCTTTGTTATAAAGGCCTGGATACACACTGTGTCTTTCACTTGTAATACAAACATAGTATGGAGGAACTATGTAGGTTCAAGAATAAGAAATACTGTCTGTATACACAGTATGTGTCAAAACATAATCCAAAAGTTATTCTTAAAACCAGAAAAATCAGGCATAAAGCATACAGATGGTATTTATACTTTTAATGCCACTTAGAAACACCTCTCCTTCCCTCGCAGGAAAAAATGACTATCAATTATTTTCAGCTAGATGTTTTTATTAAGTTTGTTTTCTGATGTGTTTTCTTAAGTCTAAGCTCAAACATAGAAAAGGTGTCTCGCAGGCAAGTCCCAAGAGGAGTCAATCTTCTTTTACAGAGTGGGTGCCATTCAAAACAATTAACAATCACCATAAAAAGACAGTGTGGATAGTTCCAAGTCCACCATCAGCACCCCCGTTGCTCCTCTGAAACTTCTGGCGATGACATAATCACCAGCTCTTCCCAAGAAACAGGATTTGCAATGTACTCATTTCACTCCAGCAGCATGCCCATGAGGTGCAGAACCAAGAAGTAACTGGATTTAAAAAACCAACCAACCAACCATACACACACAAACAAACAAAAAGAGTAATAAATGCAATAGCCACTGGAAAATAGGAATTGGTGCCTCTTGACTCACTACTGGATGCCAAATTATGTCCCCAAACTACATCAAGCGGTCTAATAAAAGATGTTATGCCTCTTTAAACAGCTCTCCTTAAGTTACCTTCTCTTGACACAAAGGGCTCCACTAACTGAACAGGTTGCCCCAGCGTATCAAGTTATTACTTCTGTTAAGTGGAAGTGTAATTGACCGCATGCTCTCAGTCCAAAGCAAATAGAAGACACTGCTAAACATTGCTAAAATTCAAGAGAAGTGCTTTGTGCTTTTACAAAAGCAGACTGTGTACACATAGTTACTGTGATTTGGCTGACACAAGGTAACTTGATCACACCTAGTAATTTTTAACATAAAGCTGCTTGCAATGACAGCAGCCCCAAATGTTGTGCTTTGACCTTCCTTAGTGCCTGCAATTCACCACAATATTCAAATGCTGGTATAAAAGTGTTTGGTTTTTTTTTTTTTTTTTTTTTTTTTTTTTACACACACTGCTGTGCAAGGAACTTGGTATCATGACATTTCCAGAGAGGCCAAATGAATAAGAATTAATACTGACACTGTAGGCACAAGGCCTCTATCTCTAGGTCCTTGTAGCTTCTAGGAAGAATGAGTTACCTCTTCTTAAGCTATATGCTACTGTTGCAGTCTCCCTTCAGTGCAGGGACCTTGTCAGACTCCACACTTAATTCATTTCCCTATACTGCCTCCAAATTCAAGCATTCCTCCTCTGCTGCTTCTTTCTCCCACCATGTGATTTAAGGACAATTGTCATTTTAAATTGCTGAAGGAAACAAGCCCATCTATTGCCTAACATGCCCTATCTTTCTGCCTCTCCAACAGCATGTGAATGATCAGAAGAAAAGACACTAAAGCAAGGACAGGAGCCACTCCTGTGTCTGAAAATGGACACAGCCTTATTCTCAATTGACTTACATTTTGCAGTTATTATCAATGCAAAACTGATGTGAAAACAATGTTCAGATTTGGTAGCATTTTACACCTAACTTACACTGATATGGAAGAAATATGCTTCCATGTGACCATGACTATGAGGAAAACCTTGAAGGCAGAGTTGTTTTACAGAAAACTAGTCACCTTAAACGATAAAGACAATAGAATTGTATAACCTTGCTTTTAAAACTTGAGTGTCCTTCATTATACTGACATGAGCAACTAAAACTAGTCACAGGAGCACTTACTCATGTGCATAAATGCCAGCAAAATCAGGCTCCGAGTTAAGAGAAGATTTCAGCACTTCATTTTGCTCTGTGTGAAACCTCCAGAGGATGCATCACAGAGGACTGATAAGCAGTTGCAAAACTTCTGGTAGCAAGTAATCAACAGCACATTCAGACTACTCCATGGAAGCAAGAGTGACTTTATCTTGTGCTCTGTATGAGCAAAACCCCATGTTTGTAAGCTACTACATCCACCTAGACATAAGCAAAAATTGTGTACACAATTATCTGTATGTATACTCTGGCAGTGACAGAGCAGCAAAGCAGGTTAACATGCAGGAGTATCATCACAGAACAGTAACACAAATCCAGACGGTGGAACATAAAATGATAAAATTGTTTATAGCTACTGTTCACTTTTTCCCTTTTCTGGGAAAGACATATAATCTGTTCCAAAGAACACATCATTCAGGCAATCTGTAGTGATGTTGTGTTGTAAGATGTTCCTTCACTCCATCTACAACCACAAATCATAGAAGAGTATTTGCCTGAAAAGGGACTACAGAGAGCTACGTACTCGCCAAACTTTTGTCCTTATATTCTTTTTTCTCCATCTTCAGAATTGACAAACCTGGAGACAGGACCAAGTCTCCTAGGACAGAGGAACAGTAATGTGTTATTAAAATAAAGTGTGTACATAAGTGATTTCTGTCTTGGGATCTGAAAACCAAGTTTAATTAACCAGCTGAGTAGAAAGCACCGTTTATATAATGCAGACTATCTGTGGACTCTCACCCCAGTCATTCCACACAACATTGTAACTGCTAGTCCACAGATCAGCAATTATTGCTGGTAAATACAAAGTAACCAGAATGAAGGATCTGGAGCCAACTTTTACGGAGCTCAAGGAAGAAGCAGTGAGTATTTAAAACAGATGAGGTAGAGACCAATCCGTATATTACACAGGCTACTAAATAATTCTGCAAGAGAAATACAGCTTTGTTGCTTCTTAAACTCTTAGAAATTAGTTTGTCAAACAGAAAGTTATTCAGTGCTAAAAAGATTTTGACAGTTTCTGCCATTGTCAATGAAAGACAATCCTGGAAAGCATCTGAAGTCTTCTCCCTCTCTCTATCTGTACTCTGGGAAGTCTGCTTTCTGAAATACTGTATACTTATGAGATAAACCACTGAAGAACATGATAAACTTGGAAAAAATTTAGCTCTGGGAGCAACTGAGGTCTGTCTATTGAATACTTGATCATCTGGTTGTCAGGCCACAGAACTGTAACTTTGTAGTCTGGTATTTTGTTGTTGGTTTCCAGTGTCTCCATTTTTTAAGATTCAGCTCCAGAAACTGTCTCCCATTCTGTGTTTAGCTCAGTGGGTCTTTAATATTTCTGGGGCAATTTAAATGAGAATGCCATGCAAAGAGCCAACACTTCAGGTTAGCTTCATGTTGCATTTAAGATAATCTAGCCTTACACTGCTGCAGAGAGAAGTTTGTTTCACCTGTTCACTCTGCTCTGTTGCATCATATCCATCTATCTTATTTATGTGTGCAGCAACAAGGCTGCTGCTTCAGTTTGCAGAATTGATGAAAAACTAATTAATTTGGGGGGTGGATTAGTCATCATTGGAGGAGTGAAAAGGGGACCATCTTCAGTGGAAGCTTGCTACTATACTAAATGCAAAGATGAACTGCATTCTGCTTACAGGGATTTACAGAAGTTCCCTAGGTGTTTAGCTCAGTAGTATCTGCATATATGTTTTAAAACTATGGCTAAGCAAGTATCAAGCAGAATTAAACTCCTTTGTTACAGAATACTAATTTTTGTCAAAACATCACACCAATTTTATCAAAGAGAGCGATCAAGCCTCAGTCAGGGCAGTTAAATACAAACATTCCCCCTGCAAAAAACAAAAGGGTTTTTCCAGACATTAAAAACCGGTAAACTCGGATAACTACATACGATATGCAGGGCTCTCCTAGTGAACATTTATAGCAATTACTTGAAATTCTGATGTCACTCACAATAGATATATCAGCTGGTAGTTTTAAAAACTCGATCATATATTAAAAACTATGACCAATATTGTTTTCTCTGTATAAAGATAAACATCCTGCTCAAGGATCTGAACTCCTATTTAAAACAAAACCAAACATTAAGAATAAAAAGCACTCAGTATGGTTCTGAGACACATATGTGGCTGCATTGCATATTCCCTGCCTACACTGACAGTGTGGGAGCTCTGTTAGTCATCTAATGCGCATATTTGCTTGGCACAATGCCTCTACTTTCTTATGCAGGCAAGAAAGATGATCACCAGTTTACTGTATTCTTACATTTTCATTGCATGTTCATCAGTCAATATGACCAGGCATTGCCAATTCAAACTACAAGCTGTTAGGAGACAGACCAGTTGAAAGTGAAGCCCAAGGACTGAAAGGTTGTTAAACATACCTGTAAAGACAAGAGTGACATTTTTGATTCATGCTCCTTAAACACATTTTTTGGTGGGACCTAACTAAATGTTTAAGAATAAGGACCTTTTATTGAATAGAAGCCTAATTTAGTTTTGCTTTCAACCCTAACACAGATCCTTGTTCTGTCTTCAAGGACATTAGAGGTTCTCAGTCGGCTTGCTTTAACTGTCCTTCTCTGCCTCCATTCTGGAGGAAGCTGGAGCAGAACATGAATTTAGCTTTCAAGTAACGCTGTCATTAGACCTCCTTGCCCACACTGCAGCAGGATCACACAGATGCCACTGTTCTGGAATCCCAATTTCATTTAAACGATACAAAACACATACAAGAAAGCTATGACTTCTTAGAGTAATGTTGAAGGTGAAATCTGAAGAGAAAGGGAGGCAGGCAGAATTTCCAGGTGCCTCAATGTTGGCAGATCTTGAAGAAGTGACTCTGAATATTTCCCATCCCAATGGCCCCAAATGCTGCAAATCAGTATTTTATCATGAGATACTTCATGTTACAACCTGCTTTGTATAGCATTAACAAAGCACCAATTACAAATGCTTTCTGACACACAAGGGAAGAAGTGCTCTGAGGGGAGGTAGCTCATGCTGTCTCCTAGGTATCCCTGTGGGGAATCCGCTTAACACTGACTACTGTACTCATGTCAAAGATACAACTGATGCTGCCCTGCTTCACTGCAGAAAATGGCAAGGCCAGCCTTCATTGGCAGTCTTGGACTGCCTTGTAGGACCTCTTCTAACCCTCTCCTTACTTTAAGTGCCTTAGGCAATACAGGCTGCCATGTCGTTTGGTTTTGCCCCAGATGCACACAAATTTGGATTCCTGAGGACTGCAGTGCTTTGGTGTAATGTCTGCTGACTGTGCTCAGTGTGTTAGTATCTAGCTGCAGGGAACTGCTTTTTGCAAGCAGGAGTTCAGAATAGGTAAGATCGGGTCTGATCTAGTGGAGCTCTGTCTTTAAATTCTATGATGGTAAGACAGAAGAAATATGTGGGAAGCATCCACAATAATCAACTATCTCGAGTTAATTAGCAATTAATTTAGTGAGCTACTAAAGTCTAGCAAAAATGAATCCTGAGAGATTCTGGTCACAGTTACCCTGATGTAAATCTAGATTAACTCCTAGAGAGAACATCAATCTCCATGACAGTTACTTCAGATTTACACCCAGCTACTCTGAATTTGTGCACTTGTTTTCGCAGCTGTGTGGGAGATCTGTCTCAACACAAATCAGCTCTGCTCTCCTGCAGATTCTGCAAGGTACACAGTTACATTTCTGTAAAAATCTAACCTCAGTGAAATGGGAAAATTTAATTCTCTGCTCTGATGAAACCTAAGCCTCCTACATAACAGACAAAAACCCTGCTACAGAGCCAGGCACTACAAGTGGTCACAATATCCTCCTCGGCTCTCAGTCTTCAGGAAGTAAGGAGAATTTCTTCTTGCAAGATTTCATGAAGCACAACAGCAAGCATCAAAATTACTACATTCTTCTGCCTAGGACTCTTATGAATATTAAGAATACCTGCTCCATGGAGTGCACAGTTTTGAGACCAGTCTCACAATCCTACAAAAATCCACAGAGTTTTTCAGAGTCATCTTTCTAAGAGGGTAAAGAGCGGGGAAACACCTTCTGGCCCTTAGCACTGCACCATGTGATACACACTGCAGCTGCGTCAAAGAAATTTAATATGAAAAAGGAGTTACTGTCCTGCCACACAGCCCTTTGCCCTTCTACCAACTCTACATCCCTACCCCTGCACAGCCATCACTTCCCCTTTCCTTTATCCCTTAAGCTAACTGCTGGATTAAATGATATAATGTGCCTTTCCACTGGCATGAATCTCAATCCAAGTAGTGCAGCACTGCATGTGAAATTCTAAGTTGATTCAGGTAAGGAAATGTTTGTATGTTTCTGGGTGAGCCAGAGTACAGGTCACATGTAACAAAGCAGAAACAGATCACAGGCCAGATACAAATACAAGTGCTGTAATTCTGAATTCAACATACGCCCAGAGATCTTGTCAAATGGTTTGTGGAAACATTATGGAGAGATACCTAGAGCCACTTTTGCTAGATGGTTTAAGTTCACATTAAGAATTTGCATCAAACTCATTAACACAAGGATTTTTCTAAGCAAACTATAAATCTCCCCATACCAGCCTATTTTTGAAAGAATTGGACACACTCATACCCCCAATCTCACTGACAATTGTGTTCACACTGAAGATCCTAATTGCCTCACCTAGTTTTGTCCTTTGCAGGAACTGAATATCTGATGGAGCCCAGAATCTGCTTGCTACTCCTTCATTTCATGCCATAAGTGGGGCTGACAGGGTTACTCAACATGACCCAGAGCACAGTCTTAATGCATTCATAAGGATGTTGCAGAGTTCTATTTAATTTTGGAATAGCATTTTCTGCTCTCATATGCAATATCACTCTAAAGACTGTTTTGCCATTAAATATTAGTGTGGATTCACAACCTCTCAGCATTGAGTCTCCATCAAAATAGTCTGATCAGCTTATGAGCAAGCATCATACTAATAAAGCATATGGCATGAGTAAAGGTAGCCAAAATTTTCATGGTTCTCAGCATTTGTCAAGTTCAAATAGTGTAGGTCAAGTACATCCACAAGTCAGTCAACTAACAGAAGAACACACAGAAGAATATATGCCATCACTAAATAAGCTTTTGTCTTCAGTAGTATTCTAAAATTTTTTTTTTAAAAAAAAGCAGCACTATTTTCATAGTTAATGCCAGATTGGGGGTGTGTGTGTGTACATATTTTGAATCTACAAAATTGCTTGAAAAGGGACAGTAGTTTTAGATTGAAGCATTTTAAAGGGCCCACTACTTCATTTACTCTCTCTCTCAAAAAAAAAAAAATATATATATATAAACTAGGAGGTTTTTACAGGAAAGACAGAAAGAAAAACAAAAACAAAATGGTCATTTTCAGAGTGATATGCTTTGAAAGGTAGTATATAATAGCTAAATAAATACTGATCTTTTATAAAGATGATATTTTAGCTAAGCAATTCTACACAAAATAATTTCTTCTACATAGGCCAGTTTGGTTCTTATAATTAGACTTCCCCAAAACTATTAAATATTTAAGAACTTGCCTACAAATACAACTTATGTCACAGTGCAGTAGGATGAGCATTTTAAGAATAGCTATTCCAGAATGAGTATGTCTGTACACTAAGTTGTTTAGAAAGTTATTGCACAGTGATGTTATGTGGACAACCTGCAAGTAACACAGAGTATTGTAGCATCCCACAAACAAAAACAATTCAACATTTTTCTGAGACTAAGCAAGATAATCTAGCCTCCAAACGTACCAAGAACTAAGTAAATCCCACAACACCCTATAATGCTTATCTCAACCTCCATAAAATTACCGGGCAGAAATAAAGCTACAATTACACATAAATCTCAGGTGCCTTTTCTGAACTTAGCTGAGCTTCACCAACAAGTGAGATAGGAATTCAGCTGGTTACTGAGCACTGGGTATGAATATCCTTCTTCATTTCTAGAAGACTAACTGGACACAAAGCAATCTGTCTTTATACCATTTTTCCACGATCTCTCCAGCTGACTCATCCTCCTGTCTAAAGTACAGCAGAAGGGTGAAACAGAGTTTTTAAACCGAGATGAAAGTAAAACAAAGCAAAACAATCGCTCACATTATCAGAATCAAAATTGCTTTGTATAGTAGCAAGAGATAGACTAGAACTAAAATTGGATGCCAATTTGCAAACTGCCATTAAATTTCAAGGAAGCTAATCCACCAAATAGCATACTGCACCCTAGAGAGTCCTTAATTAACAGTGTCACATTTGCAAAAGGCTAGTTAAGGTTGTGTCAGCATTTACATTATAAATCCCTAATTATATGGTAGCAAAACAATGGTGAAACTCACTGAAACATGATATACAGGGTTCCAGTGCAGGAAGACAGATTCTGGGAGGAAGGTAGGGAGAAAGTGTCAGTATCAGGGTAGATTGGATTTTATGTTTTAATCTGAAAACACAACACACACACACAATAAAAAAAAGGCAGCTTGGAGCCATTTAATGTTCCAAAAGTGGTGAACATTTCATCAGGCATTTAAGGCCAAATCCTGGAGGTAGTAAATGTTTTTGACTCTAATCTCAGTGGTACATAGGGGTGGTTAGTATACCCCCAAAGAACGAATGATGACCAGTGTCTAAGTACTCATTTATATATCAATGGGTATTAAAGCACGTGGCTGTTTCTGGGGTCTGGAACACAGTCCATCTGTACTTGCTCTGTTATTCTTGGTTTAGAGAGCTTGATCCTTCTTCTATCACATAGCTGATTGTCTATAGTCCAGGGTCAGGAAGATAACACTATAAACTTCCAAACATGATGAAACATACAGTATATTTAAGAGCTTTATGCACAGAATGTACTTCGCATTAGATGGAGCATTACTCTCCCCTTGAGGTTTAAACATGGTAAATTTCACGGTATTGTGGCATTGTTTCTTTGATTAGAAAATATATAGTATCAAATTTGGAACTCCTACAGCTTCCAACCCCATCAGCTGGAGCAGAGCACGTACCTCTGACGTCTAATTCTTGGAAATGGATTGCAGTAGTGAGGAGGGGAAGCAGCATTAGACAGTGTTAAGAGAGCAGAGGAACTTCATGACCATCCAAATCTGCAGTAAGTGGTCTCAGTACTAAAGTAAGGCCAGTAAGGTTAAAAGTAAGGACAGTAAGGTGAAAGTAAAGCCAGTAAGTGGTGTCAGTACCAAATGGAGGCCCATCCTTCATTGTCCTGAGGTCCAAGCACTGGTGCCCCTAGATGTCCTGTGATATCCCACTCTGCATCCTTCAATATTCCTGTTACCTTCCCAGAGGTGCACATGTGCCCAAGAACAGCCTTCAGACTGCCTCAGGCCTTGGGTGCAGTCAGGTCACTTGTGAACCTCAGCTGACTGGCAGTGGGGCATAGGAGAATCCCCCTTTTATCCTGCCCTATACATTGTGGCTGTGTTTCCAGGTGGCAGCAAAACCTTACCAGGGCCCCAGGGCCATGCCACAGCCTCCCCTGCTTGGACCCTGCTGGCTTCAGCATTGACTACTACCCATTCGAAGCACTTATCCATGGAAAAAACAGTATGTTTCTTCCAGAGTCCAGTTCTGTAGCTCAAAAGAAAGTGGCATTCTGCTACGACTTTTCTTAAAGAGGAAGCTGAGTATAATAACTCAGGTCTTAGGTCAGGACTCAGGAGCTTTCCACCCTGTCGATATAAGACTTCCCACATTGCCTTAATTGTACTTAAATGTATTAAGTACTTGGAAACTACAAGCTACAAAACGACCATATATACAACTATGTGAAACATGACCACCCTTAATGTACCCAGGTTTGAAGAGCTTATCTATTCACATTAAGCCCCTGTAAGTCAACAATCAAGACACTCATCCTGACTAGCAATTACTGATTAGAAATCATAGTGTAACTCAAAACCTTGCCTTTCACACACTGTTGTCTCCCCAGCATAAACCACAGCGAGCCTGACCTTCTTGCATAATTCCTCCCTTTCTACAAACATGTTTAAGTTTATTAGCATGGTAAGTTGATCTTAAGAAGGATTTGATCAGAGAACAGACAATGATCTATAAAGAGAACAGTTCTCTTACTTCTACTATTGTACCAAATGGCATCTTGCTGTTTGTTAAATGGCTGCCTTCTCAGGTTAAATAGCTCCATTGATCTTGGGGTGCCATGCCTCACTGAAGGGAGCAGAACTTATCCCAAAATGATGAATCCAGCACCTAAAACCATCAGTGTATCACTACTGTATGCATTTAACCTTGCTGCCACAGCCTTAAAAATTAATGAGTTCTCTAGGGAGTATACAGACATAACGCTCAAAGGAAGCTGCTGCCAATACTGCTGTCTTCTCCCTAGACACCACTTTAAGTCAAAACAGAATAGCAGCTTTTACCACCCAGCAGAGCACCAGGATCCTTTGAGACAGAAAAAATACCTATGCTTGTGAGGACAGGTCTTGAAATTTCACAACCTGCAAGCCATCACCATGTAGTCTGATCTTGTTCCTTACACCATCTGGGGGATTTCTGTCATCAAATTCAACATGAAGAGGAATTAAGCTTCATTTTGGGGTGATTTCTTAAGTTACCTTGGTCCAAGTTTTGTGAAGATGCTAAACCTTGCTGGGAAATAACGACCTGCATAAAAGTAAAGGCAGTGCTTAGTTTCTCCAGCTCTAGCACTAACTTGATTTCTCGCTTTTCCATTCTGTGCAGCAGTTAACAAAACACCCACAGACATGATATGGTATATACACAGAAACACAGGTCAGCAAAGTCATTTACGTAAGGCCCCTTCTTTAAGGAACCATCTCATGCAAAGGAGAACATCACAGATGGGGCTCTGCTCCTGCAACATATTCTTCAAATGTGAATGCCTGGTGAGTGCAGAGGGGAATAGGAATAATCACTCTCTCACCCTTCCCAGTCCTTGCTTTTCATGGCATCACCACACACAAAAGATAAAACAGCTTCTTTTGCCTTCCAACCCCTTTGCTTCCCCAAAAACACTCCCCAGACCAACCAGTGTCGCTGAGAAATAGTCTGTCAAAAAAAGATTCAGAAATCCTCAAACAAAATGGGTTAAGCATTCAGAATTATCATCAATTAACAGCTCCAAAATGACACAATAAGAGATTAGCACAGCAGAGCAGCTTTAAAATTTACACTGATCTAAGGTCTGAGACCAGTTCTCGAACAACAGGAAAAAAAATGCTTCTCTAGGACAAAGTACCAGTACCATGCAAACCACTAAGACTAGCAAGCAAGGCTTTATCTAGCCTGACATGTTAGCAGGACCTCAGATTTCTGCTCACCTCTAGCTCTGGTGAATTACAAAGCATCAGGCCCTAAAATCATGCAGCACCAAAAGAAGAAAGTTGGCAATCAGAAGCAGGTAGATGCAATGCTTAACTTCAGTATCTCAGGAAATGGCCTAGAAACAGCTGGATGGATTAATGTGGCATTTTCTAGGACCACTACCGGTTTGAAGATGATACTTTCAAGTAACCGCTGTGTTCCCAGAATCAGAGAGCATGATGCCCATAGCAATCATTTGAAAAAGAGGAACAAAAACTAGAAGCAAATGTTTCATTTATGAATCCTGTAGTGGTGGCCATGAGCTCATTTCAGCCTATTTCCTTACAAACAAGGCATCGTGTGTGTGTGTCCCCTCCTATTACTAACAGGGAAAACTCAACTGCCAGTCCATTATCAGCTAGTAACATTCCAGACTAATAACCTGTAATAAACTTGATCTCAAGGATGCTGGATGTCATGAAAGCAAAGTTAACCACAAACACTCCTCAGAAAGCTTTTTGTCTGAATCTAAGTAAGACCTACAAGTTACCACTGCTGATACTGGTATTTAAGGGTCTAGAAGACCCTTCACATATTGAATTTTTCAACACGTGAAAAATTGTCATAAACTCTCAAAACTGACCGGAAATCCTTAACACTTCCAAATGCACTGTACACCTTGCTGAAGGACAAACACACAATGGATTGTAACAAAAGGACTAAAAAAATCAGGGAACTGCAGTAGCATATCCAAGCCTACCTCTCAATATCTCCTCAATTCAGAAGTCATAAAAATATAACAGTTTTTCCAAAAAAATTCATGTTAGATGGATTAGATCAGCTACTGTATTCAAGAAGCACTGGTAAATATTAGGAAAAAAAAAGTACAAAAATATTCAAAGCAGTTTCATGAAGTAATTTCTATATAATCTCCATAGTTCTAGCTACTTATACTTCATCTATAGTTCTCTGGGGTGTTCATCTACATATAGTGCTCATCTATATGTCATCACATATTGAACCCCTTTGATTTGCTTTAGCTGACACAGGTAATTAGCTCTCCAGAGGTTTGGAATGTCCTTCTCATCATTGCTCATATTTTTTTGCCTTGTCTGCTTGTTTCTGCTAAAGCACTCAGTTGCCACTAATGTTACACTAAACAGAGACTTTTCCCAGCTAAGCTGTTCACTGGATTTACAGGCAACCTGCTGCATGCTGTGTCTTCAGACTTTATGAATGTAGGCTTCCGGGGAAAAGCTGCTTCTTTCATACCTGGACTATATCAAACAGAAGCTGCTAATCTGAGAGGATGTAGTGGACAAAGGGCGCAGTTTGCACTTCCTGCGTTTGAAGCCTTTGTGGCAGGTTACTCAGATCTTTGTGAGAGAAGAGAGAGAAATACATGCATGGCTAGAGGAGATGACACTGGGGTTGGAGAAGTGACAGACGCAGATGGAAAGGATGAGAGCTATACACAGAGCAGCAGATTGGTATCAGCTGAAAAAATGAAGGAAGAAAAAGCTTGTAGATGCAGCTAGGAAACTATATTCCAAACTAGAATAAACATCCGGTTTCAAGGACAGTAAATCAGCTTAGAGATCTGCTCTCAATTTCTACTTCTGTTCAGTATCAACAACGAAGGGAGTAAGTGGGATGCCTTAATAAAGCAAATTCCCAAATGACAGCAAACACTATTCCAGCTAGCTTTGGACTGCCTTCTATTTCCAGTGTAATCAGCAATCTCACAGCCACAGCTTTACAAATCCCAGGCCACCAGATAAATGCCAGTAGGCTGTGACAGAACATAGTAAAGCCAGAGACAGCGTTAGCAGGACCTGACTTTTAAACAAGCTTGTCAAGCAGAAAAGAATCTTTTTCAAAATCTGGGGTACCAAGGTAATGGTCTCCTCTGTCCAAACAGAAGAACCAGCACTATGCCTGAATCAGTATCTAGACCACTCGCACCATTTTTTGTGTTAAAAAAATCTTTATGTAGCATTAACATCATGGCCAGGATCAACACAAAGCAACAGTTCTCAAAACGTAAGCTAATATAATGTAATCTAATGCACTCCACTCAAGATAACAGATTGAAAACTGATGTTCTGAGCTGTACAGAATACACTGAAGATAAAACATATTGTTGCTTAATTGCTGGTTCTCTCATTATCTAGTATCACTACAAAGCTTTAGAGCACTGAGTCTCCATTTGTGATTTCCTACCCACTGGCAACACACAGAACTGCATAAACCAGCCAAAACTATATTCAGGAGCAAGATCTAGAGTGTTTCCAATCAGGAGTTTAAGAGAGTGCCTATGAAATTCAAAGGGTCAATTTTTTTCCTAAAAAAAAAATTCAGGATGTACACTATTATACATGATGCTGAAAGCTCAGAAGAGATAGTAGTTAAGAACAAATGGCAGTGCTTACTTCAGGGAAAAAAAAATACATACTTTAGAAACTAGAGATGTTATAAAATGTACATAGCATGGAGGACATTACACAGGCTTGCAGTAATTTGCCACAAAGAGCAGAGCACTTAAGGGTCTGAAAACACAGTTTAAGACAATAAGTAACAGGCTAAAACACACACAGCATTTTGGGTACTCAACTCCTTATGTATTTCAGTGCAAGCTACACATCATGTAAGCATGTGAGAAGTCCCCCTCTAATTCAAAAGAAAATGTTAACTATTTTAATTATGTGGCCATTCTAAACAGGCTCTGAAGTGCAGAAGCAATCACCAGCAGAATAAAATAGCCATAACATGCCTTTTAGTCATAGGATTTGTTACAATAATTCAACAAAGCTCCCAGCAGTTTCATAACAGAGTAGTCACATCTGCAGTTTCACAGAAATGATCACGTCTGTGCCAACGTTTCATCTTATGAATGTTTGCAGGCTCTGATTTCCATGTTTAGAAGAGGACTGAAACCAGCCAATTAGTTAAATTATTCCACCTCTCTGGCTTGCTATTCTCAAACTTAAGGAGCAAATGCTTCAGTCAGTGTAATGGAATGGTGGCAGTGATCTGTACTGGCAAGGGAGGCTCTGCCCCTAAAGGAAACAGATACAGACAAGCCCCAGGCTGGTAATATGCACTGTTACTGAGAGTGAAAATGAGGGAACAGATGCTGTTGGAGTATCAAAAGGAAGATGTTCTGGAAAAGAAAATAAACAAATCTAGCCATACTCAAATAAGGTAAAGGAAGGAAGCAGCAAGTCTCTGTTGCTAGAAGTAAAACAGGCTCTGCAGAACCATAAGAAAATTATGTACTTCTGGATGAATAAAATGGATTCCCTTTCCCAGAATTTCTGGATTATGCTAGGAAAAATATTAAGCGTATTTACCCGTATTAAAAAAAACCAAACAAACGGGCAAGTTTGTTCAGTGAACTGACAGTAAATTCAGAAGTGGTATCATATACCCAAGGGAATGCTTCAAACGATATCTCTGCTAAAGCAAGTACCCTCACAGAGAGGCTGAATCAAGATGCCTTGCTTGCTTTTAAGTGTCCTGACCTAAACAGTATGACCTAAATCTTGCAAGAGTGGAGAAAAATGAAACCTTAAGCCCTTAAGGACTCTCACTGCCATTAGCAGTCTTGCAATACTCTGCCTTCCTTATTATTTTATGGGAAAATATGCTTGTATTTTAAATAGCTCAAACTTGGTCAAGTCCAAGACACCAGTATGAGATGCAAAATTCCATTGCTGGTTGAGAAACACAGGGAACACACCCAGGGAGATCCAGCTGCCTGCCTTTTGAGTAGGTAGCTACACAACAGCAGAAATTGTGAGAATAGGTCTCCAGAGTGGCTGTGTGGAAAAGCTTCCAGTGCTTTTGTGTGTTGCCACCACAGCTGCACATGAGAACTATCAACCTACAACCCATGGACTGCTTCTGACAACCCAATTTTCAAAGACCAGCTGGGATCATTAAGCAGGTTCAACAGACCGTTCTGCTCTCCCACACTTTACTCAACTAAGAAGCAACTTCTCATTTCCTCCTCTCTCTATCCCCTCACCATTCACTTACAATCTCATTCTACCCATGAAGTTGATGCGTGTGTGAAGTAAAACTGTGGTCCTGGCAAGCTGTTGGGAAGCAGGAATGGGGCTACAGAAACTAACCCTTCTTTAAGACTGAAATTAGATAAATATGTCTGCACCCCCCATCCCCTCCTTCCGCCTCTTTCCCCCCTCCCCACCCAAAAAAAAGGCTAGTACTGTGGGTTCATCCCACCTCAGCTTTTTGAATACTGCCTTCCAAAAGGATCCAAAGCTTATTAAACTCCAATGGAGCCCTCCCTTTATCTCACATCCATAAAGTATTCACCTCCACCTAAAAAAGACTGCAATGCCATTGGTTGCTAAAAATCTCCTGCCGTTGAAGCAGCGGGAAGAGAAAGATGGTAGTAATTGGAATGACCTGCTTTTACAGACTGCAAGTCATCTATTATGAAAATAGTTATTATTTATAGCACCTGAGAGACGCAGTTCAGAACAAATACCTTCACCATGCAAAATTCTGAGCATTTTTCAGTAGTCTTCATTATTCAATGATATCTGAAAAAGCTCTCTGCACCTTCACAAAATGCCAGCACTCGTATTTCCTAATAAACTCTAAGATACTATTAGAGGCTCATGATACCGCTGGTGTTAAAAACAGAGTATCTTCTCCCACTGAAGGGAAGTAGCAACTACCCACAGGGAAAAAGGAAATATTTGTCTCTCAGGGTAAAAACCACTAGGATTGCTATTTTCTGGGGTGCGGAATTAGGGAAAAATGAGATACAGCCTCATTTTGAAAGTGAGGTATACATTCATCCAAATTAATTAATCATCTAAATTCACCTAAGCCGCCCCTGCAGAACAGCAGAGAATTAGACTATACATTAATCAATAACAGAAGTAGTTTGCTGTAGTTTCAACAATGAAAGAAGGTATGCACAAACTTAATATTAAATTCAAATGGTCCTGTAAGCTTTGATTGAGTCTTTAAGGATGTGAAAGTTTCAAGTATCTGTGTCTAAAAGTCAGAAACAATATAGGTAGGTTATGAAAAAAAAATTACCTGAAAGGAAGTACAGATGAAATAAAGATTCCAAATTTTATGTCCTCAATAAAAAGATTCTTCTCTAAAAGATTTTAAATTTAAGTTCAATCACAATTTTAGTCTAGAGAAGAGAAGGCTGAGGAGAGATCTGATCAACGCTTATAAATACTTGAAGGGTGGGTGTCAAGACGATGGGGCCAGTCTTTTCTCAGTGGTGCCCAGGGACAGGACAAGAGGAAGTGAGCACAAACTTGAATATAAGAAGTTCCACCTAAACATGAGGAGGAACTTCTTCACTTTGAGGGTGGCAGAGCCCTAGAATAGGCTGCCCAGGGAGGTGGTGGAGTCTCCTTCTCTGGAGACATTCAAAACCCGCCTGGAAAAGATCCTGTGCAACCTGCTCTGGGTGGACCTGCTTTGGCAGGGGATTTGGACTCGATGATCTCCAGAGGCCCCTTCCAACCTTGTGTGACTCTGTAATGTAGAGGGAGTGAATTCACATTTATTTAGAGAAAACCTAGTTGCTCCACAGTTATAGTGTAACTGAACAGAAACATACGCATCTACACAGGTCTGAAAGCAGACTTTAGCCCATTATTGTGTTTCTTCAGTGCAATAACTTCTTGTTAAGTCAAGGACATCTAGTTCTCCTTAAGACTTACAATTTCAGACTAGACTATGGTGCCATCTTATGCTGTCAGTGTCTGCCAAGAACTCTGGAGTTCTATCCGCCATCAGCTTCTTTAAGAAACATTCTTATCTTGCACAAAACTGCTGTCTTCAGAGTCCTGGGTACTCATCAGCACCTTTAATGAAACGTGATCTGTGGACAAACGAGCAGTAGAACAATTCTAGTGATATATGAATTACAACATTTGAATGATTTAAAAAAGCAGTGTAATTAAGACTAGCAGAATCATAGCTAATACAGTTTGATGAAGTGGTGTAGGCATACAGACATCAGTTTGGATAGTGACATGCTAGGTCTGTGCACGGCAGTGGGCGAAACTAGCGAGCAGGCTCTGCACAATGCAGCTATTAGTGACTTTTCATTGAAACATTCCAATGCCATCTGAAACCCTGGCACACCCAGAAGTATCAAATTTACACACACAGGATTATAAAGTTAGGTATCACCCTAAACAAATTATGCACGTAAAAGCTACTACATGCAGTTGTCACTCTTTCTACACTCACTGCTATTTGGACCCAGCGTTGCTTATTCAATTCTTTTAAAAAGGATGGTCTAAATGGCTTTATTATACTGCAGTCATTGACAAGGCTAGTCTGAAGGTGTTCATCTGATGACATATAAGGGAGATGACAATCTTCCTGTAACTTGTGAGTTGCTTATACCCGAAGGGTGAGTTTGTGTCAAAAACAAGAGTTCCCTTTAACACGTGCAGTTGTGTCCACAAGTCAGCATTGTTATAAAAATGCAGAAAGTTGCATTATCTAGCCGAATGAAGCAGCATGAAACTAGTTATCACAAAGAAATCATGAAACAATTTTATTTAATGCTAGAGATCCACCTCTTTAAAATACTAAATATTTTGGGCAGCTATCCTTGACCTTAAACTAGGGTCAAACTGTAGCCTTCTACTACACCAGCCTCTTAGACCTGCAAAAAGGGGTTAGAGTCCCACTGAAACAAGTTACGAAAGGCTGCTCCTGCCCCAAACAGGTTAGGAGGCAGGTTACATGTGGATCACTAAGTAAGGAAGGGCTAAGAGGAAAAAAGGCACAAACCAAGAACATACAGAACCACTTACTGTAATTCTAGCTGGTCACAAATCAGGAGTCTTACAACGCAGAAGGTTAAATCTGATTTCTAATATGCAAATTATAACCATACTAGCTCTTTCAAATGTTGCTCAAAATCACAGGTCAAGTTGGTTCCGCACCATTAAGGGAAGAGTCTGAAAAAAGCCAAAAAAGAATTACTATGCCTGAGCTCCACAGTGAGAGAAAAAAATGCTGTCACCTTCCGGAGCCATTAAAGACCCTTGCCTTTCCTGAATATCACGGCTCACTCCCCATGGAGTAGCATACATGCATACACATACTCTGCATCTCTTCTGGCCTTATTCTGCCAAAGATGCTTCAGTACAAATCACCTCTTCAGCTAGTAACTTTCACTTGCGTGTTTTATTTCCTGGAAGTCTCAAATACCCTCTAAAGTAGAAACACTTTACATCTGAAAACTAAAAATAAACTCTTTAAAGCATCAGCTTAAACCAAGAACCCATGCCCTATCATAGGTTGAATCTTGGGTCACATCAGTCACACTTTGTTGTGGCTTACACAGGATAAGAAGCAAACCAAAAGAGAACTGCGACAGCAAATTCTCAGTGATTTTAGTGATGGAACTCTATAATGCATCTTGTAAAAAGCTACAATTCAGAAAGCCTCTTCTGCAAAGCCTACAGTGCTTTAGTCTCCGCTGTCTTTTCTGCCTTTTGACTCAACATCTCACAGGACAGAGTGACCTGGTTAAGCAACTAACAACCAATAAAACACAGGAAAACTCCCTGTGTTTGTGGAGATAGAACCAAGCACTGGAATTCTTTTACGTATTCTGTTAGGCAAATTTATTAATTTTATTCTGGAAACAGAAATTTCCTAATTTGTACATTACCTTCACTCCTTTTGTTGAACAAACTTGACTTCCCTATCTCATCTCTTCCATCAAGAAGTCCAAAACAGAGGTAAATGGCTGATCCGTTTTAAGCAGAGGTAGAAAGTCAGAACATAATTTTGTGATTTTTTTTTTCCTCCCGTGCTGCAAATCAGTGTAATTGCACCTGCTGCAGCAGCATCTGCCTTTCCACATACTGAGAAAGCAAATACCGGAAAGCATCCTGCTACATAAAGGAATTTTTAGATCCAGAGAAGAATATAAATGCTCGTAAATAACTTTTCTTCCCTCCCCCCACCTTTTTTTTTAAAGCATAAACTACATAACAGAAAACAGCTCTTCCATTTCAAACCAGCTTAAGGTACTTAAAAGCTGAATGTGTTCATTTGCTTTTCTGCATTGTACCTTATCAATATTAATATCACAAGATGCATGCTATAATCACTCAGATTTGCATTACTGTTGTGTATTCTACCATTTATCACACTAAATTGTTACTAAATTGATAGTCTTGCTATTTAAAGGCTCTTGTTCTCGTTTTACATGCATGACATTCAGTTGGCAACTCTCTCTGCAGTGGAGTGACAAACATTTTAATGCTTACTCCTTAAACCACAATGATAACATTAATACTATAAAGGATAATGCCTATTCAATTATAATAAAATGAATTATACAAGCGAACACAATGTGCTTACGTCCCTGCACATACCTACAGAAAACTTTGGGACTTACTATATGCAAATGTAAAATAAGAGTTCTGGTGTCCATTTTATTCACATTCAAGTCCACAAGCTAAGTTTTCTCTCAATGGGCACATATTGAGCCCCTGAACAACCCTTGGCTTCAGATATACAACCCTAATTCAAATACATGAATGAAAACATTGGCAAAAGCAATACTTTATGGTACTCCAGAGGAATAAACTGGAAAACAAGTGTAGGGCAAGCAGGGAGAAAAGTTTTTACTTCAGATATTCCACACAGTAAAATTCAGCACTCAGTCATGTACCGCACAACTTCTACTGAAATCAACGTGAGTTCTGGGTCCCTCCAAGATTTGAACTTGACCCCTTAACTGTATAATTTATACAACAAAAAAATTATCTCAAACTGCCAAACACTGTGATCAAAACAAAAATTGCTTCCTCAAGTATATATGGCATTCAAAAGAGGGCAACGCAGCCACATCTCTTTTCAATCAGTTGCTCCAACACAATCACAGAATCTAATCCTCAGCTGTAAATCTTTGCCAATGAGGTGGCAGCCAGCAGAGGTGGATCCAAACCTCAACAACTTTGCAAATAACGCTGTAATAGAAAGGCTTAACCAACTAATTTTTTTTTTCCTTTCCAGACATAATTTAAGAATCACAGTCTCACTAAAATATAATTTAATAACAAGATAACGGTATGTAAAGTTTGAAAAATCCCCGTAATTGCACATAAGCTCACAGGGCACACGTGAAGCCCCTCTTCCACCCATAACTCCACCAAAATCCAGCTGCACCCAAGTCTCCAGCTTCCAAACACTTTATTACCTCCGCCGCCAGCTATCCTGCTCTCAGCACTGCCATCTAGTAGGGAGCGGCGGTGTACCATGGGTTGCTTGGCACCTCAGCTCAAAGCCAGCAATATTCCCGGAAAGCATCGCAAAGCTGTTGCTGCTAAAATTTTAACTGCAGTCGGTAGTTAACTACGGACCGTACCGGTTCGAAAGCGGCCTCCTCCCCCCCCCCAATACCCCAGTCCTTCCCAACCGAGATCGGCTAAGCGAATGCATCAGCGTCTGCTTCGCGTGATCTTCGGTGGGGGGGAAAACCAGGGAAAATTCGTTATTTGCGAGCACCCAACCTTGCGCACACCACCGCGGGCCCTGCGAGCGGCCGGCGGAGGGCAGAGAGGGGAGCGGGCGCCCCGAGGCTGTAAGCGGCGCCGGCAGAGCCGGGCTGCCGGCCGCCCCCGGCGCTCTGCCCGGGTTCACGGGCGGCTGTGGGGAGACCGCGGGAGCGGGCACGCACCGCCGGCCGCTCCCCCTCCCCAGCCCCTCCGCGCACCGGCCGGGCCGGAAAACCGTTACAGCCGTTAAAACCGTTACAACTCGCCCCGCGCCTCTCCTCAACCTCGCGCCTCTCCCCCCCACACACCCCCTTTCCTCCCTGCGGTGGCGCGGTTAGTGCCAGAACTACGAGGCGACCCTCCGCCCTGGGAAGTTGCCCAGCCCCAGGGAGAGCTGAGTGCCCCAAGTGCCCCCCTTTTTTCCCCCCCGCCGCCATTGACACAGACCGGGCTCACTCCCCGGTGAGCGGCGGAGGCTGGCGGCCCCCCCCGGCCGGCTC
>NW_015091240.1:1047424-1092894 GCF_001431845.1 Calidris pugnax
CTCGCCACCCCCGCAAGCCCCCAGCAGACACGTACACGCAGACGGCCACAGCGCCGGAGGCGCAGCCCCCTCCGCTCGGCGCTCTCGCCAGACAGAGTAGCCGCCGCTGAGTGGGTGTGTGCGGCGGAGGTGGGGGGGACAGGTGACGAGCGGGAAGAAGAGGAGCCGCCCCCCCCCCCCCCTCCTCCCGAGACGGGAAAGGGCTGTGGTGCAAAACCGCTCCCTTCTTTCCCCCTCCACCATGAGATGCCCCTGGGGAGGGCTGTAAATCTGGCAGCGACAACAGCCGCCCCCTCCCGCGGGAAAGCTGCTCGCTCTCCCTTCCTTCCCCCTCGCTCGCCTGCTTTCTAGCGCGGCCGCTTGACTGACAGGGAGCCTTCCAGCGGCCGCCCACGCGCGCTCCCGTCTCCCCTCAGCCGGAGAGGGAGATGGCGATGGAGAAAGCATGAATGAAACAGCCAGGCAGCGAGCGGAGCGCCCCGGGAGAAGCCGGCCCCAGCCCCCGGGAGAGCCGGGAGCCGCCGCAGTGAGGCCCCGGGGGGCGGCGGAGCTCCGCCGGTAGGCCCAGGTGGGTAGGACGGCGTGCCCCGGGCAGCTCTGCAGCGGGGCGGCCGAGCCCACAGCCTCTTTGGGGGCTGCTGCTTCCTGAGTCGGGGGGACTCACGCTGCCAGCGGCCCCCCCTCAGCCTCTCTTCTCAGAGAGGCCGTTTCAAGAGGCAGCTACCCTTCCTTAGGAGTTTGTTTCTACCATTCAGCCCCCAAATTCCCGGCGCCTCATATGAACCGTGGCTAGAGCACGTGTGTCCCTGTAGGTTAGTGCAAATGCCTTAGCTAGTGTGGTTGATTTTACGCTGAAGTGGATGAAGAGCGCGCCTCTTGACAGCTCAAGAAGAAGTTTTTTGCTATGAGGCACTGGGACAGGTTGCTCAGAGAAGCTGTGGATGCCCCGTCCCTGGAGGTGTTCAGGACCAGGCTTGGATGGGGCTTTGAGCAACCTGGTCTAGTGGGAGGTGTCTCTGTCCATGGTAGGGGGTTGAAACTCTATGATCTTTAAGGTCCGTTCCAACTCTAACCATTCTATGAGTCAATGATAAATTTGGGTGAACAAACTCAGGGCAGAAGGTGGAAGGTTGATGCCTTCTCAAACCGGAGTCATGACCATGGCCCTTGAGGTAGGCAATGTGGCTGATTATTCATCTGTGAACCCACTTTGCTCAACCAAACGCAACCCGTTTTATACTGACAAAAACCCACGACCTAATAACCTGAACTAGGATGCTTGTCCAGAAGTAATAGGAAGAAGGAAAGGATCTCAAAGATTGCTCCAAGCCTAGTTGGTTTTTCCAGTCGTTGCTTGGTACTGTGAGGTAGCCTTGTAATCCTTTTGTTCCTCAGAGCAGTTGTCCCTAAAAAGGTTGTAACTTGTTAAACACATACTTCACAAGCTGTGGCTGGAGACCAGAGGTCTTCCCGTGCTTTGGCATGAATGTCGTTGGGTTTGATTTGTGGTGTTGGTTTTATTAGCAAACTTACTGGAGAGTCAAAAGATTCAATATTCAGGTAATGGGGGCCTACTAAGTCAGTGAAATTACCTCAGTATCAATTCACTGAAGGTCAGTAGTTCCTCCAAGTTACTTAATATTTTATATATTTTCTTGATTCTATTCATTGGAATCCTTGTTTGGAAAGCCCAATAGTATTTGTCTATCTACATTGCAGACATCTCCTGCAATTTAAATTGAAAGGGGTGTTTTCCCATTCTGAATTTGGGTGGCAGATTTTGTTATACCCTATTAGAAGCGTTGCATGCTACACTTGAGACATAGCTGCATTTGCAGTTACATAATCAATAAACATGGGGTTTTGTCCCATGAATCTAGAATCTGATTCTGAGCTGTTTTAAATCAGTATGCCTCCACAAATTTAATGCCTGCCAGAAAATTTATATCAGCTAAAATTTTAGCCTCTGAATTTAAAAAGCTGCTTGGGATTCATATGATGAGAAGTGTCTCACTAACTTTATTTTTTAAATGTTTCATTCCTGAAAACTGAGTGCACAATAAAACATTGCCAAGTCCTTTGCTATAGAATAACGAATGAACAATTATAATTTAGGTGGCTCAGGGCAATTCTTTATGTATTTGTGTTTTAAGGTTCTTACGTTTGCACTAATAGTCCAACATGACTCACCTACAGTACGTATCACTGCCACAGCTGTTGTAAACCTTCTTCTGAGTCAGACAATGACTTTATGACCCAGAATTCTGGCAGTGAGTACTATCCTAGTGATTTTCCCAATTAAGAGAGAATTGTGAGTTGGTGTCAGTGCAGGGTGAGTCAGAGTTTGATGTAAGAGGCAAAACTGGACTCACTACTGGACTAGCTCAGTATCCTCTTCCCTTCCAAAAGTCAGTGGCATGAAAACCTAGAATGAGGCTGCAGGTGAAGGTTAAAGATTCAGTGACCACTCAGATGGATTTATTTGCAGCTATGCCAGGGACTTCAGTGTTGACTCTGGCAGCTGCTTTCTGCTAGGCAGGCAGGGGTTGCTGACATAGGGTTACAGCTGGGATCGGGGTTGAAGCACAGCTGATGAGCTGGGTTTGAAGCAGTGTTAAGAAAGTACTACCTAAATAATTTTGGAGCGTCCACTGAGATGGTTGTGGAGCAGAGGCTATTACTGAAATTTGGGTTAAAGTTCAATCTTGCTTAGAGTGACGCACTTACACTAAGCTGGGTCTGAGGCAGCTGTTGGAGCAGGTAAAGGATCCTGGGTAAGGTTAAGGTGGGAATAGCTGAGAATTTGTAGCATTTTAAGTTGGTACACTGCCGTATTTGTGTCCTTGTTAATGCTATATGTTCATTTGAATTTGTGTCTCAGGAAGTCATTAAAAAATCTTGTCCAGCTGGTTTCTAAATGACTTTGTTTTTTATTTCCCTTTTGACCTTCCAGCTGCTTGCAGAGAGCACTCAGGCGCTCGCAACATGCTTCTCAGTGAAATTCCTGTTAGTGGATGAGGGATGTGCGTTGAGACTGCTCTCCAGTACTGTCTTTGAGATATTTAAACCTCAGGTTCATAAATGCAAATCCGCCTTCTGGACGTAAAAAGTCAGTGAAGGTTTTAGTTTTATGACAAGATAGACACACTGGGGTCAAAATGTGACCTGGGGTGCACTAGTGTGAAGTTGCTTCCTTTCCCTGTGTTTCATCTCCAGCAAAACAGCTGACCTGCACTAGCAACCATGATATAATACCAACCCATTTCTTCTTAGACGTAAGAGCAAGCCTTGTGGAATCACAGACACCATTGTGAGTAATCTTTTTGTGTTTTTTTGAGACTGTTCATCATTATCAACGACCCGCATGAGGGGACAGACTATACCCTCGTTTTACAGATGAAACCAAATTGGGGCTGCAATTCCGAGGGATGTCAAGAAGCTGAGGAATGGGCTGACAAACTTCAGATGCTCCAAGGCAAATGTAAAGTTTTGTGCTTTTCTGAAAAATCTTGTATTTTTGTGCTGTACTTTTTGTATTGATGGAGTGTGAGAGTACAAGCTGAGGACCATCTGGCCAGAGAGCAGCTTTGCAGATAGGGATGTGGGAGTCCCAGAGTATGACAAGTTGAACCTGAATCAGCAGTGCACCCTTGCAGCAATGAAGGCCAACTGCATACCAGGTTATATTAGCAAAAGCATAGGCAGCAGTTGAGGGAAGTGATTTCTCCCCTCTGCAAGGTACTTGTGAGGCTGCATCTGAAGTTCTGAGTGAGAGACTAACAAACTGGAGAGAGTCTAGAGTGGAGGGGTTCCTAAGATGGTTAGAAGCTGGAGTGTGCTGCTGCAAAGAGTTGTGGTTTTTTTTAAAACCTGAATAAGAGAAGGTAAAGGGATGATCGTAGTTCTGTCTTCACCTTAACTGGCAGTGAGTAACAAAGACGGAATCATACTCCGCATAGCAAAAGAACAGGAGACAAGTGCTTTTAAATTGTAGCAAGAGCTATATTCTGGCCAGATATAAGGAATTTGTGACTACTTTCACAGTGAGCATCATTAAAAACTGGCACAGGCTGCCCAGAGGTTGTGGTATCTCCATACTTGGCAGTACTCAGAACTGAGCTGGACAATGCCCCGAGTAACCTCATTTAACTGGCAGGCTGGTCCTGCTTTTGGTAAGAATTGGACCAGATGACCTCCAGAGGGAATTTAGAGAGAGTCTTTGCAGTTAGCCTTTAACAAAGACTCTGTATCCTGATTTTCCAAGAAGGGTGTGTAAGGTTAAGGCAAGGAAACAGAAGAACTGTGTGAAACAGTGGGGTAAAAAAGTCAGGTAGTAGGTACTAAAAGGGGGCTGCAATAGAAACTTTATGGCCAGAAGTTTTAGGAAGAGCCTATGCAGTGGATACTGGTTAGAGGAGGAAGGAAACGTATGTGAATCATCTGCAGGAACTGACTTGGGTTAGTGTGGAAATACTTTCTTAAACAGACAGAATGCAGGGAGCTTCATATGAAATGCTGCCTGCATTTCATATGAAATGCTGGCCCCTTTGTTTTGTAGTACAGAATGACAGAATGATATTCCCCTCCATGTCTTCCTCTCTCACCACTTTTCTTATATCTGTATGCATGATATAAATCAAGATAGCTTTATTGAAGTGAACAGAGCCACGCCACATTTGTTTTGGTTAAATATGAAATTAAAATTAGAGGGTTGTTTTCATGCAGTAAACTTGGTAGCATAAGGGAGAAACACGACTTAAAATAGCATTTGGGAAATATATATAGCAAAATGAACAAACAATATGCAGTGAGTCATGTCCAGTGGTTCTTGCAATAAAAGAAAGAGGAGCTTCTCTGAGGAAACTAACTGGGAATAGCTTTTGCTTATCTGCAGCTGGAGCAACCCTCTGGGTACAGTGTTTTGGCGGTGCCTGTTTGCTGTGCAGCAATGGGATGTGCTGGCCCCAGGGAAGGGTAGCACATGGTGTTCACAGCAGTCAGGCTGATGGTAATGGAGAATCTGAAATAATTTCTGAATTGCCAGCACTCAGGAGCATTCATAAGACGAATCGTGTGCAACCTGAGTCACAGTGTTGTCTTGAGTCTTGATGCCTGCTTCAGCACTCTTGTCCTGGAATGGGCTGGGTGTGAAGCGTCTCTGCGCTTAGCTAGTGCCCCCTGCAGCCAGTGGATCCCTTTGTGGGCACAAAGCACGCTCTGGGCAGAGGTTATTGCAGGACTGCACCATAGATAATCATGCACTGAAAGACACTGCATAGATTAGCAAAGAAATCTAACACAGTTAAGTAAATGTGATTTAAAATCTAGTTTGTCTGGCAAGCAAAGACAGAGAACAGCCATTTTACACATGGCCAAAGGCTATACTGGAGCATGTCCTAGGGATGTGACAAATGCCACTGTCTTAGGGGGAATCCGCTACAACAGTTTCCCCTTACCTGCCTGCTATGCAGACTTGTTTTATAAGCTGGTGACGCTGCTGCCCTGAAGCAAAACTCACTGTGCTGAGGTGGAAGGCAGCAGCACAGGGCAGCTTGGCTTTTCCATCTTTGAAACCCAAGTGAAGCAGGATAGAATTGGCCATGCTGGATGGCAGCAGTTTGACCATCTCTATTAAATACGAAACTCAACACACAGCAGAGAGAAGGGGCTCTGATGACACTATTTCAGCTTTGTTCTCATGGTAACCATTATGTCATCAGGATACCATGGTTACTATAATATTCCTTATATTTCAAATGTTAAAAAAGGCAGAAGGAGAAAAAAAAACTTTTCCCAAAGTTGAGAAAGGGATGTGTTTATTCATAATTAAGTAGTCATAAGGCAGGATTAACCAGCAGTTGTTAAATCTTCATGGAAAAGCCATTTTGAAACCATGAAGAACTGTTTTAATTAGTAATTGCTGTTTCTGCTGCTGTCCCTGTCACCATATGGTGCATGTCCTGGGGTTTCCCCTCTCTCAGCTTCTGTCACCAGCAGCTATTTTGATAAATGCAGACTACAGAAGGCTAACGTGGTCATATTCAAAACTTTAGAAGCATAATTTCTGCTTGAGGTAAAAACCTCAATTTGCACAAAAGTCAGAAATAAAAAATCCAAATAGAGATTGGGACAATGAGGTTATGTCACTGTAGAGGTTCAAGAAAAACAAAAGAAGTCTTGGCTTAGATGCTTTCAAGGTGCCAAAGCATATGGCTCAGAGGAAATCAGAATGGCAGCTTGCTATTCTTTCTTTGAGGTTGAAAAGTATGCTGATGGCAGTGTGCTTTCAGGGGATCATGCCTGCAGATCTCTACAGCTACAGCATGAAAGATAGATACCTTTGCTGAAGGAGAGTGTGCTCTGATACTTTGAGAATGTACAATTTTGAAAGTTGTTTGATAATGAGAAGGGGAAGAGCTTTAGAAATTGTATGTATAAATATGAGAAGGAACAAAAATAAAATAGGTAGTGCATATGTTTTCAAATACTGCTGGTGTTTGTGGGACCTTAGTATTAGTAACTGCTCAACTTGAGACTGCTTAAGGAAATTGGTGGGCAGTCTGCACGTTGTAAGTATCAGGTCCTGGGAGATAGTTCAAGACAGGATCCACAAATGCAGTGCATTTAAAATTTCAAATTCATGTTTGGAACTCTTGTGAGTTCAGGATTTCTCAGTTGGTGCAGGGCTGATTTTGCAATGGTAGAAAAAAAAGATTAATGAACTACTAGGTGTTAAAATTTGATGGGGAAAATCTAAAATCAAAGTAATTTTGTTAGCTTCTATAATTGCTTGATGTTACCATCTGTATTGTTCTTCCTCCATTTTCCCCTGATATTTGTTATCACTGATTGAAGTATCTTTTTCGACATTGGATAGTAAACTCCTGAGGCTAGGATTGTAGTTTTCTACACGAACTCAACAGGGCTCAATCATAACAAAGCAGATGAGATTCTTACAAAGCATAAAAATGCACAGGCTGGATTTTAGGTGCTAAAAGACATCTTTTTTTGGCAAACAGAAATGCAGTCCATTGAGAAGTACAGTATGTCACATATACATGTACTCACAGCCATGAAAATTTGGGGTATTAGCCAACAAGAAAAAGGACTAATGGCTGCTGTGGAAACCTGGCATAAAGAGATCAATGAGATGTATATAGTTGACTCTAAGATATTGCCCTTCAACACATGTCAAGCTTCTGAAAGCTTGAAAGGAGCCCAGTTACCCTTGGATTCATTTTACCTCTGCAGGATCCCTTCTGTCCACCTCTAGCATTTTAAACATTGCCTCTGCATGCTTTTTGCATTCTTGCTATTGCATGTTTTACGTACAAATAGTCAAATCACAAAAGTTTTGGCAAAAACAACAGCAATCACCAGCCAGATCTCCCTATATAGAAAAACACATAGTCTAGCTTCAGCTGCTATGATTTCAGGGGGAATGAACAGGGGCAAAAGCACGTATCTGAAAGGAAAGACTATCACTGTAGAGAATCCTTCCTCTTCACTGTAAAAATTTCCATGCCAGCAAACAGCTAGAGGTGTTTCTAATTCTCTCTCTCTCTAGATTAAGCAATCAGCTGCCCTTTCTTAATGTTCACTGTAGCCTAGCTGATTTTGTACATCTGTTGTAGTCTTGCAAATATTAGTAAATAAGCGTTTCACAGCAAGCATTGCTGCTAAGCAGAATTGATCGACACTTGAGATAGCTGAAGTCTATATAGCTGGGTATGGCTAAAGATTTTTATCTGTTTATCACTCCGATTTAATACTCCTCTTGCTCCAGATTGAAGAAAATTAGTGTCAAAAGTCATCCTTGGGAACAGAAATACAAGCTCCATTAGCAAGAGACCACATGTATATTTGGTCCAAGAGTCCCATAGAAAAATGTTTCATAGTCTCTTCTGACTTGTAATAGTCCTACCAAGGTCAGACATATTTGAAAACATGGGATTTCAGATAACACATTCAGAAAAGAACTATTTCAGTGATACTTCCTAAGCTTTCCATGTGTCTGGGTTAAATAAATATCCTTTGCTACTGAAGTTCATTCATTGCCAGTCCATTGCTGTACAGAGACACGTATATGAACGTGTATATGATGTATATGACTAATGGTGTCCCGAAAGGATCACCATATGGCAAGCCAAAATACTAAACCATAGGAGTCAGACTGATTAGGGCCTTTGATCAGTGCCTTGAGCACCGTTAAGTTCTATATTGTATTTCCAAGAGATCGCCACCGCAGAAAATGGTTTTGGTTTTAATAGTATCTTGATGTCATCAAAAATGCCTTGAATATATTGGAAAAAGATGAGATTTGTCTCTGGTTTAATTAGGTTTCAGGGCATATAATCAGCTAAGAATTTTAACTTACATGTTACGGCAGGTAACATAAAGACAAGATCTATATCCCCTTGCTGAAAATAACTTGGTTAAGAAACCAAGGACCTGCATATTGTATGTACTCATCAGAAGTTGGCATATGCTCTGCAAGACTGCTTTGTCTGGCACCTGAAGCTGTTTTCAAGCTTTTTCTTTGAATTCTTCTAGTTGGTATTCATTCTCAGTCTCGTTGTCACTTAGCATTACTGAACTGCCAGTGGCAGCAGCGCCCTTTCTTTCCGCCTGTTGTGACAAAGCCTAGTTCATCAGGCAGTGCTCAGAAGTTACTCCAAGTTCTGATGCATGGGAGCTTATGAATGAAGCTTTTCCCATTTGAAAAATATTAATAGTGAAGAATAATGGTAAAAAAAATACCTTAATAGCAATAGTCTATGTCAGTTTTCTAGTGCAGCTTTTTTTTTGGTGAAGATACTCCTTTGGCAGTAGATGTTTTTCTAGACCGCAATTTACAGAATGTGTGCAGGAACGCATTGTTAACGTCATCGGTCTTTTTTATGCATATATGTTTCTTTAATTCTTAGCCTGTTTTTGCGGTTAAACAAACTGTTTCTGCACAAATACCCATGATATAGTCTGGTTGGAAAAAAATATGGAGAGTATACATACACAATTTCAAGAATACTTGATTTCAGCCTCCTTTTCTAAAACTTCCCAGTTGGGAGTTACTGTCTTTGAAAAGCCTTATTGCTATTGCTTAATAGTACTGTCTGCCATGTTATTTAGTACCTCTCTACATGCAAGATATGAACACTGTTAAAGTTTATTTATTGCAAGAAACATAGAATTTTAATTTTCTGTAATAATCGTTTGAGAAAGTAATAAGCAATTTCCATTATTTAGTGCTTGGGTAATGCACGCCAGTTGATATGTGCAATACTCACAGTAGGAGTAACTGACATAGGATCCATATGGCACTTGAGCCTAGAATTCAGCAAGAGAAACTAGAAGGTCATCCAGACTGGCGAGTGAGCTTCATCTTAAGAAAAAAAATTACTTGCCTGTGACCAACTGTTACATCAATATATATAGTGAAATAACATCTATATTCCTACCCTGTTGCTGTATCTTCTCAAAATTTAGCAGGGACTGGACTGTCACAGGCCTTCAGAGGAGGAGGTAAGAAGTAAACGGGTATTACTAAGTGCACTTACTCCAAGCTATACAACAGTTACTGGTCTTCATGTTTCATGATACCAGCTCATGACAGGGTGGGGTCAGGTAAAGAGTTTTCTAAGAAAAGTGGCTTAAGCCATGTCATTGAAGAGGGTAAGAAGGTGGATTTTGTCCCCCTCCTTTCTTTCATGTCCTCTTTTAACACATTCAGTATAAGCCAGGTACAGAGGCAGTATTCAGAGCAAAGTGGACTATTGTGCTGGTCCTGAATGGCAACAGGCACATTTCATTTTCCCATCTATTTCTTATATAAAATAATGTCATCAGAACAAAGCAATAAACAAGCTTGAGAATTGTGAGTAGTGGTCATTAGGGCCTATTGCAAAGTGTTACTTTGTCAGGGAAATGGAGCCTGGTTAATTGAAAGTGGGCTGTTAAAAATGTTTTGATTTTACCTGGCTGGTTAATGCCCACCTGGTAGCTTGGTACTGCAGGAGAAAAGGGAGAGATTAATTTCAGCGCTGAACCTCTTAACTATTACTTGTTGAGAAAAAGTCTCCCTTGGACTGGAGTTGTCAAAGGGACAAGCTGCATATCTAGTAGATTCTGTCTTTGGAGACACATAGGTTGACTTCCCCATAGTGCCACCAAATCCCTATGAGGATTTAGACAAATAGCATCGAATGCTTAATGGCTCACTGTGCTCTCAGTTTTCATTGCAATGTGATGGTGGGAGACTTGCCTAAAACAGTACTGAGGCATGAAAAGATCCATATTTCAAAGTAATTTCTATCTAAGAACCATTTTTCTTGTTAAATTTACAACATTTTAATCCATTCATTTACATGTCAATTATCTGGACATTAACTCTTTTACAACATGGAATTCCTGTTTATATTTATTGATGCAATGTCCCTGAGAGCAGGACAGCAACAAAAGGGTGACTTTCAGTTTCAATTTAATGCAACCCAGGAATCAAATCTTATACCTCTCTTGTTGATTCAGAGCAGTGACACATAACGCTAGTATATTGCACACACACACAAAAGTAACACAAGAGATGCTCTTGCTTGCGTTATTACTCACTTCCGATTTCTAACTTAAGAAGGTGTTAGTAAGAGTGTTACACAAACTGTTGATACAGTTTTAACAAGAAGAAATGTAGTACAATGCATCGTGGGAGTATGGAGTGATAGAGTTTTCCTGTGTGGGTTGGAGAAAGTATTTTTTTTAAGTATTCGGATTACACAGACTATATATGATTAGCCTAGTTGTTGCCAATTACAGGTGTTCTAACACCCACCTTCTCCTGTTATATGTTTTTTATCATGACTGGCATCATCATTTAATCATTATAGCAGTGAACAAAGAGTCAGAATTCCTGGCTCCTAAGAGTAATTTGGGTGGTTTAGTGGTATTTTTGGTCCTTGGGTCAGTCAGAGTTCATTCTCTTTATGCCTCTGTCTTTCCATCTGAAAGCAGAAATAATCTGGAGGTTGATATATTTGTGCTTAGGATTCTTTCCTACTCTGCAGTAAAAGAGCAAATAAATGTAAGCATTTTGTCCCACGTGAAATTCTGGTATTTGACAATTTGTGTTTATGAGGAATTGGGCCAAACATTATAATATGTTTTCCTTTCTGTGGGTTGAAAAGTTGCAATGAATGCTGGTTAGGAAATGGAGGCCTCAGATATTTTTGTAGTCCCAAAGTGAATTGGCTGTATTATGTTTCCTGAACAGAAAAGGAATATTTTGATTTTAATTCAGTTTGACTTGTCTCTGTGTCACCTAAATCATTTGGGATTGTCATGCCAACCCACTGGCTTTTTCTAAATTGCCTAGAGTCAGGTGAGTCCCAGGGCGTATCGTGTTGGTTGCTCTACCTGTGTCCTCTCAGTATCAACTGGAGATTTCAGCTGGGAGCAAGGAGGAGAGAAGCACAAAGCAGCTGTACTGCAGTTCACATGAGGCACCACCGCAGTGGATGAACATGCAAATTAACATTGATATGACTTGGAAGCATTCCAGTTTGGCTCAAAAACCTGAAGTATATTGGCAAGAAGGAGCAAAAACCAGAGCTCGTGGCATGAGAAGACTGAAGCAATCCTTTCATCTACCATCTTCATGTAAACGCTAGTGATGTCAGGGCAGAAATGGTTGTGCCTTGTGAAGGAAATAATGGTTAACATAAAACTCTAGAAGCCTACAATTCTGCCAAAGGCTCTGGTACATACCCATGCACTAAGTGTTTCATGATGCCTGAATCTAGTCTATATTCTTACCAGGAGAAGGCCTTTCAAAACCTAAATCAGTGACTGTAGCAAACTGTCCCCATTCTCCTAAGAGGTAGTTGATCATCAGTTGAGAGATATTTTTATAGGTCTAATAAGAGTAAATGAAGTGAATGTTTATGCTGTCCCAACATTTTCCAACAGGTCAAATGCAGAGATATTTCAAAAAGCTTGCTTAGAATACACAGAACCTACAGAAACCAATCTGGACCTCCTAGAAAATGAACATCTAAGGAGAATATGGATTAGGACCCGATTCTTGAAGAAAATAATAGCATATTTTCTTGCAGTACAAGTTTAGTCTTTGGCTGCCAACTTAGCTGCAGAAAGGAAAAGAATTGCAACTGTAGAGACTGGGATTTCACTGGGATGTATTTGAAAATGAGTTCTTAATTCCTGCATCCTATCTGAGAAGGGCTGTAATTCTGTGTCCCGAGGCACTCTGAGTGTGCCCAGCTCTCAGCTACCCCTTCAGTGGGGTGTTCTGGACCTCCTGGTTTGTTCTGCCTACACCTAAATGTCACAGCTTCCTCTGAAAGCCACTTAAGGTACTTCAGGAATACTCTCTCAAGACAGCTGTAACCTCCAGGGAGAAAACAACAACCTCCGGTGAATCAGTGAATGGCACTGAATGATTAGAAAAGCCTCAGAAGGAAAGCTGGAGGTGGGGTGGGGGCAGGAGGGAGAAAGACATTTGTCAATGGTTTTGTGGTTTTTTTGTTGGTTTTTTTTTTCCATAGCGACATTAAAGTTAATGGTTGCATTCCGTTTGAATGCTGTCATACAGGATCAGAACAGAGACTATGAAGTTGCTCTGTTGAATCCCAGGTACCTTTAGAAGTATGAGCAAGTGCAAGGAGCCAGGGAGGGATTTTTATATGGAGTTGTCAATAATCATGACCAATCATGCAAATTGCATGAGCTTTCCATGTCAGAATTTCTGAGAAGCTGTTCAGTGGTCAAGAAAAATTACTGCTATTTTTTTTTATTTGCATAGAAAAAACACATTCTGGATGTGCTCTGTGACGGTCATACTGCTTGACTTGAGTACTTTTACCTCATCTCTGTGCAGAATTCCCCAATCTGTTATGATTCAGTCCCAAATTAGGAGTTGGCAAATTCTGGGGCTTTTGGAAACATGACTTGTTTCTTAGTGTGTGTGGTGGTTTGTTTTTTCTTTCACCCTGGAGGTCTGCATATTCTTATTTCATATTACTCTCTCACTTTTGATGTAGGCTCTAAGCAAAGGATGCTGCTGTGTGTGTCTCCTGGTTTTGTCTCTGTTATGCTGTGCTTTTAAATAATCATCAAGAGTGCCTAGAGCACAGGATGGGCATCTTTCCCATCTGGATTTATAAGCATAAATAAATACTTATAGAAAAGACAGCTGTGGCAGCTCCCCGTCTTCGCTGACAGATCTCTCTTCAAAGCTGTGGATCAAAAGAGCATTGCAAATATTCAGTCGCAAGGACCATGACTCTGAGGGCTGGCATAGAAGAGTCACACGTGAACTTCTAAGCCTGCATAAGTAACCTTCCAAAATGCAGATTGAGAAAATAATAAACACACTTATCTTGCCAGCAGGGAGAGAAAGTGCCTCCTGTCACTCAGAGCAGCTCTCTGAGGCATTGCAGTCACGTGTGGAAGCTGAAGGAGGCCTGTCTGAGGCCCACTGCCTTCAAAAATGTGACAGAAATTCAAGTCTGCTTTCACTGAGACATTAGAAATGGCACTGCAGAGACTCAAGAGATCTAAATTAAAATTCCATCTCTGACACAGACTTTTGGAGTGTATGAGCAAATTACCACGTGTCTCTGTTCCTACTCAAAAAAAAAAAGATGGTAATATTTCTTCTCTCTGACTATGTCTTGTATCAGAGCATCAGACTGAGGCCATTTTTCACTAAATAGATGTATTTGAATCCCAGCCCTCCAAGGGCAGCTAAGCAATAAAAAAAAAAGTAAAAATAATAGTAAGTAGGTAAATAAGTGATTGGAATTAATTAACACCTTGGAATTAATGTGGGACGTCCTGGTATTGAGTAAGTAAGTAAGATGTATCTATTTATGAAGACAGGTGAGTTTTTATTGAAAGGTATAAAACTTACCCAAGTGACAAGCAAGTAAATACATTTGACTGTAGATAACTGTTTTCTTTGTATAAAACCAGTGAGGGAAAAGAGCATTTTTTAACTGCATATGCTCTCCAAACAGCTCATCCACTATTCTGTCTCTAAGCCTAGTGGAAGGCTAGTAAGGGGAATGATCATAAACTCCCAGATTTTACGATTGTGCTCCAGATTTTGTTCTTCTTCTTTCCATAGCTCGTTCCAGCGTGTCTTTGGATGTCAAAGGTTGATGGCTGCAAGATGGCTGCTGTCCGGAAACTATGTCTCTGGTTGGTAAAGACATTAACATTAACTTTGTTTCCTTAAACTCATTTACTACAGCTGATATTTTTTGGTAGAGAGTATGTCTCCTTCCCAACAAATACTCATCACTAATTTGGACTAAACAAGCCTGATTTTTCACTGTCTGGCTGTCCACCCGCAAAAAGAGGTGGTTAGGCAAGATTTTGCAGTGACATCAGTAAATGTGTGAGGCAGTACAGGACAACAAATAACCAGACTGGTGTCTAAAGTGTGGAATCCCACGCTGAGAAAAGGGTTGCCTTTTCTTATTGTGAATGCCTGAGGAAAGTGAAGGGCGAAGGAAACTGCAGTAACTCTGCAGCTCTATAGATGTCACCAGCCTTTCACTCCAGCCTTCCTCAGCCGTATTCTGGTTGGTACCAATCTCTCCCCTAGTCATTTCTTTTGTAGCCCCAGAGGGACTGTTGTTTGGATGATGAAATACTGCATAGTACAAATTAAGAGCTGCCAGCAGTGAGCTGTGCCTGGGCAGGAGATATGGAAAGACGGAAAATGTAGATGGTAACACAGTACTTTCTCAATTACATCTTAAGCAAACATACTTACTTACCAGGAATCAGAGAACAGCGTGAATTTCTTTTTAGATATTGCCAGCTAAATCATTATGGCATTTCCTGAGCTTTGTTTAAAATGATTTATGGAAGTTATTTGCAACATTTCACCTTCTCCTGGAATTCTCACGTAAAAACCCAAACTGCATAATTTCCATTCACATAACACCCACAGCAGGCATGCACTGTTCTCTTGGGGCTGGGAACTTGTCTGCAAAATGGGAAGGGCAGTTCAAAAAGGAAAAAAACCCCAAACCATTGCAAAGGGAAATGACCCCCTTACATCCTCCCAGAGGATGACTTAGGCTCTAACTTCACTTAAGGAACCAAAGGTGTGAAGACAGAGTAAAGTGGGACGGAAATGGAAAATAAAGAGATGGATTTGCTTGTTGAGGTGAGGTTTCTGGAGCATAATACATCCTCTTTAATTCCCAACTCAACTTGGATGTTCTACAGCAACACCCCAGAGATTTCAGGTGTGAGTCCCAAGTGGAGCAGCTGCAGCTGTATCAGGAAGGGTGGCTGTGCATTGGCTGTGCCACCACACGTACCTCTGTTTGGTGGTACTGGAGGTCTAGTGCCTCCTGTAATTAGACCTCTGCTTAGCGCTCAGAGCACAACTGATCTCTGTTACATCAAAGCTGTACCTGGTTGCTGTTGTGTTCAGGGGAAGAAGCAGACAGATTGAGGTCAGGTTTGTACTAGAGTATTTGGCGAAAGTAGTTGCTTGCTGGAGGCATGGGGAGGAGGGGAGGAAGGCATCCCGATGTAGCAACGCTTTCAGAGAAACTCCTGTAGTCATTATATGACAAGTATCTGCAAGGAGATTTGCCAACATAGCAAGAGCTTGGCTGTAACTCCTGAAGGCAAGCCCTGGCCAAACAGACTGTGCTCAGAAAACGTACACTCATCAGTCCCGGGAAAGTGTTTCAACACTGCCTTCGTTCAATCCTTACTCGAGACTTATTTTTGAAACTGCCTCAAACAATGGTACTTTCCCAGCTTGAAGTTTAAGTAAGGTGCAGGGAGCAGGGTGGAGAGATCAGAGACTGAGGTTAGGAGAGGGGCAGGTAGGTGATGGCAGGGGAGCCAGTAGGGCCTGGCTGCTGGGATTCTCAGGCCAGTGGTTTGTCCATGAGATCACACAGTTGGCTAGCCCACAGTACTGCATCTGGGGGGGTACAGAGCAGGGCAGTGCTTTTCTCTTGGATTTTGATGAAATTTCTCAGAGTAGTGAGCAGAAATACTTGAAAAAAATGCATGCTTTCTTCAGGATTTCAATTTTTTTAAACTCACAGCTTAAAATATATTTAAAAGCTCTGTTAGTGAATAATCCTCAAAAATTTGAAAATACATATTAGCTCAGCTGTTAATGACACTGCAGGCACTCCACTGTTAATAACTGGCATTTTTCATACCATGCCTTTCACGTTTGGATGGAGAGCCATACCATAATTTGATATACCACAGTATATTTCAGCACAAGCCCACCAATGTCAGTGCTATTGCTATGGATTTACATTGGTATAATAGGACACAGAATTTGTCTGTAAAAGAGAGGCAGTGAAAAATGAACATATACTATAATTCCCCGAGTGGTAGATTTTCATATTATCTATGCTAATTTAGGATTTGAATCTTGGAGATTGAATTAATTTCAGATCTCCTACCACCTGACCCAAAACAAAAACCAGACAGCTGTGTTTGTTACTGCTTGGTAATATATTTTTCCAGGAAAACACAGCTTAAGCTCAGTTCTACTGAAGAAGCTGGCTGTTGTTTGTGCTTTACCAAGTGCACCACTAGCTAAAAGGAGAACAAGTATCTGCCTACCCCAGGGGACTTACCATTTAACTTTGGTTCAGTGCAAGAGTGTGTCAGAAAATGGATTTGAAACATGTTTGAAAATCCAGTTTCATGAAAAGGAGCCAGAAAACCTAGAAGAGTACTGTGAGGAAGTGCTGAGTTTAGGTTTATGGTTTGACACAAAACAAAACACACTGTTCAAGAAAAGGGCAACCACCTAAGAGACTGCAAATGTGCGGGCAGGATTAGAAATTATGAGACCAGAAGAAGAGTCCATTTGCTGCAGCACTATGTAAAATTGGGACACCCAAAATAGGCTTATGCACCATATCGACTGTGATACATCACTTAATCCCTGAAAGACATTTATTATGTAGATTTATGTCTGATCTCAAAATGTGAAGCAGCACTAATACCTTGGGGCCCAAAGCTGAGGTGTGGGAAGGAGTCAGCATTACCTGTCCACCAGGACTGACAGGCTGGGCCCTGGTGGTGACAGTGAGGAACTTTTTGGTCTGCTTCACTGCAGTCAGTCCTTTTGAGATTCAGGCTTTACTGCCTGGGAGCAGCAAAGGAGTTGACTTTTATGCTGAACTCTGAAGCTGGGAGGCACCAGAGATACCATATATTTTCAGTGGTTTTACACAGAGTAGAATGGCACAGTGATTGAGAACGGAGCTTGTTGATGGACAGCTGCAAAGAGATAGTTTGCTGTGTTCTCTTGTATACAGTCCAGTGAAGTGTCTCGGGACTTCCGGACCACTGCTTTCTGAACAGGACAGATCCTTTTTTATTTGCAGTGATGTTTGGAGATGGAGATGGGCACATACGTGTGCACAAATTCACAAATTATTCATAGCCATCTACATATTTAAATGGCAGAAGAAAATTAGTTTTTCATCTTTATTTCAAGAAACTGGGTTCTGATCTATTCTTTTTATGCAACTTACTAATGACCAGACAAAAAGACTGCTATATACTTCTGTAATGTGTAGAGTATGTGATTGAAAAAAAGGAAGCATTATTTCAATTAGTTACGCCAGTCTTGCATTCTAACACAGTTTTAATTGAAGTAAAGGGAGATCCACATGAATATCCACTGCATTAATCAAGATGAAATGCAATGAACATTGAATGGGTAATAATGAAACACCAAGAACAAAATATCACCATTTAGAGATATTGTATCTTAGCTTTTCCATGTACTAGCCTATCAGAATTAATTGAACCAGTACAAAACTTTATGGCTGGTGGCATGTTCATTGTTACTTAAAAGGAATGAAAGTGTAGGCACAATCTAGCCTGTTTATCAAAAGCTGCTTCATCTAGAACTTGTTACAAAACTCAGCTGATGAAGTTTTCTGAATCAGTTTTGCCAGTCACCAGTTACAGTAGCATAGATCCATCTTTATTGGATAATCTTGTACCACAGTTTATTAGAGGTAAATGTATGTGTCTGAGGATACATAGACAAACATTTACAAACTATATTAGTTGTTTGGAGATAAATTTATTCCTTTTTGATGAGAATTCATTTTAAACTAGCTCACAGGCTTTGCCATCTGAAAGAGATTATGTGCAAATATATCTTTGTTATGACTATTATTTATTTTGAACTTCCAAGGTCATACTTTATTGCAGAGAGAGGAGGATTCTACCTGAATGATTTGTGTCCTTACCTTGCAAGTTGGCTGGAATCTTAAGTGGGATTAACTAGCAGAAATGCAATAGTAACGCCAAAGTGTTGGGGTCACAGATTTTGCTTGCGAATTAGGCTTTATCTTAGTTATCCAAAATCACGAAGCAGAGCAAAGGTAGTCATTCCAAAAAGGAAATTAATTCACTTGAATTCTAACCAGTCTAAATGAGCTAATGTGAATTTCAAATGATGTGATTATATCAGCAGATGAGTTAAGAAAAAAATGAACTTTGAATCCTGCATTGCACGTATTTACACCAGAAGCTTGCTTCATGCACTCACTTCAGACACAATAATGCAGGGCCCAATTCTGCCTTCATTTGCTCTGACTGTTACAGATTAATAAATTAAGAGCCATATTGAATAGTATGTTCTCTAATCACAGACCAGAGACTGCTGTCCTTGCAGCGAGCTTAGTGTGTCTCAGTAAAACACAGCCTGCACAAAGCAGGCATCCAGTCTGGGCTCAGAAGATGGAGAATCTGCTGCTTCCCCTGCTACTCTGTTCCAATGGTTAGTCACTCTCACTATTAAAAATGTGTTACTTATTTCCCATCTGGCATCCAGACATGGGAATGTATGTCAGAATAGGTCTGCTGACTTGAATGTGCTACTCCTGATGAGAGGAGAAACAGGCCTGAGGTCTGTTTGCTCCTGATCCTGAATTGGAGAGCCTGTTAGTGCTACAGGTCTGAGCACTGGGTGCCAGCTATTCTGGTCAGCAAGCTGGGTTTTCATACTGTCTTATTACTTTCTTCTGTGTGTTCCACTGAGTGAGCATTTGTTCACTGAGTCAGCCCTTACATGCCTGTTCTACCCACTCCTTTTTTCCCCTTCTCCCCCGGTGGAGAATCGTTGCGAAGTACAGTGATGCACAGTGTCTCCATTTCCATGAGCAGGGCAGGAGTTCATTCTGCCCATTCACAAGTTGTTCCTAGTCTGAAACACACATGCAAGTGCATACAGAGAAACATGAGCAAACCCACCCAGAATCTGTCTCAAAAACTCCTGCTGAAAGCTGTCAGTTGTCCCACACTGAGGTAACCTTCCTTTTGGTCTTTTAAAGGTCAAATCTATCCTGCTACAGAGGATCAGAAAGTCAGTGCATGTCTGTTCAGGCAGTTGCTAGAGGATGGTAAGATTTTCGTTTTGGATCAATAATAATACATGGAAGTGTCTAGGCAATAATTTTAACATTTCTACTACAACGTGATTTTGTGATATCACTGCTAATCTTGCAATTACATCGCCACCTGGTGCCTGCCAAGATCATATACCAAACTGCAGAACATTCAGTGTTTCTATGGCAATTCCTGTAGCAAATGGTGTGGGCTTGATATAAAATATTGGGCTTGAAAGGGTTCTTGTGAGAGGGGCAAGATGGCACATGCTATCAAATGCATGTGCAGATGGCACAAGATATCAAAATGCTGGAGCCCTTGTGTCTGATGATTTTGGAATGTGCTGGTTGCCACAGTCCTCACTGCCATTTGTAAACCCAGTATAGCCCCGTGGTTTCCAGCAGTGGTGGGTCTCCAGGGGGATGCTGAGGAGATGGCTGCATCCCCTGTTAGCACTGTGCAATGTGCTGCAGATTAGTGCATTGGCAGTACCACTTCACCCTTTTCATCCCAGTGTCTCAGAAAATTCTTGATTTTTCAATACTCTTCAAGTGCAGAAGAGTTCCTTTTTGTTTATTTTTCTTGGTGTTGGAGGGAAATTGAATCACTAATGAAGAGTGAGATTCTGTTTCCCATAGAGTGAATTTGTTCTTGATCATGAGAGAAGTCCCACAAAGTTCCAGGGCTAGGATTTACCCTTTGCTATACTGCACATACAAGGAAGACAGCAGGTAGAGCACTGTCACTCTCTAGATATAATGGACAGATCACACCTACAGATCTGATTTTATTCTATAATTTGATTTCACAGTTTAGGATCACCTCCCTGTAGGGTCAATACAGAAAAGACTCTATTTCCATGCTCTAATATGCTGTAAAGCCTGCATCCACACCAACTTTGCTGAAGGGGTCTGTGCTGCTGTGACAAGAAGTGCAGTTCCCTCTGAGTCAAAAGAGTCCTGGAACGGCCTCCTCCTCACATCCTCTCTGCACATTGTCTTGAAGGGAATACTTTTGGACAACACCCGGACACCATCCTGTGCTGTGCTTTGCTACAGGCAGTTTCACAACTGCCTTAGTGTGCAGAAGGGAACCGGGAACTTGGCCACAACCGTTTCCTAAGCTCCCTACGCTGGGCTGTGGTTTTCAAGAGCTTTTGTGTCCTGGGCCAAGCAGAGGTGCCGTCTTACCCTTCAACCCTAAAATGCGTGCTTCAGGCAAGAGAAGCATTACCATGTGTCTTGCTTCCTGCTGCCAGTACCAGAAGCATGGGTGGTATGAAGCCATAGGATGTCACAAGAGGGATTAGCAGGGCAATGGGGTGGGTTGGATGCTAGCAGCAGGGAAATGGGGGGCAGCTAGGAAGCCTGGAAGAGCAAGAAGTACTAGAGCCCTTTAACTTTTTCTAGTGGGCTTTCTCCTGCCAGAGAAGAATGAGTCAATTTGAAATGTAGAAGGAAGGTGGCTTGTCAGATCAGCGGGGGCTGGAATGGAGGGATTAGGTCGGGGCAGATAACAAGTTCAGTGCTCAGGGGTCACCTCAGAGAGGATCTGCTCCTGAAAACAGTGCTTGGATCTTCACATCCTACATTTCCCTTTCCCTCCCAGAGTATGCCGTAGGGAAGGGCAGTAGCACCATTTAGCCCCACCAAGACCTTTTCAGTATCTCTGTTACCTGACTGTCATACCAGTTATGGTCTGCCATGGATGGATGCAGGCAGACCTTACTTCTGGATACCGATTTCCACGTTCACAGTGATTTCTCTCCCCATTCCCCAACATACTCCAAGTGGAGGAACTGAACTCCTGGGTTCTGCAGGTGCACTTTTACTTGTGTAGGTGACCCCCTCCAGATATTAAGCTGAGGAGGCAAGTCACCCTTGGACTCACCTCTGGTAATTTCTTTATGCTTTATCCTGGGTAGAGGTCAGTGCTCAGCATTTTCTTGTTCCCTGCAACCTTCATTGCTCAGCAACTCTGTCCCACCTCACAGGGGCTGTGTTTAACCTGGAGTACATCTCTAGCCAGTTAGGGCACCGAGTAAAAATCAGTGGCACTATCTGGTCCCCCAACCTGAATTTCAGAAGTACTAAGTACTTGCAGATTTGATTGACTTTTGTTTGGAGGTGCTATGGTTCAGGAGTTTGGCTACCAGCCTTCCAATGAATATATCAACACATCCAGCCAAACCTGAGCTTGCATTCATCAGCCAAGTGAAGGGAATTAGGCCTATGGTCACCAGATGAAAATCTGGCCCTGAAATATCGGTAAGGCAAAGAATGGAAAATATGGAAGGCTTTCATAGATATTCCATTTAATGTTTTGTAAACTTTCCTGCTACGTTGCTAGGGGGATTTTAATACATCAACGCTTTTAAAATAGATCTCAGTGAGATGTTTGAAATTGGAGCCAGTTCTCCTCCTGCCCTGAACTTCCTTGTTGTTCCTGTCACCATTTCAGCTCTCTCCCATCTGGAAAAGACGCTCTTGCTGACCCACTTCCTGCCCCTGTAGCAGTGCTAGGAACTGCACAAGGAATCCTTCTTTAACTGCACTTCAGACGCTGACATTGCATTTTGCAGCCAGTCAAGCTTCATCTGGAGAGTATAGTTCTTGCGTTTCCTGATGTGAGTCAGTTGTGAGGAAAGCGTTTAACCTTTTTGTCAAAGGTTAAACATATAAAAGGGGAATGTGAAGCCTTGTATTCCTGTTGTTGCCACATTAAAGAGAGCAGCTTTCATGGCTGAGCTAAATCTAACTTTTCTGGGGGGATATTTCTTTCCGTATCCAATTCAAAGCTGTAGTTTACTGCACTTGTTAAGGAAAGCGTATGTTTGAAGAGGGCTATATGACAAGGGTCATTCATTGACTGTTTCCATGCTTTTTTTTTCTTCTTAATAGTACTCCCTGCCTCTGTCAATGGCTTTGACGAGACTTGGATAGGCATTTGTTAGAATTAGAATTTTTCAAAGTTGTTCATTTCTGTAAAATATAAAGAACTTCAGAGGAAAATAAATAGCAATATTCTTTTGCTTGAAAGCAAAAGAATTTGTTCCTACCTGTTCTTACTGACACCATATTATTTTAATACATCTTTCTCCACTGCTTGGCTGAGTATACTGTTTTCTTATCTGTAATTACCAAGATTGATGACTTAGCTATGTTACCAACAATCACATGCCTCTTCACACTGACTGAATACTTAATGGTATACTCTTGTCATGATCCAGATGACTCTGCCAAAGAGCTCATTCCAGTTTTACTGCATGTTGTTGGCTGCTTCTGTCCTTTGTGAAGCATAGGAACACACCTATTTTTGTTTAGAGACAATTCCACAGGTGACCTGCTGGTTGTTCTGCACCAGTTGCACCACTGATAATTTGTTGATGTTTATCTTTATGGCTGGGTCTGAAATATCCAATTGTCATCAATCAGCACTGGTTATCAAATGAGTCTGTGGGAGAGCTAGGAACAGAGTCTACAGTAACCACTAACCGCACGTTTGTTCTTGAATCTATGTTGCTTAAGGCCTTCATTCTAGTAGATAGTTAGATTGTTCTTGCCTGGTCTGGGCTCTTCTGCAGCTCTCTAGGATTGTGTCATAAGCAGACAGCTCCACACAGAAGTTTTGCCAGGCTGGAAAGATATAGTCTTGAAAGGGAAAAGAGGATAAACAAAAGATATGGAATAAAGAAGAATTAGAAACGTCATTCCCAAGGGAGTGTTCTTGACAATCTGTTAACTTTTCATTGGCGTGTTCACAACCACTTCCAAAAAAATGTCACAAACTCTTAGCAGAGCAGCTTGAACCTCTGCTTATGAATTGAAGGAAATTTGTTCTAAAGAAAATACATCACATGAAGTTAGCCCACAATACTGGATCAGCCAAAAACAACACCATGGAACAGGAATTCCTTCAATTTAACTTTGCCATAATCTCATTGCAGGCTGAGCAGTAACATTGGAAATTTCACATATAACACCTTCCCCTTACAGTTGAATTTCTCAGTGGTGACTTTAAAAAAAGATAACCTAAAACCAACCTTAATCTTCAGCCTGGATGCATTTGGTTGGTTAAGAGGATTTATGAGTTAACTACTTACAAAATCAAATCAATGTAGTGTTAATATTCCTATATTTTATTCCAGGCATATAAGTAATATGTTATTCAAAATGCACTGCAGAATAGTTCAAAGCTGACACTGTGAGTGCTTCATTGCATGAACTGTGGAGGAGTGCTGATTTTCCATGGCTCCTGTTATGTGCTTCAGTCACTGTAGCTCTGCCTCCTTCTGCAAGGCAAACTCAATCTGACTGTGCTTTCCTTAATTACATCACTTTCATTGAAAGGACAAAAGTAACCACTGTGACTCATACTGTCAAAAACCTAGGCATCACTTTCCATAGGTCTTCATTTACATGATAATTAAGTGCCTTTTGGTCCAAAACCTAATTTCTTGCAGAGCTAGGGTAAAAGAGCTCTGTGTGAATACCTCCTGGGCTCAGGAATTGGTGGTGATACAGTGTTACTGCTGACATAGCGTACAGGAGCTGCATGGTCATCACCACAGCTCCTGGCCTGCACTAGTAGCTTTGACCTTCTCTATGTTCCTGTATAGAGGGACTTTGAGAAACAGACCTGTGTGCAGGTCAGTAGGACAAACACAGACCTCTCTCCTTGGATACACGACAGCTCTTGTTGTTTGCCTGCTAAAGAAGGAATCGCTGCACCAGTATGTGCAGCTCCTGCACATTGCTTTTCTGGACCTTCTGCATATCCCTGGCTCTGAGCCTCCAATATACCAGTAATTCAGGCATATACGTGGACTGGGATTTGTTCCATCTAACTGAATGCCTAAGTTAGGAGTGCAGTAACACCTGGGTCTGTAGGCTAATGGTTCAAGATGTCATGAAAATCATCTATGACATAGATTTTGTGATATTAGGAGGTTTTTGGGCAAGGGATCAGTGTGGAACAGGAACAGGCTGTTTATTTGAGCAGGCATCTTTTCTCCCTTTCTCCCTCCCTGCTTGGATTTCCCTGCTGCCCAGCCAGGTCCTGAGATATTGGACCAAAAAAAAGACAAACAAGACAACTTTAAAGGGTTCCAAAGGTATTTTTCTTATGTAAATCTCAGATTTGTAGAAACCTGGCTCAGGCACTTTGAAGGCAGAAGGTTACTAGAATGACAATTTTTTGGGGTTTATATTTGGGAAGGGAGAAAAAAGGATGGCAAAACCCAAATCAGTATTTCCTCTAAGACAGGAGAATTCACGTAGAGAGAAGTCTGTGTGAAACAAAGTGATTACTTTTGCTGCTGTCACTCTGAACATTGCAGGTTGTAGCAGAACCTCCACCTTCATTCAGTTTAAATAATAATTCAGTATTTCCATTCACGGCATCTGTACATCCTCCCGTGCTTAGCCACGGACTGCTAAAACCCTGTGTGCATTAGTCAGTGATACGGACCTCTTTTACCTACAGACATAGGATGGCTTCCAATCCATTTCAGAAAGATGAATTGAAATTGGATGTGAAATGAGAGGACTTGGGCTCATTTCCCAGCTCTGCCATGTACATCTTGCAGTCTTGGGCAAATCTTAGCTCTGTCTAATCTGAGCTATTTGGGGCAGGCGCTTTCTCATTTGCTGTGCACACATGCAGTGCTTAGCACAAAGGGGACTCTAACCACTCATGAGAAACCAGTGAACAGATGGTAGTAAGTTGTCAGTGTGACTAGGTATTCCCACTCTGATAGTTTTTGTAGCAAATTTAATCTTTTAAAAAATCCTGCCAACAGGCCAAAACTGGAGGCATGTAAAAGAAAAACTAGATTGAGTCCATTTTCAAAATATCTCTGTCCCAGCTCTAAAATGCAGAATGGACTTTCCACTGTAGGAACTGAGGCACATTGGAGGTACTGGCAAAGTCCTGCTAAAGCCCAATGTCTGTGTTTAGTTAAATCCATAGTAAGCTTGTCTTTTTGACTTCCAGAAGCGGAGTTAGGAGCTCTTTTGGGCCAGATATTTCCTTAATCTCTCACTTGCATTCACTCAGATGAGCTTTTACAATTAGGAGTTTCCCTCTTTGGCAATACTTTTGCATTGTCACAGGCAGAGATGACATAATGAACTACTCTTACGCATATTCTTGAGCTTTTCTGGGTAAAAATAGTGACCCACCGCTTTAATCTTTAGAACTTCGCATCTCAGTGCAGCTATTCTGATGACAAGGGTGAGCAGATCTGGCTAAGGCAGGAAACAGATGTATCCTCTTATTCTTAACATAAATTATTGGGGTTTATTTTTTGGTTAGCTGCAGTCCTAATCTCACTTTTGATCGAGTGCAGAGGAAAAGAGTAATTAGTGAAGTATTAGTGTTATTATTATTTCCTGACATTAACTCCCCTGCTACTTGTCCATCCTTTTCTCAGGCCCAGCAAAATGGTGTGTGGGTTTAACAGCCGAAGAGCATTTTTATTGCTGGTCCCTCTCTGCACTCTGAAGTTATACTGTGTTCACTCTACTGAGCTAGTAAAAAAAGAAACAAATCCTACTGAATGTGGCCGCAGTTACGTGGGTGGTAAGTGCCTTATAATAATATAGCTTATGCAGGAAGGGGAATACATCTTATTAGTGTAGTCTTCATAGTTGGAGAACTTTTTTCTAAATGCACCATCTGCAAAGCAGATACAAATAATAACTAGTATTTTATAACAATTGTATTATTGTATACCAGCATATAATAACGAATAGTATGACTATTTGATTTTAAAATTAATTTAAACATGGCTCATGGATTTTTTTAACATGGCTCTGATTGATAACAAAATTGCTATTTGGCTTAAGCCATCATATGGGTGGCCGGGGCATGGAAAGAGATGAGTTAATTTACCAAACGTCACAGCCAGGAACCGGCCCCCCATCTTCTGAGGTGAGATGTACAACTAAGCACAGGGGTTTCTTCCTCCCCATTGCCTTCCATGGGCATGAGTTCCTCAACATTTCTGACACCGCTTTACTCACCCTATTGCAAGAAGCATAGTCCTTCTGTCATTTGTTGTACAGCAGGCTGTACAAGCACATCCTTCCCTCCTAACATCTGGTCTGGATAGATACCACAGGGACCATGAGGAGATGCAGAGTGGGTTTTTTTTCCCTTTCCCTCTTTCCCCCTTTTTTTTTTAGTTATTACATAATAGCTGATTTTTGGCTGCTGTAGTTATCCCTGGTGAAATGTTTTTGCTCCCTAAGCAGTAATGATAATATTTCGGAGCGTATCGCAAACATTTATGTGACTATTTTTTTATATAAACCTGCTGTATGTGTACCTTTTTAGTTACTGTGGTCATTGTTCTCAGTATATCATAACTCAGTATATCATAACAGAATAAGGTAGTTATGAAAAGATATCCCTCCTGTATATTTCATTCTCTTAAGAAACAGAAATCCCATGAGATATTTAGAAGGCAAGATTTTCTAAAATTTTTTATTTAAAGTGTCTGTGTATTCAAGCAAAGATAATCATTCAAGAGGCAATATAGTCCATTTCCATAAAACTCTTCCGATCTTTCTTCATCATATTTAAATTTGTTTTCATTGTGATCAGCTGATTTTAATATATTTTGACACTTAATTTAAAACCTACAATTACAGGTTAGAATCATTACGGCCACTGAGGCAAATTCAGTTCTGAGGCAAGCCAGTGGAAATCAATGTAAGAGAGTGATCATATGTTCATACAATATTTCTGAATTTTTTCCTCCCAGCATCAGGGCTAGACATGAGAAACTGCTCTGCTAACAGGCTGGGGGCTCTAGCCTGTGTGTGGCAAAGCAGCAAGTACACAGCTGTACAGCTCTCTGTGTACAGTGCAGCAACAGCCTCCCCTGGGAAGCACTGTGACTACCAGGGTATTTCTTTCATAGGGTAAGTGGGTATTCCTCTCTCTCAGGCACCTGGATGAGCCGTGGTGAAAATGGAAGCTGAGGAGTAGCTGAAAAATAGCTACACGCTACCAGATCACTACCATTTCTTGGACTGTTGAACAGGAAGGGAAACCTCTAAGACACATTTTGTTACGTTCATTGCTCTGAGATGTATTGCAACTCATGGTTACTCTTTTCAATCTCTTCTGTCCCCATGGAAACTTTGGATAGCAGAAAATAATGGCACAATACGATACAAGTTGCTATATTTGCTAGTGCCGGCCAGCAAGGTTAGTTCTATACAGCCTCCCCATTTCTCTTCCTCTTCTCTCTCCTTTTCATCGGGAATATTGTATATGACAAAAAATGCTGATTTCAAAACAAAACTTTTAAAGGAATCCTCTATGCAAATTGGTGTGTTTAAAAACAAATCTAAAATAGGTCTCAACAGGAACTGTTCAACTAACCCAAGTATTTTAGTTTAGATTACTAGACCAAATCCATTTAAACTGATTCAGGGGACCCATCCAGAGGACCTGCCCATTGCTACAGCCATAGTTTTGTAGAGGAACTCTGATCTTTCATATGAGACACCTCTAAGACAAGCAGAATTTTTGGGATCAGAATGTGCTGTTACGTTTTTATAAGCTTGTAACATTCACAGCATGCACAGTATTTTGGGGATGTGATAACAGGGTGATGCAGATTGGAAAGGCCTCATGTTACATCATCTCTGGTGATTGAAAGTAAAAATTCTTGAAATGGGTGGAGCAAGAATTGTTACAGTTCCCTGCCACCCTGAAATGAGAAATGCTTGGAAAATCTCCCTGAATGTTATTGAGGGACCTAAAAAGTAAAATATTTATTCTGCATACAAATCTTCTGGATCTGTCAGTAGCTGCATTTGATTTTTCTTGTGTTGGTTTCTATTATTTGACTGGGTATTTGTAGACAGATGGCCTCTTGTAGTGTTAATAAAAACAACTTATGTAGAATGATTGGGCTGTGTAGTAATTGGGGAAATACTGAGGGATTAGGAAAGAGGATAGCATGCCAAAACCTAGTTTCTGTTTATACACATTTAATTCCTTCTTATAGCAAATTAAGCTTTTCTTCCTTGGCCACGTTCAGTTACTCTGATCAAGTATGGCTAGAATTTGGAATACTGAGAAATTGAGGTTTGTAGGTCAAACTTGTCTTCCTGTGACGTTTCAATGGTATAAGAAAGAAAAGTATTTTTGAGTTGACTTTATTGCTCAACCTCTTATACTTCTGAACATGTGCCAGCAAATCTTGAAAATGCTGTGAACTCCAGATGATGCAAGAAAAGCTGGGAAGGGACTGAGCTGTGAATAGAGCTGACCAAAAGACAATTGAATTTCTTACCCCTGACAATTTTTTTAGCTGTGTATTGCTACCCCAGTCTACCTTTTGCTTTGTACTGTAGCATCCATAGAACTTTCGTTTCTTTAAAATCTTCTTAATCACAACTGTTAATCACTCTTATTTAGGAAAAATTCTTTCCTTCTCTTCCCTTGAAAGAAAAATAAGACCATCTTTCTCTGCTTTAGGTGTTTAGGTGACTCTTCATTGAAGATGCAAAGTTTAGCCTGTAAGTATGAAATATTTTGAAACACACTCATAGATGAGTGAGTTGCAGCAGGGGGAACAGAGAAGCCTCCCCAAACTTACTGTGACAAAGACTTTTATTAGCCTAGAACTGGGAGGGAACCGAAAGTCAGGTTCTTCCTTCCTGACCACAGAGAATATGGCTGTCTACATCTGAGCTAATTCTCTGCACAGCCTTAAAAATCAGCACAGATAAAGAGGCACTTTTAGGATGCCGTTTACCCAGCTGCTTGCATCAGATGAGCTGTACTGCGCCCACCAAGTAGGCTTTTATCTCCGTGGACAGTTAAAGGAGTCTGCAGTTACTAGTTCAAACAGAGTTGCCCCCACTGCAGGTACCTCTGCCTTGTCACCTGAATCCCATCCCAGCTGGGATTCAGCTGCCTGCTGTTTGATTGCAGACTCCTTTGACTGCAGTATATTGATACTTGTGCTGAAGCAGATGTAGCTCCCTGGCCTAAGTGGTGTTTCTCCTCTTGGCTGTTGATGCCGAAACAGAATGCATCCTGTGATGAAAGGAAAGCGTGTACAATGCAGTTCAAAGTATCAAAACTGTTTGCTGAGCTGGCAGGAAATTTAATTTAGCACATGGGACATAGCTGCAAAGATTAAATGTTCTTATTCAGATGAGAATGAAAGTCTTGTGATTGCCTTATCAACTGAAACATGTGTAGGGCTTCCAGTCACCAGGCCATAAAAGCACTGATTTACTTGTGCACATTACAAAGGTCTTCCTAGTCTTTCCTCTTGCTCCTCTAAAAGTGGTTTAGCTAAGGCAGGATGACTGACTGTAACACTGGCATAACCTCACCTACTTTGCACTGATACCAATTTAGCTCAACAGGGTCAAATGGATGGGGTGCAGGCAAGTGAATATGAGACTGGGGCAGGCTGGGAAGGTCCCTCTTGCTTGCTTTTTAATTTCTTTTTCCATAAAATTCTCCAGGATTTCATCAAATGATTTTGGTGTTTATAATTAACTTTTGAAGAAAGAAACATCTGTATTTTGATTCATGATGAATTGTGTTCTTTCCCACAAATTCCTGTATCTTTACATCCCAGAGCCCTGAGCTGCAGAGATTAGCCTGCCAGGGAGACCCTGGGAAAGTGTTAGTACATGCCTAGCACGCTGTTGTTCTCTTCTCCTTTTATTCCATAAGCTTCTGCTATCGGCCACTGTCATTTAAAGGATAGTGTGACAATGGGAGATTTGACGTCATCTGTCAGGTCTCATTTCCTGCATAACACAAGCACCAGCCATGGTAGCAGAGTGGTCACTATTCACCTGGTTGAGTTCCAGTGTGGCCAGTCCTACCAAACTTCTCAAATCCCAAGCAATTCAACACCGAGGTGGCACAATGTGGTGCTTGGGCTAGCAAGGCTAGCTGGCTTGATGCTTAAATGCAGGGAGTCAACTGGTGCACAGTTTACTCAAGCAAGGCCAATACTAGCAACACCCAAGCGACTGAAGAGCAGAAGAGTTGTCCCTTGGGCAGAAACAGAGCTCCAACTCACTGAGGTCCTCTCGGAGTCCTGTGACAAATGCTGTGGGTGTCTGTGCTCAGGTGCTCAAAATTCTCTACCTGCCACTACCAAAGCGTCTGTATAATGCTACTTCAGTAAAAGTTCACAGAGGAAGATAATACAGAACATTAACAGAATATTAATGAGAGAATATTAATAATATTTATAAGAGTATTAAGAATAGCCATGGAATTTCCAGTTTTCATAAGAGCTCTAACCTTTTTCAGAGTGCTTTATAAAGTCAACCTGGCATAATTTTCCTGGTGGGAAGTTAGAGCAGCTTTTGTGGGCAAAATATAGAAAGCCGAGTCCTCTGCCTTATAGTTTAGAAGATCAATAAATCCCTTTGTTTAAGGATCCTGATGTTAAAAGAAGAAGCCTCTTGTTTATGTGCTGCCTTGGCCTATTAGCCTTGGTTGTTATTAATAAAAATTCTTTCAGAGCTCTCTGAGTGATCAGAGTCTTGAACAACTTTCCATAACCAGGAAAAGCATTAGATAGGAAAAAATAGACCAGAAACAAAGTCTGCTTTTCTGCAGGCAGTTTGTCTTTGGATATGAATTTCAGAGTGGGTAGAAAACACAATTCTGCTTGGCATGGAAATATATACCAAGTGGAAATTAACAAAAAAAAAGAGGCAGGAAATATTCTTAGCTTATCAGTTCTATGGGTGTATTAGCAACTTAGATGAGAACAGTTTTCTTGATGAAAAGTTAACTGTGCATGCTTCTGAACTGTTATTGCAAAATAAGAGGAAGGGGGAAGTTTAATAACTAATGTTTTGGGTTGGGCTTTTTTCTGTGCTTTTACATATCTTTTAACAGCTGTGGGCAGGGGAGCATGAAGCGGACATGGTTCTGTTCTCAAATGGAAAAAAATAATGTTCAAAAATTTTTATTGGACAATATTCAAAAACTAAGAGCATTTAATTTTTTTTCACAGGCAAGAGAGGGCATTTTATGAAAAGACGAATTGCAGGAACCCCCCAGACAAACCCAAATTTTTAAGAATTTTTTTGTCTAGGTTTGTTTTAACATAGTCTTTATTTTCATACCCAACCTATTGGTATAGTTAGAAAGCGCTACATGTAAAACTTCAAGATAATGAGAAATATCAATTAGTAAAACAATATTTTAAAAGAAGGTCAACAGTTTACAAATGTGAATGTCTAAAGTTATGTTAATAAATGTTTAGGTTTAATGTCCTACAAAGGAATATATTGCTTTTTTGTAAGTTCTGGACATGTGCAAATCCCATTGGAGATGGAGAACAGGTGCTAATTTGAAAGTAAAATTATTTTTCTAGAAATATATATGGATTCTGATGTACAGATTTTCTTCCTAGAATGTGCAAAACCAATGCTATCTGAGCTTCTAATGCATTTAAGCCTTTTAAAAATTGTTCCTCATGGACTAAGACCTTTGATATTCAAGTTCAAAGTTTCTTTTGCTCAAGAGTCCACATTGCTGCCATCTCCCCATCAGAGCTGAGGTGGACTGGTGGGAAATTTTTAGCAAAAAATCTAGTCTAGGCAATGCCAGAGAGGTTCATTCTTGCATTTTTGGGGAAGTACTTCAAGACAGCACTGTAGTAGAGCATTTAATTTGTGTGTTACGCTCCAAGCCAAGACACAGTCACATTGCCTTCAACAAACTGCTTCAATGCTGCAAGCTAAATGGCTGTGAGTGCCCTGCAAGGTCTGAGGCGGACAGTCAGGGCAAACAGTCAAACACCTGCCAACTGGAGGCTTTTTCCTGCACAGTGGGACCCCCCACCCCAGCTTGGTTTCTTTCTTTACCACCGTGTGTCATACCACCTCTTCAATTCCCAGGGCCCCTGCAGAAAGCATCAAATCTCTTCAGTGACTGAATTAGTGATTTGTTTGCTTTGTAGGCAGACACGAAGGACTGTGTAGTGGGACAGTGCTGATGCTTCCTGCGAGGCTCTCCTGTGCATTATTTTGGTGGCATTAAAAGGTCTTAAATTTTATAAAGGTTACTTTTGGGCACTGAGTTTCTTGCTAATTCTTGCTAATTTTGGCTGGCTGGGGCTGACGCCAGCTCTCTGCCTTGCCTGACCTCCTGTGAAGAGGAAGCAAGATGATCCTTTATTTTTTCACAGGCAGTCTCCAGAGGAGAAATTCGTGATTCCACCTGCAGTGTCCTGGAATGCATTCCCTCCTGACACCCTCTTCGCTCCTCTCTCTGCTGTAAATTGCGAGGACTTCACCATTTAGCTGCAAGCCTCCCTTGGCATCTACCTGTACCTGATAAGCAATATTTTCACATAGCTCCCTCCAGACCTATGAGTTTGGCTATGGAAACTCTGAATGAGCTGAAGAACTGTGGAGGATGGGTACGGTTGTAAAAATTGCCCAAAGCAAGGAAGTCAGATGTGCAGGGGAGACCAACAGCAGCACCACAATGTCAACACTAGTGAGTCATCTCCCTGTTGGAACTAAGCAGAGTGGTGACACCGCTCAGCACTGACCCAGAAGACACTGCCTTGCTTGCAAATGAGTAATTTATTTTCCACCCTCTGTAAGATAAAGTTCTTCTTTTCTATAAGTTAATGAAACCACTTTCTGTTTACTGTGTTCAGTTACATTTGAGCAGTGTTATATCACAGCTGAGCTCCTTGGCATTTAAGAAGTGGGAAAAAATTCAGATCAGTAAAATCATGTTTTATCACTCAGCAGACATAGTCTCAGTTTCTGGCTCTCACACAATTTTCTTCTGCAACCTTGGGCAAGCTACTTAATCATTTATTTTGCCATCTGTAAAAACTTCCCTTCATTGTGTCTCCTATTTTATCCATCACCTCTTTATTGCAAATGTTATCCTACAGATTTGTATAGTGCTTACCAAGTAAGGAAGTTTGTTTATGGTAATCCCTAGGCATCACAGGAATTAAGAGTAAATACATGAGCAATCAAACCATGCCATTTCCTGATTTCAAGCTACAGTCTTTTAACGTGTCCTCTGGATGTCTTCCAAAAATTGCCAAACTGGAAACTGAAGTACTAATAAGAATGTATCTCCTGTCATGTAGTTTGGCTACAGGTTCCAGAGATAGGGAACTTTGAATGCTGAAAGACTGAGGACAGATGCTGTGCCAGTGGGGAACAAGGCTGCAAAGGGAGAATTGGAGCCATGAGCTGCCTAGCAGTTACTGCAGAGAGTGACTATTCACTGTTATATTGTGTGTCTCATTTTCTTCCTGCCAGTGTGTTGTTCATAGGTGGCAGAACCCAGAAAACATATTTCCTTGCCTCCCCATGTGTGTCATTGTTAGAGTTCTTAGGGGACACTAGTTTCCTACTGGATTTACACCTGATGTTCTGCCTCCTCTAATACATCTGCAGGTACAGGTCAATAAAGAAGAAGGTGAAATACTCCCTGAAGACTTGTCTGTGGAGCCTGGGAGAGGTTACAACACACGTGATACCTCTATACCTGTGTCATGAGTAAGCACACTGCCATATAACCGAAAGTTCTCTGAAGTGCAGGCAAGTCTGACAGTAGTCACATTAGTAGGTTATGAGAAGAGATAAATGCAGCAGGCATGTATATATATCTCCACCAACCTTCCTTCTGAATCAGTTTCAGGTGGGCCCAATTTTGCTATTCTTAGGCAGCTGGGTGGAACCAGTCTCTTTTGGCAGTACCCAGGGGCATTATAAGTGTTTGCATGGCAGCAACTCCTTGTTTGCTCTACTCTTACAAACCCACAAGGAACATTTCTGTGTCAAGAGAGGAGACTCAGGAGATTCTTCAGCACTGCAATATCTCTTGCAGTGTGAAACAGCTCTTAGAATCTCCTTGTAGCTATCTGCTAAGGTATGTGGAATAATTCTGTTTATGAGCTAGCCCAGGGTTTTGTAAAAGAGATGAGAGGAGAGCACAGCATTTGGAATCCTGTTCCAGCTGGGAGGGGACTTCTGTGGTCTGTTATGAAGTGCTGGATGTTTACATTTAGCTTTTCCTGTTGGAAGAAATAGATCTGGCAAACAGCCAGCAAGCTATTTCTGGAAAACTACTTTCCTAATAATTAAAAGCACCTGAGCAGACTTTCCTTGTCCAAACAGCATTGTTGAGCCAAGCTAGACCTTGAGGGTCAGAGACTGAGATGCTGAATGGCTTTAGCAGTGGCAGGAACCTAGGAATTCAGGGTGCTCCTTCTTTATTTTATGCATCTTGAATGTCCCATTTACAATCCAAGGTAAAGATGACAAAAGACTGAATGAGGTCTATGACCTCTAAAGTGTCAGAAGCTCCTGAGAAGCCAGACTTTCATTCTGGGTCTGCCACATGTTCAGAGATCATGAGATGAACTTAAAAATTCTGTGTTCTTGCTACCACCTACCCCTTCCCCCAGTACTGGCTTCTGGGTTACGATCCTTTAGGGAGCTCTTGGATCGTGTTTCCAGGCCTACTCCTGCAATCTGGAGGGATCCAGTCATATTTAATTTTAAAGAAAGCTGGGAGTCTTCCCTGCTTGTGATGCAAAGGCAGGCCTTTCTGCAGGGAAAAAAACCCCACTGTCACAAGGTCGGCAGCCAGACTGTTAAAGGTGCTGGTGCTGTAGTTACAGTGAAATGAAATCAGAGAAATTGAGATAACTGCAATTATTTATAGTTGCATGGAAGCAAGATCAGACTTTGCGTTGCATTTAGGCTGCTTCTCTTTCTGTGAGTGCACATTGCTGGGTCACATTGAGCTTCTCATGAACCAACACCCTGAAGTCCTTCTCCTCAGGGCTGCTCTCAATCCATTCTCCACCTACCCTGTATTTGTGCTTGGGATTGCCCCGACCCAAGTGCAGGACCTTGCACTTGGCCTTGTTGAACTTCATGAGGTTTGTGTGGGCCCACCTTTCAAACCTGTCCAAGTCCCTCCTCCAGCGTGTTTACTGCTCCACACAGCTTGGTGGTGTTGGCAAACCTTAACCTCTACCTCAGCCTATGCTTGTATACAGTGTCCCAAAATGCAGTAAGGCACACCAGAAAGGCCAGTTCCTACAAGGAAGGAAGGAATTATTGCATTAAATTAAGTATGTTATTTAGTTTTCTGTCTTAAATCCTGTAAAGAAAAATCTAAATTATGTCTCTTAACGATAAGGCTTGTTTAGGAAATTAAAACTTTTAAGGAGCATGTAGACAGCAGTCAGCATTAATCCTCATGTCTCTCACAAGACCTGGACAAGCTAAAGCCTGAGTACCTCTTCAAAAGGAGAGCAGCAAATAGAAGTTTTGATAGTTAATCAGAATCTCGTGGTTACTGAGATTAACATATTTATGGTTTTAACTTTAATTTTGAGTCTTCTACCTTTAGACAAGGAATTGCTGCATCCTGGAGATACATACTTCCTGTAGAAGCAGAACTGGCTAATAGACTAAGATTGATGCTGGGACCAATCATTTAAAAGTGAATAAAATTGGATCATATTTATCTCACCAAAAATTAATAGTAAAGGCAAGATCAAGTTCTGGTGCAGAAAGAATATGCTTTCTAGGAGAGAAATATAATCAGTTTTATTCCCTAGATTAATTAAGTATTCTAGATATAGGAAATGAATTAATTGTGCAAATGCTCCATTATGATTCCCTCTGATAATTACTAAGAAGCACGAGCACATTCTCCATTATCTCCTGCTTTTCTGAGCTGCAGGGATTAGAAATGTCTCAAAAGGACATATCGCCTTGAAACTACAAGACACCCACCTGCCTGGGACCCAGGCAAAGCTGGTCAAATTGTTGTTGTAGGTTGGCATGGCGAGTATTCTCATGACAATGTTTTTTCTCTTGTATCAGTAGTTAAGTGTCCCTATTAGAGTGCATTAGAGCAAAGAAGCCAGCAACTGAGAATCAAGAGCTTAGTCCTAGCAGAGAGCCTCGGTACAGTCCAGTTTGTTGAAGATGACAGCATAGTCTGACTGAAAAGCCATGTGTTTATGGCCACTTCTGCAGTGCTTGCAGCTGCAAATTGAGTCCTACCTCTACTTAGACTGATTGTGCATCAGCAATGCTTCTTCAGCAAGAGAAAAAAATAGTTTAGTGTTTCCCTGCTTTTGACATGCTGCTTTCATGTTGAGGTTCTGGACAGTTTGATTTGTTCCTGATCAGCTGCTTCAAATCTTTATTTCCTTGCTTTGGTATCACCTGGAGGTATGAGTTTTGTGGAGAAGTAAGGCAGTAATTTTCTGCCATGCCCTTGATTTCTGTTTCCCCCTCACCCTATTCTTGACCTGTTTCCTCTCACCCTGGCCACTGTTATTTCTTGCCAAAAAGGAGCGTTTTTACAGTGACAATTTGAGTAACTATACTGCTGTAGAGCCATGCATAGTATATACTTGAAAGGAGTTACGTGTTTTAATCTCTCAACTAGCCACAGAGGTGACAGGTACAGCTCCTTAACCAGTCACTCATGGGAGTTAAAAGAGAGAACAATCCCACATCATCTTTGCCAGAGAATACAGTCTGCAGAGACATTGCCCTGCTGTACTAGCTTGCTTTGGAGTTACCCTACTCTGCAGCAATTAGCAAAGAGGACAAATATAGAAAATAAAAAGTGATTGGTTGCTTTCATACCTTGCAAAGCTGCTGCAAGAGCATATATCTGCGTAGATGCACTTTGGGAAGTTCAGGATCTTTACGGAAAAAAAAAAAGGAAAATTGAAGTTTTCCATTTTAAGAGAACTGATTATTCACCCAACCTTTTTAAGCTGTCAGCTGTAAAATTAACTTGGACTATTGCTGGTGAGTACCTATTGAAGCAGGGTGAATCTAATCCATCAGTTTTTAAAAGGATCTGTACTTCCTACAGGGTTCATTGTTAGTTCTTGATGTGGCTGCTTTGCCTTTTGGACCCTTGTTTTCTTGGGGAGCAGAAGTACTGTTCAGAACAGGCTGTTGCTCAACTGAGGAGTTGCAGGTGCAAGCATTGCACACAGAAACTATTAGTCCAAAGAGCAATCTGCTGCTGTATCATTTTTGTTCTTATACAAGTGCATAGTATTAGAACATGGGGGTACAGCAGTAGCAATACTTCATTATTTGGTTTATAGCTTATTATTATTTCACTTACTAGATTTTACTGAGTGCAAGAGCTTTTCCCAGTAGCATCAGGAATCTGTACAGCACTATCTGTTCAAGTGGTAGATAGCAGGGAGTTTTTTAAAAATAGATATTGAAAAAAAGTTATCGAAAAACAGAACCTAGTTTTTTTGAAAAGGATGTAAACAAGCTAGGTACTCAGCTCTCATTGAGAGTAGAAGGGCCAGCATAAGAATTTGGCCAGCTAAGCCTCAGCATGTCTTAAAGGATGTTTAGGGCTGTGGTGCCACAGTAAATAGCAGGTTGTTACCAAAACATAATTTCCAGTCAGACAGGACAAGTAAATGAACAAAGATCAGAGTGCATCACCAGGCATTAGAATACCAAGTGCAGAGATGCAAATTCAGAGCCAGGGAGTTCAGTCATGCTAGCCGGTATGTGAACTGGTAATTTTTTGATGTCAGCTTTTGTTTTCTTCCCAGGCAGATGTCTTCCTAGCCTTCTTGCCATCTTGCTTTTCAAGCTCAATTGATAGGTGTTACTGCCAAGATGCTTGATTCAGCCACAGTGAACACAGTAAATTGGACCTGATATCCACCAAGAGGAGTCTTAGGATATCTTGCTCATCTTGGTCTCTCAGTGCTGGATACCAATACTCCAGGGATTCAGTCTCACCTCTTCCTCTCTTTTTTGCCATTTTGCTTCCTGACATTTTTTGTGTACCTTTGTAAAAAGCAAGAGATATTTAGCTTAAAGCGGGTGTTTGTGACGGAGAATACTGGTTATATGTAAAACAGGCCTGTTGTTCTGTGCAAGTAATGGCTTCTCCCACTTTATGACAGCATTGCCAAATGTAGATTGCTATGAAAATAGATGACGCTTCAGTACCGTGTGTGAAGTGGGTACACGAAGATGTGTCTACATCACTTTTAGGGACCATGTCTGCAATAAAGCAAGAGTTAAGTGACCCTGAAGACTAGTTACTCTCCTAGAATGTCTATAAATGGTCCTTTCCTGATACAGTTGATATGCATCACACTTGGAATACATGTGCAATTTTGTACCATTTCTATACTTTATTATTTATATGGGGGGGGATAGGGGGGGAATAAGCAAAAGACATTATAAGAGCCCAGCATTCAAACTGTGCCTACCCCCCCAATTTGTAACATCAGAAGAAAGGGAAAAGGAGGCACAGTAATTTTGTCAAAGATTTCAACACGTTTAGTTTTTAACTTTTTAATTTGTTCCTTCTTTAATGAATATCTGTCACTTCAGGATTTAAGTGGTCATCTTTGATTCTAGAGAAGCCACTCATCTGATGTAGAAATCTTGGTGCTGTTAAAGTATCAGTGGTTTTGTAAGTGGTGTCACAGAACCATGGTTTTGCCGACAAGTTTGTGAAGGTTTCAGTTCTTAGAGGCGGCAGGATGTATTGTTGGAGATCATGGCAGATGGGACTTCTGGACAGCATAAACTGTCTGGCCACTCTCTTTTCTATTGCCCTTGACAGAGGTTCCCAGTCATATACACACCTGCTAGTTTATACTAGACAGGTGATTTCACTCATTCACTAGAGCAGCTTCAGCTGTTAAAATGTTTTGTGGTACAACTTCAGAAATTAGCTTGGTGCTATCTCATTTGGGTTATATAGTGTCATTTTGGGGACTTAAATAGGAATTGAAAGTGATTCCACTGAAGTTTTACGTGCTGAAAAAGATCTATGCATTTCTTTAATGAGCAGGGAGACAAGAACAAAAAAATTGGCAGGTGAAGAAGTGGGAATCTTTCTGCCAGCTACACAGGCAGCCAGCTGCTTCTGGTATTTCCCATAATCCTGCCAGTCACTGCTTCCTCTTGCTCTATATGCCACCTCAGACCTCTCTCTCTCCTGTGTGGGGCAGCTGAGCTATGGCTGTGCCCTATGGTTACCCCTATAGAGACTGTCTATCATGAGCATCGCTGTCCTCCTGCCCTTTCTACAGGTCTGAGTAAAACTCTGATGTATATTTATTGTGCTAGAGCTGTCTGCAACCTGTGACACTACTCCTAGTGATTACATGGGACCTTGCATTTGTGAGACCAGCTATAGGACCATGACCTCTTTCCTACTCCCACTGAAACAGACTCCATTTGCTGCTATGTAGAAGATGACCTGTTTAAAAGGGTGGTGTCTGCTTGAACTTGAATCACTTACAGAAATGGTCCGTTGTGTTGGAACTAGCTCAGGTGCTGCAGATGCTTTAGACCGTGCTAGTCTGTGGGGTTTTAATGCATATTTTCCCTTCAATCATTATGTAAATGACATCCTCCTGCCTACTTGCCTTCCCACACAGAGGAAACTGGCCACTAAATGAGCATAATAGTTTGACTGAAAGTGCTACCCACCTCCAAAAGTTGTTTTCAGTTACTGCACTTTGAAGTCTTGTTGAAAGTTAAGTAAAAAGCCCACAAAAGCCTGTTTTCAGTTTGTTCTCTTTGCTAGACCCCACCATGACAACAAAAACTGCCGTTCTCCTCACCTTCAGTCAAAATAAAACCATCCCAAACCTGACCTAACCAGAAGTCAAATTAACTTTGCTCTTGTAAAAAGTGGCATGTTGTCTTAGAATATCCTGTCTGCTCATGTTTTACTCTTCATCTGAAAGATGGCTCGGCCAGCAGCTCGATACACCTTTAATTCCTTGTGAGGAACTTGAGAGAAATTAAAAAAAAAAAAAATGCTGTTTAGGAGTTAAAATACTACACAGCCCGTTGGACTAGATGATCTGAAAGGTCCCTTCCAACCCAGGCTGTTCTATGATTCTACCAACAGAAACCAGGTCAGAGCCACATGCAACATCTGAGACCTTTCTGCATCACTTCTAATGGTAGGACTATCCCCAGATGCAGTATGTAGCCGCTTCCTGTTTTTTCACTAAAGCTGCTGCTGAGGCCAGTGTAGTGTTTGCTGTAAATTCTTCAGTTTTTGCTTGCAGATTGACATCTGGAAAGGTCCTCAACACTCATGAAGACTTTCATCTCAATAGCCTTTCTGTGAGCATAACATCTTTTCCATGGACTGCTTTGCTTTCAAGGAGGATTTCTAATTTAATGTCCAGTATTTATCATGCCCCCGATGAGTTCAGAGAGACTGAATTATATGCTGTAGTCTTCCATTTGAACTAAGAATATATGAACCAAAATACATTTGTACCAATTTATATTCTGTTTTGTTACTACTTTTGTGTATATGTAAAAAGAAAATAATAAAAAAATACCTTCTACTATCAAGACCATAAGTCAATCTTTTTAATTTCAAGGTTATTTTCAAAGTAGTGGAACTGCATTTGTTCCTGAGATAACACTGTACCTTGTGCCCATGTACATTTTAGTTTATTCTTCCCTTATTTCTCTGTTGCAACGTAAAAGGGACTGTAGTCCTGCTTTGTAAGTTGTTCCCAAGAGACTCATTTGAGTTCAGTGGTACATGGAAGCCTGAAGGACCCTTTTTGGGGTCAGAAGAAGTGGTGTAAATAAGAGCCAGAGCAATGTCAACCAGAAAGAGCACTTTGGGCTTACGTAGCTTCAGGGCAGTGAGCAATGATGGACAGGACAGAGGTTCATTTGTCATTCTGTGTGAGTCACATAGGCCCCATCTAGTCTGAATCTGAGGACTTGCAATGGTAAGCAAAACCACGCAGCACTTTCTAGACCTCAGTCCAAAATCATAACACAGAGTGCTTCCTCTCTTATGAATAACAACAGAAACACATACTTTCCTTGCCATTTTACCTGTCTTGCTTACTGAAATAGCAAGCTGATGGTAGCAGAATTGTTTCTTGCAATGTGCTTATACAGTACTTTGTACAGTGAGGCTCTGTTTTGGACATTGCTACTGGAAATAGCTAAGAAATGTCCTACTTCCCAGTATCCTATCTCCAGCAGTGGCATTAGGAGATTCTGTTTAGAAAGAGCAAACAAACTTGACTGCTATCTGAGGTCCGTTCCCACCATCCACGGTAATTGATTAGGGATGTTATAGACTCATCTCTGCCTTTTCTCTGTTTAAGAACATGTTGTCCCTGAACTTGTCAACTCTCTTTTTGAAAATTCTCATACTGTTTGCCCTTAAAACCTGCTGTGACTACATATTCCACAAGTTCATTGCCTGCTATGTAAGAAAGCACTTTATTGTATCTGTTAAATCAATCCCTTATTAGTGTTTAGTGATCCCTGGTTCTAGGTGGGGATTTAGGGAACAAGCTTTTCATTCATCGTATTTCCAGATAGCCTTCTCCTCTCTTAATTAAAAAGTCTCAGCTTTTTAAGTCTCCCCTGGTAAGACAGCTGCACCATCATCCACATCATTTTAGCTACCCTTCTTGGTACCTTCCCTCAGTCCATTATGTCCTCCTTGCAATGCTGAGCGCAGTGGCACGCATTAGTCAGGATGTGGGTGCACCTGGGTTTTACACATCGGCAAAATGATGCTCTCTGCATTGTTCCCAACACCCTTCCTAATGATGCTCAACAATTTGATGCCTCTTTTGGCTGACGCTGCACGTTGAGCTGATGAATGAAACTCTGAATAACTAATGAGAATATACTATTGTGATCAAGGCTGGCTGTGGTATGCAGCTAAATATAGCCACACTGATTTTATTGGGATTTTTTGAAAATGTATTTAATTGCCAGTCTCAGTGAAAGGCAAATATTATCAGCCAGGGCAACTGGTCCAAATTGGACAGCTTTGGGTCACTCTGCTTTTGCAGTCTCCCCTTTCTGTCTGCCCAGAGCATTAGTAGTATACCTTACTCTATAAACTAGAGCACCCGTAAGTAATATGCCTGCACATTCTTCCTGGATTTGTGTGCAAGTGCCCAAGGCGACTTTCAAACTTAGGTCTCCTGTTCAAAAACTTGATTATAAGGAGGAGGAAACACTTCTCTCTGACGCTTCCTTTTGAAGAGGTTTTATGACTCAGATGTACAAGTTAACTTCCAGATGAAAGTATAGTAGAAGCTTTAGCCCAGGAGCAACACCTACCCAGTTTTATAATCCTGTCACACATACAGCTTTAATAGAAGCCTGTAGAATAAACAAAACTTACCTATAGAAACAATTAGGTGACACCAGTTGTAATTCAGAGAATTTCCAGCAGATTAGTAACAAGCTGTGAAAAGCCTGTGGCCTGAAAGGCAACCTTGAGCCTCTAATTCTTAGGAAATTATTTGTGTTGTGATGGTTATTGCTGCTGAACAATTAACACCTGGAAGACTTTAAAAAATTTGGCTTTTAATTTCTCTTTTCCATTTTCAGCATATGAAGTCTCTGATTCTGGCATGAATCACAGCTCTTTGCCATCCAGCTCTTCCCCGAGGTCTGCATGGCTAGTAATCAACCAGAGCATGCTATAAAGAGCAGAGGCATTGATCCAAGGAAGCAATCAGGTACATGTGTGATTCTTTCTCCACAGAGCTCTCAAAATCTAATCAGGAAAGGCTATTTTGGAACATTCCTTCCAGATTTTTAAACAATCTGGAGGAGACAAACTTTTAATCAGAATCTGTACATACAAAAAAAAAGTTTGATTGCTACCAGTTTTATTTTTTCAGTGAATCAAATGGAAATCGCACTTCTGTGTTAGATCATAAAAAATTACACTTTAATGCCCTGTGTTTCTTGGCACTTTTTTTTTTTTTTTCCTTTTGGTGGCCATCTTCAGTGTATCTGAGCCTATTCAAGTGTCTATGAATCTTGGTAGCTCACTCCTTTAGCACAAACAGAGCTATGTCCCTGATTGTGTACTATCCACACCCCAGAAATGTCTCTGGAAGGGAGTTAATCCTTTCCTTGAGGTCTGGTAACAATCAGTCAGAGGTGTACCCTAAAACAGTAACAAACCTCCTATACTCTCTTTGTGCCAGTTTAACCTACTATGTCAGAAATCTTACTGATGACTGGCACTAGTTATGGTTAAAATTAAAGATATGCATTAAGGTAACTTTATACTACAGTCCTAGAAATACTCTGTTTGGATATTGCTACAAGCAAATCTAGTGCAGTCCTCCACTATTTCGGATGCTGCAGGAATGAAACTGTCTCCCAGAACTTCATAGGCCTCCTGGTTCAGGTCCTTGAAGTACAAGTGCTTGTGGGGGATTCAGCCACAAATGTTACATGAGAAAGTAATTAATCACAGATTCCATGCAGATTGTATGTGAAAAGCCCCACCAGCTATTGGCTTCCCCACCAGTTTAGCTTCCTATAATAGTGGGGTAGCTGCCCAGTTGCTCTCTGGAGCAAGGAATTAACATAGTGTAAGAAACACAATGCCCCTTTGCTTCAAAGTTGGGTTATGTGTCCTATTAAGGGAAGAAGAATGAGTGAACTTGAGAGTTCAGGGACATGTAGGGTCTCAGGATGGCAACATCAGCTTGGAGATACTTACAAATTTGAATAGGTCAGAATCCCACGAATCCCACTTCTTGCTGTCTCAGTGCTTTTTTTTTTTTTTTTTTTTTTTTTTTTTTTTTATTTTATAAAAAAAAAAAATCCCCTTCTTCCCCCACCTTGAGGGGGGACCTGCTCGGATGAGAGTCATTCTGCAAATTGCCCCAGATTTTCGCCCTAATCCCTTTGATTTTTATAGAGATAAAACGGAAGGAAAAATAATTTTGCAGGGAGCTAGACAAACCTTCATATATGCAAAGGTCGTGTTTTACCAACATCAGAAGAGTTACAGCAGACCTGGGGTTAGGTCGGGATGATTCTGCTCTGAGTGAACTAGAGTCTTTTTCAATCAAGGTGAAGCATTTTGTGCAGAATTTTTCCGTGCAAATATATGGAAGAGCATAATACAGGGCACTTGCAACTGCTTGGTTTACAGACACCAGAGGTCTCTCAGGGCTGGCTGCTATTATTGTTTAAATCAGAGGATAGATTCCCACTGAATTTCAGGGGTAACTGGATTAGTTACTAGGTTGTCATACTGGAAAGGCATGCAATTAAAATAGCCATGTTGTTCTCACTGAGCTGGAGCTAAGGATGGCCAAGTATGATTGCTCAAGTGCAGCTGTGCAGCTGATCTGCCACCATGAAGGTGCTTGATTGCATTTTAGATGCCAGCGAAACCCAGCCTGGCCAGAAGCTGCAGTTTGGCAACTCGTACCCAGCGGGGCTCTCTTCATGCATGGGCATCTATCTGCAACAAAGAATTTTTTTTTTTTAGTCAGAGGTATAATTTCCAAATGGTAGGGTTTGATCTGCAAAAGTTATCTCAGTGTAACAACGTCGCTGCAGCCAATAAAAATTCTGGCAGGTGTGTGGTTTAGCAGGAGGAGTCTTCAGCTGGAAAACAATCCTTATGTGCTTTGCGCTGAATGTAGAAAAGGTGTTTTTATTAATGGTTTTTGCATTGTGGTTATTTTCTTATTTGGATGCACCATAACAATTTTAAACTACTTTTCTGAACTAAGTACCTATTTCTTACAAATTTTATTGATAGGAAGGGATGCCCCCACACTGTTTATCTAACTCCAGCTGTAAGTCCCAGCCTCCCAACCAGCAAGGTATGCACATGCCCGTACTCTCGTCAGTCTTCCCAGGAACTCCTGTGGAAATAGTTGCTTCCATAATGCTATGCGTAAGTTTTGAAGGCTCAGGAAAGACCAGGGAAATTACAAACATGTGAGCTCAAAACTTTTGAGAAAATGAAGACTGCCAGTGTTTCCATAATTAAAGACACGCTGTGTAAACTGACCCCGTCTCTCCTTTTCCCTTACCCAAGATGAATGACACGTGAAACAGTGCATTAAGCCTGGGAAGGAAGCTAAGGTTATACAAGGGATTGCGTTTGACGATGTCATGTCTTTTTTGATGACATGGATAAAGCATGCCCGAACCAGAGCTGGAGATGGACAAGATTTTGGGGGG
>NW_015091240.1:1092904-1093577 GCF_001431845.1 Calidris pugnax
GGGGGGGGGGGCACTGTCCAGGGGTGATGAATGGGGCAATAAGGGGAGCCACTCGTTGCGGCAGAACCACGACCCGATCCCATCCCCTCCCCCGGCCTTCGCAGCCCCTTCCACCCGCCGGGGCCCCCAGGGGACGTGCGGGAGAGCGGCAGAGCCCCCCGAGGCCGGGGTTATCTTCACGTTACCGCCGACCCCTCTGCCTATCGCCCGCCCCCCAGCGCGGTGCCCAGGCCGGGGCGGGCGGCGGGGCGCATCCCGCGGCGCCGCTTCCTGCGGGGGTGCGCAGGGCGGCCGGGAAACTTTCGGAGGGAGCCACTTCCTCGCCCGGCCCGGCCCGGCGGGGGGAGATGTCAGATGGCGGGAGGGAGGGGTGAAGGCGGGGAAGCGCCAACCGCAGCTCCCCCCGCCGCAGGACGGCCATTTAGGCCGTGGGCGAGGGGCCGGCGGGAGCGGCGGCCGGGAGGAGGCGATGAGCCGCGGCGGAGAGAGCTGACCGGCCCGGCTGTCCCGCTCGCCCCCGCACTCCGCCCCGCTCAGGGCTTCCCCGCGGCGGCGGCTGCTCCAGCCACCCGCCTTTCCAGTCAGGGAGCGCTAGAGGGAGCGGCGGGAGGGTGAGGCGCCGCCGCCGCCTGTGAGGGCGGCGAAGGGGGGGGACGCCGGGCGGTGCGGGGCG
>NW_015091240.1:1093721-1150806 GCF_001431845.1 Calidris pugnax
CCCCTCCGCTCCGCCGGGAGGCGTGCGGCTGGCGGGGCAGGTGTGCGGCCGGCGCTCGGGCTTTGTCCCGCAGCGGTGCCGCCGGTGCCGCCCGCCGAGGGAAGGGAAGGGGAGGCTGAGGGGGGCCGCGGCGTGGCCCGGCGGAGGCGGTGCTGAGCCGGGGCGGGATCCCCGGGGCCTCGGCCTCCACCGGCGCTCTCCGCCTTGCCCTTCGGGGGGTCTGAGCTCCGGCCGGCCGCCGCCTGGGGGGCTGTCGCTGGCCGGCAGCGGCGGGGGTGTGGCGGGGGTACGAGCCGGTGGTACAGCCGGCCGGCTCCTCTCGGGGCGTGGGGCTGCCCCGGTTGTTTACAGCCCTAAAAGCTGCCTTAGGTAGAGAGCAGGGACGGCTCCTGTCTCCCCACTGAGTATTGTAGCCTGCCCTCGTCGTGTCGCTGCTGGTTAATTAGTAATATGTTATTTGCACGTCGCCCGTGCTGGTAGCCTGCATCACCCACCGGGTTACAGCCTTTGGGAGCGGTGTGGAGTTTTTCATGGGAGAACCCGGCCGTGGTGTGGGGCGGTGGGTCGGCAGGAGGCCTCTGCCAGCACACTAGTGTTTTAAGCCTTCCTCTGCGCCCCAAGTGCGTTGCAGGGTGTTCTTCCAAGAACACCTTTTAGTGATGTAACTCAAAATCCTTTGCCAGATGACACACTCATCATACGCTGGCATAGACTTTCACCCCGTTCTTCTCTCAGCTGATAGCTTCCTAGCGTTCTGGTAGGAGAGCTTCGTGATTGCTGTGAACTCTAATGTTTTGGGGCTTGCTGAACTTTCGTTTCCAGATGTGCCTCCTTGGCCTCTCTGTCTCAATGGTTTCTGCTACAGAAGCATGAGTGTGTGTTGGTATGGACCAAGGTGTAATCTGTGATGACAGCTCTGCCTGGTCTATGTTTCAGTCCCACCCTGACGGCTGCAAAGCAGAACTGTACCATTGCTTTAGATTTTTAACTCTTCTTTCCTTATCTTACATTGGCACCAGCTTGTCATTACAGCTAATGGCTTTTCTGAACCTTTGCTTCCTCCTCGTTTTGTGTTTCATTCAGTTTGGAGTACACCTTGCAGTGTTTTGTCATTCCATCTCTGCCCTTGTATCAAGCCTGGGTTTAAAAGCCTAGGTTTAAAAATCTCTTCTGAATAAGAGCTAAGACTGACTTGGGAATCAAAGTACTCCGGCATTTTGGAAAAGCTCAGGGCAGACCTGGATTGTCCCTGGGTATTAGCCTTGCACGCTCACCCATGCAACAGGACTCTCCTGTGGGCATGTGGCTTGCATTGACTTCTCTTCCGTGAAGCAGAGGAGCCTTTGTGTGACGATCTGCCAGCCATTGCCTCTATTGTTTGTAGTTGTTCTTCTCAAGCAGGGTATGGAATCTTGTGATGTAATGATCTCCTTGTCCTCTAAATCTGACTCTTAATTGGTGTTTAGTATGAGAAATAATAAAAAAAATTGGACCCTGTCCTCATTACATGTAGTTATATTTATGCATTCGTCATCTTGGGGCCCAGCTTTGCACCCCACTAACTTCCTGTGGGACCCTTGAGTAAGTTCTGTCATCCTCTGATAGTGTCTGAGCTCCCATCAACGTGCTGCAGGACACAGGTCAGATCTGCAGATTTTGGTGTGGCTCATAATTTTAGGTGGGAGCTTACCGGCTCATGGTGTCATGGTCTGAAAATTCGGAAGACTACAGGTTTTGACAGTGTCAGTTGTGACTTTAGGTGTACCTGTGAATGTGAAAGCCAGTGCCAGTCTCCGTTCACCAGATCTCTTAAGTGGTGTTGATCAGGACCTTGTGGAGTTGTGAACATTAGTAGCACTTGTCTGATCTACAGAGAGGGGTGGAGGGAAGGGCCTCTTAGGAGCTTTTTCCTTAGAGGAATAAGACATAAATCAAGTTCTCACTGATGGTGTGATTCTGCAAATCATCCACTCATTTGAAATCACTAAATTTCAGTGTGGCCGCTTAGGGCAGGTGGGGAGGATAATGTTTATATACGTTTCTATGTTTATATAGCCCATTAATGCCAGCAGTGAGGATGCAGAATAAAGCCTTGCTTGGAGGGAATGCTAGCTCTAAGCACAGTAGTCTTGTTGCTTGTTCCAAGTAGTGTTCACGTGGTGTCACCCTCTAAAAATCAGGATGGTCTCTGATAGGGAACAGTTTTGCTCTTTGTGGTGGGTTCTTTGCACAGGTTAAGGCAGATGCCTGAGTTGGCCAGTGTTGTTCGTGGTTTGGCATGTGTGCAGGTATGGGGACATGGCCTAGGACTTTCTGATAAGGTATTTAGCTGGTATAAGAAGGTGACAGGAGCTGGCAAGACTGTTAGGCATGTGGCATGAGCTGGACTTTGTGCATTGCCAGAACAGGTATTGCCCCTTGTCTATAGTCTCCCTGCCGGCCCACGAGTGGAAAGGCAGCGAGTTGGGTGGAAGTGGCCCTCAGCAGGATCTAGTCTGTGTGTTGCCTTTCAGATGGCTTTGGGGTCGGTAAGGGGACAGTGCTCCTAACACAGGCAGCATTGTTGGCCCAAACACACGCAAGGGCTGGGAAGCGTCCCGAGTTGTGGAACGGCTGTGTCATGGCAGCTCCTGGGTGGCGTGACCGGCATATGATCTTTCCGTGGCATCTTTTACTCAAGGATCTTCCTTATTTTTAATGAATTACAACATAGCAGGCAAGGTTGGAGTTGTTAAAAAAACAAACCTTCCTCTGTGTTTTTTATGAGAGCTAGTGACTTGAAACTGATCATGTCAGTGATACGACAACATAACATCTACTACTCAAGAGCAATGGACTTTTAAGCTCCAGTGTGCTTGTTTTGGTTCTTAGAGTTATGAATGCCTTTTATGTGGAAGTAGTAGCTTGTTCTTACAGCTTATTCCATGTACAGAATTTCTACTGATACTGCATAAGTCAATTATGTAGGATTATGACTTAATTACTGATGTGAATTTCTAACATAGGATTTAAATGAAGCACCATCATATCTAAAATGTGGGCTTGCCGTGCATGTATGTTGCACATCAATTACTTTCTGCTATATATTGATCATTGTTAGTCATCCTTGTTGATTCTTCTCTTGTATGGTACTCTAAATTTTAGTTTGTGAAATTCTTCTGGGTAATCCTTAGCACATGAAAGAAAAAAAAAAGTTAAAAGTAAGTACCATTTAACAGAAGTACTTTGCAAATACTTTGTGACATAGATCTATATATAGTTAATTTAGCACTTTAAAAAAAGAATAAAGCATGAGAAATGTGAGGCTCCCTTGCTGCTTCTGTAAATATGCTTCTGGGGTAAAACCTTTAATAACCACTATTAGAAGCACGGCTATGGGCATCGCAGATGCGGATACCTGAGCAGGACTAAATTTATGCAGCGTAGACCAGAAAGGGAAGCTGTGGCTGTGGTTTGCTTGTGTTGGAGGAGCTTAGAAATAGAGTTCTCATCTGTCAGGACAAGTTATTTTTCTGTACTGACTGACAGTTGATGCTGAAATGCAAAGGCTTTAATTTTTGTTTAAAACTGCAACACCGGTTAACTTCACGTGCTTCTTTATGTTCATTACACGAACACACAACACGATCACCTTCTGCAGTACTCAATAGATGCTTTGTTTTCAATGTGGTGTGGATGTGCATGGTGCTTCCTTAGCTGCATAGCCTGACTGCACATTGCAGCATACTCAGATGGTTTCCAGTACTTTGATTTTAGTCTCCAGCCAGCAACACACAACAAAATATCTTCTTCTGCACATTCAAGATCAGAATTCAGGCCCACAGTGGAAATGTTGTCTGTGCAAACAGCCACGCTATTATTAGTACTTCCTCAATTATGTGAGATACATGCAAGTCTTTGTTGAGGATTTTCATGGCATGTAAATTTTTTTGGTTGGAGTTTCTAAATATGAGAGAGAAATTGCTACTGTTAAAAAATCTTTGGTTGCTTATTGCGTAGGGCATAATCCATATAATTTTAATTTATGCATTTCCTCCTCCTTAGTAGAATTACAGTGTATCATAGAGTGAGCATTTCAGCAATTTTAGAGAGTGGTTGGGAACTGGGAATTTGATGTTGGTAGGTATGAAGCCTGTCTCATGTCATTTATTTGGGTTTTTCTGATTGCTTGAGAGAAGATTCCCAATATGAGAAGCTATTTAAATAGTCAGTGGCTGCCCATCTGGTTGTTAGCCTGATATGAATGCTTTTAGTTAGACTCCAAAATTTAAATGTAAATAATACCTTGACCATCATAAAAGGTTGCTGGAATTGTAGGAGGAGCTAGCAGAATTTTCTCTAGCAGAGAGGGCCTGCTGCTATGTAGGAAGGGGAGAGTGAAAGAGAACCTTGCCTTAAATGGAGCCATCAGTAGGAAACTAATTTTCAGCAGGAGATGACTGTGCAGGGGAGGACTTTAATTGTGGGGGGAAAAGATAACTAAGTGTAGGTGAGCATGTGCTAATATGAAACGTTAGAAAGCAATGTGGGAGGGGGAAAGAGTGATCAGGCATGTGCAGAAAGAGAAGAACAAAACAGATGCAGTGCTCTGGAAGGCTGCACCAAGACTTTTCTCTAAGTGCTTTCCAGCTGTTCCCAAATGTATCTGCACATAAACAGGCCTCCTGGGGCTATTAATCCAAAATTCCAGGAGAAAATCCAAGATTAAGTGGGAAAGGTATTTCTGTAATCCAGGAAAGAATGGACACATACATGTGGTCCGACCAGAGCTGGATTGATAAACTTGTGGCCTCGTTTAGTTACCTTCTATGTCATTCATGGGCATTCTGTGGAAAAGGCAGGGGAACACACAGTAATGTCCTTATCTTGCTGTACATGTTGTTGGTATTTGGCACATCACTGAATGTAGTTAAGGTTGTTTTCCTGCCATCATTAGGAAATTGGAAGAATCTCTTGGTATTAGAAACCACGCAGTGGTCACTCTTTTCCTTCTGTGATTTATCTGAGACACCTAGGGCCAGGTATGAAAGCCTCTTTCTCCACCTGTAGAAGTGTAATGGGAGAAAAGGAAACTATGGTTTTAACTGCACAGTTTTTTTAACAGAATAGAGGAAATGGCACCTACAGCTATAAACAGAGGAAGGAGTCTGTTGGAGTCTGCTGTGGCACCAGACCTGTGGGGTCTGTAACTGATCTTGGCTCTACATGGTGCTCCAAACCCAGTTGGTATGAGCGGGGAAGAGGGCTAAAGCCTTTGTTTGACTCAAGTCCTACTTCGGGGAGGGAGAAGGGACCACCGGAGGGATTACCTTTAAGGTCTTCTGGGCAATGCCTAGAAATTCCTTTCTCTCCAGTGCTGCACATCTACTTGTTCTTGGTTTCCTTTTCCTGTTCGTGTACCTCCTGCTTGTTTGGTACGCTGCTGACTTTCCTCATTGTTTTGTACAGTTTTAGCCAAACTAAATGAGTAAAAGTAATATGTCATTGGTAAGTTCCTAATGCATGCAAAGGTTTTGTTATGTACTGCATCTGGGGTTCTACTTTAGGCTTTAGAACATAGGGGTTTTTTTAAATGTTGGGTTGGGTGTTTTGTTTATTGGAAAGACTTGATGACTTAATGGTTTTTTGGTTGATTGGTTTGGTTTTGTGGTGTGCAGGAAAATGGCATCTACATACTGCAGTACTGTTTTCTTGTTTACTGTGCACCATATGGGCCAGGGAATGAGTATAAAGCGTAATTTATGGGAACTTCACCCATATTTCCCACATTGAAGGTAAGAAATTTCTGCTTCTGAGACTGCAAAATCATCAAATAAAGACTTGAACATCGGGCCTGGAACTTTATTGTAATTGCAGTCTCTTTGTTGCAGCCTGGTAAGCAGATGCAGTCTCTTGGCATATCTGTGTTGGAGGCTGTGGGTGTTTAAGAAAGGGTGAGGGTGACTCTGGCCCTGGCTCTATGAATGGGTCTTGTCTGAGCCTGAAGGTGCTGGAGCCCTCTCTGCTGTCACAGCCCAGGTGAGAGGAGGGACTTGCACGCGTGGGAGCTCTTCCTTGTTAGGATTTTATGGTTTGTATCTAAAACACAGCTGGCTCAGTGATTAAGTGCATTCTCAGATTAATTCCTTACTTCCTTTTGGCAATATTTTGATAGGGTTTTTTCGACTGCCAGCTTGGAAGGGTTTGGGTTGAACCAAGCCTGAATGGGAGAGCTCCCGAAAGAGGGGTTATTTGTGCAAACAAGCCCAACCTGTCCCTGGTCACTGGGGGTCATAACTTCACATGTTTTGGTGGGTTTAAATGCCTGTTTAAAAGCCTCTGCTTTTACTGGTTCAGTGGGATATTTAAAAAAAAAAAAATTATAAGGTGTATTGAGATGAATCATTTATGATTTTAGGACATCTTGGTGGATGGGTAGTAGGATAGGGGACTCTGCATACCTCTGTGAAGATTCCTAGCCAAAGCTATGATGTTATGCATCTTGCTCTGTTTGCTGATGGTTTCTCTCTGCAGTGGGAGAGGCCTCTGGAGACTGTTTTCTCACAAGAATGCCCGTGACTTTCGTTGTTGCATTCCCCATTGTGGTGGAGCTTAGACTGAACTTTCTTTCACTATTTCCTCTTGCATGCTTGTTTCTGTTAAGTGAGAGCATTTTTAATATGCTTCCTTGTTTATTTTCATATACACACATGAACAGGTCACTGCTGGCAAGTCTGTTTCTACGTATCTGCTTTTGAGTCGTCACTTGCAAATTAAAATTTCTACCAACTCTGCCCCTGGAAATAAGGAGAGTGCTGTGCAAAGGGTAGGTGGGTGCTGAGCCAGAGGGCTGGCTTGGGAGCACTATGTTGCCTCAAAAGACAGGAAGATGCTGTAAAGGATGGGGCAGCAGGCCCCAACGGCCAGAGAAAGGTGCAGCTTTGTTTTGGGACAGGCCAGCCTACATAAGCAGCAAAGCATGGGACCATCTGTGATGTTACAGACTGTGAAAGCTTCTTGCTGCCTCCCCCTAGTGCTTGTTGTTCCTGAAATGTCACTAGTCCTGCAGATAAATGGAGGTCGTTTCTTGCTACCTCCCCAGGGTATCTTCATGCTCAAAGCGTCTCAATCAGCTGATTCCCAGGGCATTCCCTTGAAACTTTGAACTTAATTTTGCCAAAGATCTCACGATACAGAGGGGCAAAGGGGAAAACTGAGAGTTCATTTAGTTAGCTTCATCTGGCTGCAGCCTGTATTAGCTCAAGGACAGCCGACTTGCTAGCTGCTGTCTGATTTCCTAGTAAGAGGGATCACATCTTTGTTTGTCTGAGCTTGCTCTGCTACTTGTCTTAGTGCAAGGTGGCCGATGCGTTTGAAGTGGAAAGGACAGAGAGGATGCTAGAGTGGTAGATTGTGTCCAGCTGAAAATAGAAGATGCCTCCACCACTAGCAACACCTGAAACAGTAAGAATAGCCCTGATTGGAAAAGGGACCAGTTTTCTGTGCTGGCAGGGATTTGGGGCAAATGACCTCTCTCTGAGACCAAGATGTAGCTTTGGCTGAGAAAGAGAAGGGCTTTCACCCTTACCCTCTGGGATGCAGGTGAAAGAAATGCATGTTACAAGTTTCAGCATGGCAGAAAGTAGTAATGTGGAACCATCGAAAGAGATTGACTCAGCCTTGCCAGTGGTTTTATTACAATATCAGACATGCCATGGTTTCAGTATACTTTTTAAACATAAAAATGTGACGTTATGAAAACCAGTGTGAAGGGAAAAAATGTGTGCCTCTGGCTGGCATCAAATTTACATATACAAAATTGTATTGTGTTAATAAGAGAGTTTAGGGGTTTCCTCCTTTTGTGATTATGCTCAGTTGTTTTCTCTGATTCTGCAGGAGCTTTATATACTTAGAAATGTCTCAAACTGAGGGTGAAGTAAATGAATGATGGTAAATTGGTAGGGCCCTTTTAAGTAATTAAGTTTTGTTTCCTCTAATTATTTTTCTCCAATGAAAGCAGATACTGGAATTCTGATGTCTTCTTGAGGCTGCACATATTATAATCACCCATTTATAACTAAATTTGGATTTAGAGACTTGACAGCTCATGGCTTTCCTGCTACATGAATTGTGCTTTCTAAATTCTAGTGTCCTTTCAGTCTCCTTTCAGGATCAACCTCTTCTAATAATAGGTTTGGAGTTCAATACCAATAAAAATGTACTTATTCTGGTGTAATTCCAATGCATTTTTTTTTATTTTTTTGCAAAGTAGGCTGTGCCTGGTTAACTGAGGTCTTTGGTGGTTTCACCTTCTATGGATTTATACTTCTTTTTTTTTTTTTTTTTATAAAGGAGTAATACAAGAAGTGTAGCCACAGTTTCCTTCCCATACTCTTTGTAAATGTGTATCTTCAACAAAACTATGAAAAAAAAAAAAAAAGCTCACTCTTTGGGGAAGTTCATTGTCTTTGGTTCAGTTTGCATAATTCTTTGAGGGGAATTCACCTCTAGGGTCTAGTTCCCTGCAGCTGGGCACCAGGGAGAAATAAGCAGCCCAGGTTTGAGGTCAGGATCTGGCCTTTTTAACTGGCATACTGTGGACCCCACAGGCAGAGGAATGGTGCTTTAAACTTAGAGTTTCCAGTAGATGTTGTATCTGACAGCTGAAGAAAGGAGACTGACATATTCTCATGTGAGCTAGAGGAGCATCATGAACATCTGCAGAATGAAAGTACTTTTGTTTTCTTTTTTCAGTATCTCTCTGCAATTCAAAATCCTATTTCTGGAAATATTCCTGAGATGGAAGGGGGGAAAAAAAAGGGAACATTTCTGTGAAAGTTTGGTTTGCTTTCTTTTTAAGTGCCTAATAGACTAGCCAGTTATTTTTCCTAGTGAACCTTGTACTAGTTTTAAGATTCTTTTTAGAACTGAATGAAGAAACACACTGTATTGGTACTATTGAGTTGAACGTGTTCACCTGAATGGTCAATGATAAATTAAATGTATTGCTGCATCCACATTAAAATAATTGAAATTATCTCTTAAGTATATGCAAAGCATTGGTAGATATTGGTATTGTGAATGTGTTAACTGAAATCCCATTTAAAGACATAATTATGGGAAAGGACAAGGCTGTAAGATCTGGAAGTAGATCTGTTGGCCCTTTGTCCTTTAATCTCCATAACAATGAAAGTAATTGTATGTATATAATAAATCTCAACAATACTCTCCTTTGTCCCTGTTAAAGGAAAGAAAACTTTCCTTTGTAACTTAGAAGGACTTGCATTTGGAGATGTTAAAATTTATAGGAGATGCTTAGAAAGAAAAAAGCTAACCAGTTAACTGAAGTAACTAAAAAAATACATTTGTTTATATGTTTAGAAATGGAAATCTTTTCCAGCTTAACAGTTACAGATGAAATACTGTTATAAAGTTTTTATCTTTTTCTTCATAAGGTAAGACTTTAATGGCCAATGTCCTCCAGCACCACGTCAGTGCATTTTTATCTTGTTGTCTCTTTCTCCAGCTGTAGTGATTTTTCATTATTGCTGAAAGGTAGTTGATCTAAAATATAAATGCCTTAGCTCAAGGTATTTTTTAATGTGGATTTGAGACTATGTAATGAAAGTGTAATTGCTTCTGTGCTTTTATTGTGTGTGCCCGATTCCTCTGTGACATTGTAATTTCTGATCTCTGCTATATGCTCATAGTAAAAGATCCACATTAAAGAAGCTAATAATTCATATTCATGGAATTGAAAGCTTAAAATGCTTGAAAAAAGCAGCTATATTCTTCACTAACTTTCTAATCATATAACCTGCTTTTTAAAAAAAACCCAAACTAAAAATGCCCCCAACCAGACTTTATATGCTTTTGATGATTAAAGCATATAATTAGTTTATTGTACTCTGTATTAAGCCGACTTTCTTTTTCTTTCTTGTCTGTAATATTTTGCAAAGTACTGATACTGCTAGTGAGAGTATACGTGCTGAGCTCTAGCCAGCAGCAAATATTTGCAGGTGGATGCAATATCTGGAACAGCCCTAAGCGGTACTCATTTCCCACTACTACAAGACAGACCTACGGTATGTGGTTTAACTGGTATTTAACTGTTGTGTTCTGCCTCGGTCTTCATATTTTTAAATGCCTCTGTTCAACTATTTCCTGGTTCAGTGTGAGAAGCATAACGCTGCAGAAGGAGTGAGCAGGCCAGAGCTGCTAATTATTTACTGCAGAGCGTACTTTTCTTTCTTTTCCACCGCAGCCATCTCCTAGCAATGGAGCCTAGTTCTCTTCATGGTGCAGTTAGTTGGGACCTCATCTGAGAGGTGCAAATAAACTTCTGAAAGTTTGAGCAGCCTACTAAAAAAATTAAAAATAAAAATTCTCCCTTTCATTCATTTGCTATGCTTGGTTTTTTTTGACTTGCGGGAAGGGACTGCTGTTTCTCCAGCAGCCCCTGCTCCATCCTAGCAAACCCACCACCTGTTACCGGACTGAAGGTTGTTTCTGATAACCTTCACTGTGCCCCATAGCTTATGCTTGCCTGTAAAATTCTGTGCAGTGTGTTTATGGTTTAGCTTGTAAGCAGTGTGTTGCAGTGATTCTTCCCATGCCTAAGTTTAAGGCAATTCACGACAACTGACACAGTTGCTACTTTTTGTTTTCTGGCTCCTCTTCAAGGTGAGAAGAATAATAAGTTGCAATGCCCAACTCTGCCAAAGACAAGTTGCTGTAGATGATGAGTCCCCTGCTCCCGTGTTCCTGCAAAGTGGCTGCCTTAGTTGCTTCTGCCCTCTTCTGAATTTTTTTTTTTTTTTTAAAATAGGAGATGAAAAAGAAAACGGATACCTCATGTGCAGACCTTAATTCAGTCATTGCTACGTGCAGTATTTGTCACAACTGTCTTCAGATTGCATCAAAGTTCATTCCAACTATGTTAATCTGAGACTTGCAGTGAAAACTGGTCAGCTAAACATTTTATCTCCTCCTATAGAAATGCGTGGAAAAGATAGGAGATAAAATACTAACAAACCTCAGCGTCCCTTTTGAGCAAAGGCTTCTTACTTTTTGTGGTCCTGAAGTCTGATGTTGCTTCACCATCCAGGGAGTCTGTAGGACTTCTGAAATCCTGCTAGAGTTATGAAGATTAAGTTAATGACTGAAAAGTTTTAGGACTTGCAGTAGATTGCGCTGTCAAGATTTGTCTAAGAACACAGGAGCTGCCCACCTGCCACCACTCCTATTTTCTCTTCACATTCTCCTCCCCCTTGTTGCACTGGTTGTGTTTTATGACCTGGAGGTTTTAAATGCCATGGGACGTTGTGCAGTTGTATGACTATTACTAAGAAATCTTGGTGGCGTTAGGACCTCTGCAATGGCTTCAAAACCGAAGTCTTTCTCAGTCGCCAGGTGCACGTAAGAAGTCAACATAGCGCCCCACCACATCTGTCTCCACCAGGACTCACTTCTACTCACAGACTGTGTCAAAAATGAGAGGTGGAGGGGAAAAAAGCTTCGCTTGCCCAACTTCCTGTATTTTGTGAATAAAGTATTCCTTTTTGGTCATGAATGGGTTACAAATCGGACAAAAGCTGGGTTGTGGGGTCTTGTCTCTTTCTTCTCTAAGTGAATTGGTTAATTCTTGGCGGGTTTGCAGATAGGAAAGTCATTCCTTACATCAGGCACAGATGGGGAAGGGTTTCTTGTGCTGCAAGATAGGCATTCACCTCTAGACAGAGGGCAGCCTGTGGTAAACCACTTGAGTGCTCGGGAAAAGGGGGTAGGAGTGTGATTGAGGCAGCACAAAACCTTGGCAGGCATTTAATGGGACAGTGAATTTCATCCTGGACGCTCAGTGTGTCAGGGAAAGAGTCCGAATTGTGAAATAGCTACTCTGAGCAAGTGGGGGCAGCGAGAAGGATTGGGATGCTGAGGAGCAAACTACCTCTGACCCTGTGAAGGGATGGTACATGGTGTGCAGATCCTGTTGAGAAATTAGGGCTAAAGAGAACAGCCGTTATACTGAATGGTGCAAAAATCAGTATGCTAGTAAAATGTCTGCTTTGTAAATGGCTACTATCGGGCTGTTCAAGCTCTAAACTGTGTGTGTTGTACATAACTGAAACAAACCTGGTTGTTGCAATTGATTGCACAGCAAATGCTTGTTTTTGCTGAGGAAGAAAACCCACAGTTTGTTTCTGGATGTCCCATAGCGCAGTGACTGGTCTTGTGGGCAGTCTGTGGTTTGTACGTACCGGGTGGTGTTTGGAGGACTCTAATGTTCCTGTCCCTGCTTTAATGCAATGAAGGAAGCTAAATGAGAACCGTGTGTGGGTACAGCTGAGGAGGATATGGAAAAGCAAGCGTACGAGAGGCTAATTGAGTTTGGAGCAGCAGTGCTCTTTCCTCATGTCCGTCTGTGTAACACCAAAAGCAAAGACAAGTTTCTAAAGAAAAGGAAGAACGTTGTTGGGGGAGAATGATGAGTAAACAGAGAGTGTACATGAGGAGCAAGACTGCTGCAGCCTACGTAAGTTAACAGCGCATATCAACTGTTGAAGCAGTGCCCAAGTATGTGCTGTTTCATTGCATGGAGCTGAACCGTATTCATCTCTGAAATAAAAGTGACCACTCTGCCTCCGCCTTTTTAATTAGATCCTGTTGGGATGAGACATCTCTTCCTGAAATGAGAGAAAGGTAACATTCTCCCCCTCAACCACAGACCTTTGCACACTTGACAGCTGGGATAATATGACACTATCGCCTGTAATTTAGATACTGCTTAGAAGTGACAGGAGGCATTTCTAGATGGCTAGTGTTGGACTTGCAGGCTCTTGCTACATGAGGTTACCAGCTGTATGCTGCTTACAATGAGGTGATGATAATCGGTGTCTGCTGATGGTCAAACCACGATCATCTGAGAGCTTAAGAAGGAGTGAGCCTGTCTGATTCATCTGCTGCACTACACGGTAGCAAAGTCTCCAGTCTCTACAGTTACCACTCCTGATGGGAGGATGGGATGGGTATTACTGTTTGCTTATATATATACTTCAGGGTATTACTCAAAGCTCCCTAGCTAAGAGTGGGGTTACCTTGCTTCTTGTAGTGAAAATGCATAGGAAGGCAGTCTCTGTTCTGAAATGCTTGAATGTGTGTTATTTTAAGCATCCGCATGTGCAAACACACGGTCTGTACTTAGGGAAGGTTTCTACAGCTGCAAAATCCATCTCTGAAAAGCTAGGAAGCGTTGGAATTAAAGCTGCCTGTTTGACTTTAATCTGCCCCTTTCCAAAGGATGGAGGCAGGGCCCAGAGAATGCACCTTTTCTCCTTCTCCCTGTGTTCAGCTGCCTTTGCTCACTGCCTCATTACTATAGATGTGGCTGGTGGTCTTAACCCTAGGCTGAGCCTGGGTACCATTCATTGCAGGGCCTGCTGTACTCAGGTACCATGGCAATGCACCCTTGCCTGGTAGAGCCTCCACCTTCTGCTGTGCTGTCCTGCTCAGCTCCCTAATTTTCCCCTGTCCTTCATCTTCCCCTGTCTCCCTCTTCTTCCATGTGTAGGATGGTTAGGATTGCTTACAGAACGTATTTCAGTGCTTGATGTAGCTTAGTTATTCTTTAAGTAGCTTTATGCTATGTTTGTTCCCCTCTGCTCCAGTTCTGCAAAGGCTCCAGTAGGCCACAAGGACTTTTTATTTTGATATCCTAAGTGTTTCTGATGTATGTAACTCTTTACCAGTGATAACAAAGGCTACCTTAGTGAAGGGAAGACTGAAGAGGTCGGGAGAATTCCATTTCTTACCAGACTATAAGAAGGAAAAAAAGGTCACTGGGATGCTTGGTAATAGTATACAGTGATGTGTTTTTCCTCATTTTCTCAATGTTTTGAAGAATTTTGGCTGCAACATTTCACAATTTAGTAAATATATTTAGCCAGATGCTGGCACATGGTCGTAAAAATGTCCCTCCAAATTGAAGCACTTGCGGTAAGTTACGAGCAAATGAAAAGGGGTCTTCTGTTAGGAAACCCTGGGCAATGTCATGTTACACCCTGGGCCGTTACCATTCAGACTTCACATTTAAGTAGTTGACCTTGATTTTCAGAGTATTGGTGCCTGCCTTCCTTTCATACAAAACTGCTCTTCCTACTTCTCTCTCTTGTCTTGCTGCAGACGTTCATCCCCAGTCAAGCTGTGTGGTTTTGGATGCACAGTGTGTGTGAGGCATCCTCGGTGACAGCAATCACTGTGGCGATGCTTTGGTGAAATCTCTGAGCCCACCTGAGAGGGGCTGCCCGGGCAGAGCTGTGCTGCAGCCCTGTGTCACCTTTCCTCCCTAAATTCTCCATTCTCTGGGCCAAATAATCCTCTTATAACTTACAGTAGGTGAGAGCTCCATCCATTCTATAAAATCTTTGAGTTTTATCTCTTGAATTGTGGACAGTCTTTCTCATAGTGATCTACTAGTTTCTAAATCAAATGTGTCCAGTTTTCTTAAGTCTTCTCTGTATCTTCATAATTGCAATTTGGCAGTCATTTTGATTGCAAATCCTTCCCTAATGGCCCCGTCTTTTACACTGTTCCCTGTTATATATTATTTTAGAAACACAGCTATTTCCATATTTTAGCATTTTTATCAATATGAAACTCAAGAGTAGGATTTCTCTTTTAAAAAATTCTATTTCTAAAGTTCAATCCTGTTCTTTACAACTTTCTCCCCCTTTCCTTTTCTGCCCACACCTAAAGTCAAATTTTAGGTATGTGGGTGGAATGGATCTTAGTAATGTGGGGGAAATGGTTAGATGCTGTGATGATGGGGAGGAATAAATGCTTGTGTAGTGTAGTGTCGAAATAGTGTTTGGTGCAGAACTTGGATTGTAATTGCACATAGTGTATGGCACAGCTTCCACCCAAATTTTCTGTCATGCATGTCTTCATTTCTGCACATACCTGTCACAAAATAGTTTGTTTTAATTTGTATTTAGTTTGCCTAGGAGGAGGAGGGTGTTTTAATTGAAAGCAAAAATTCCTGTGAACCATATGCCTCGCTTTTCAGTCAGCTCTAATTAAATTTCTTTTCCTCCCTGATTTCGAGTTCTTTCCCCTTGGTGTGTTTAAGTGGGAATTTATGTGGGAGATCCCCATCGTTGTTATCGTGTCATGGTCCTATTTTATGATCTCATGGTTCCCTCTGCGTTGATCAGACATGTTACCAATGATTGTGATTACAAATACATTCTTTATATGGAAAGAGATTACGGTAGGTTAAATATTACTTCTGTGAGTCCTTTGGTCGGTATTTCAGAGTGATAAGGAAGATCAATGTATTGAGCCCCCGGGAAAATTCTGTTCATTAATGTGGAGAACAAGGCACGGAGGGTCTGAAGTAATGCAGTGAAATGATGACGCACAGCTTGGGCTTTCTGAATTTCAGTGCTGTTATCTAATTGCAAGAGGACCCTACTCTTGCTTTCTCTTTCTGCCAGGAAGTCTTGTGTAATACTAGTCAGCTTTTGCATAACTGTAAGAGAATAGAATCATTTTAGTATTATTAGCCAGTATATATATGTGTATATATATATACACGCATGTGTATATATTTTTGAATGCAGGGCAGGAGAGAAGAAATGAGCCTTTAGTGAGAAATAATTTATTTTGGTGTTTAGTTTTATTTGTTTAGTATCAAGTATTGTTTGAAAGAGGCTAAAGGAAAAGGAAGTGTGTGTTGAGATAAGCAGTAGGAGAATAAAAAAAAAAAAAAAAAAGACATGTACTTGGCTTAAATGATGTCCAGACTTACTGTGATATTTTCCAGGCACTGGTATTTTCCTTTTTTCTTAAGATTATAAACAGTTGCTTTTTGTTGAGTCTACAAAATAACAAAAAATAACCACAATATTAATGCATTTAACTGTTCGTGAAACATGCATTAGAGTGCATTGTTTTACTTATCCTTTGTGTTTTAAAGAGGAGCCTTGTTATAGCAGGTTTTAACTTCTATGACAGATTAAAGAACCATTAGCTTGACAAATAACCATGTGATTAATTGCAGGGGAAAAAATTGGTGAATTGAATAGAGAAGTACTTGAATGCTTTCACCTTAGGCATTTGCAAGGAATTTTATCAATAGAACATGCCAGTGTTATTTTGGTGGCTTTTCTGTTTCTGTTAAATCAATCTGGGCTGGATGTCTTTTCACAGGCATTTTGTGTACCCACATCTCTGCAACTGGTGGAAAAATCAAGGGCTGCTTCTAGCCCCCCAGCATCACTAGTGTTGATGTGGCTGCCTGGTAAACAGGGCTGGGGAACTGGTGGGGACATTGTAGTGGTGTGTATTTGCAAGTGTGGGTTAGACGTGGGTGTTTATGAGCTCAGCAGTCCCTTGCTAGGCTGCTGTGTGTCCGGTCCAGATCCTTCTCTGGTGTCAAGTTGATGTGTTGCAAATAAGTCCAAGTGTGGGGATGGAAAGATGGGATGAGTTGCCTGGGGATCAGCACCAGCACTGAAGGTTTTCCTTGCCAAAGCAGAGCCTGGTAGCTCATTTCCCATTCAGCCCATCTGATGGGGAATATGGATTTCTCTCATACCTAGGCTCTGGTTGTTTGGGTTCCAGGGGCTATGGCTGGTTATTTGTTGGCTCAACAAGGTGTCATACGCATTCGGGCCCCAGTAAACTGTTCCCTGAAGCTTTTGGTCACACTTTGTTATCTAGCTGATAGCACTGTGAACTTCCCACTGCAAGCAAATAGTTCCTGGAGAAAAGAGGGAATTAAAAAACCCTTGACGGGTCTCACACTTGCAATCGAGAATGTATTTTCCTATGAAAATACAGTCTGTGGAAATTGAAGTCACAGTCTGCTATGACATGGTAGAAAGTGAATTATCTTGTACTGATAGAGCTCCAAGAGGTTGGTTGTAAAGTTTTAATGTCTCCAGATACATAAATAATGTCTTATCATCTTATCGTGGTCTAGGCATATGTTGCCTTAAAATATGAAAAATACGTAATGCTGCTTATTTTAGAATCTTCCTTTTCAAAATGCATGTGCCAAGACACAGTGTGCTGGGGAATAAGTTCATTTGTAACCAGAGGGATTTTTTTTTTTTTATTAGGAGAATTGTTTGTGAATGAGCAATGGAGATAGTGGCCTGCAGGGTTTACAAAATGTGGGAATCTGCCTGTCTAGCCAGCACTATAAATAAATGAGAAAGTCTTTTGAAAGATTTTTGTCAGCTTGATATACATTATTTTGTTTCGGGATGTCTCCTTTGCTTCACAAACTACGTTCTGTATTTGGTGCTATTTATAAACTGGGGTGGAGAAAGAGTCTCTGGGAGTGGGTGATTCACAGACACAGAATAGGGCCATAAACAATGTTGACACTGTGGCATAATCTGATAAAATCAGAAACTTGGACAAAGAGTGCAACCCTGTTCTTCACTGGGGCTCTTGTGTGGCAACTTTGTCTTCCTTTCCGCTGACCTTCTCTGACTTGCCAAAAATGCCACTAGTTTCATTTCCAGAGGGGCCCGTCACCGCGGTGCCCAAGGTTAACCAAAGAGCAGCTCTCTGCAGGGAGGCTCTCGTGCCTCACCCCTTTGAAGGCTGTGTGTCACTGCTGGTTTTGTGGGACGTGGCAGGGGAGAGCCCATGGGCTTCCTGGCAGCTCAGTGGCTTTCTCCTCTGCACCCTGGCCAGGGGTGGCCGCAGAGGGCTTTTGTTCACAGCTGCAGGTGGATTAATGTTCCTATCACAGTCTGGGAGTTGGGGTGGTGAGTTATGGATGTGTGTTCCCTCCTGCCCTTGCTTTCGTGGGCTCTGGCAGAGGAAATGGGTTGGAGGATTTGGCAAAATCTCCTGGAGCTTGCCTTTGACTGTTGCTGAGGAACAGAGGGTGGAGCAGACAGGAGCTGGTTTAGTATTCTGAGGAGGTATTTTGAGTGTGTGTCCTTCCTGTATAGGTATAGGTAGTTCACTTACCTGCAGGAATAATGTATGTGCTTCCTTGTGCTAAATAAACGCTGACCAAGTCCAGGATTATTTACTGGAAGAGGCGAAAGCAGAAGGATTATCAAGAAGGACGTAATCATTACTGTTTCTATACAGCAGCACGTGGAGATGTTTAAGCTGAACAAGATGTTATTTGAGCTGGACTTTGAGTCACAGCGTACACTATCTGCATGGACATTGCCTTCAAGGCTGTTACAGTCTGTTGAAGAGGAAGTTTTTGTGAAGTTTACCCAAGTACTACATTGCAGAGCTCATCCTAAAACTCAGGACTCATAAGGAGGCTAGTGTATCTATGGAATCATGGTCTGACCCAGTATGTCCAGCAAATAATAATTCAGTGAGTTGCATAGGAGAGGAGTACATGGAGAGATAAAGGAAAAGACTACAGCAGAGGAATGAAAGATGGAATTTGCCTGTGCTGGTGGGTGGGGATCCCAAAGTGCTTCCTGCTCAGAAGCCTGTTAGAACAAAATCAGAGATATACTTCTGAGCATTCAGTCCACAACGGAGATGAAAAGCACATAGAGTTTAAAGAGAAGGAAAAAGGGGGGGGGGAAGGCAAGCCCAACCAAATAAAAATACACAGACAAAAGTATGCACCCATCATAGGCAGGAAAATCCTATCTTTTGCTTTCTCCTATTATGGGAGGGGTCATTGTTTCTTTTTCTAGTAAAAGAATCCTTTTTTTAAAATGTCTGTGGGAAAGGAGAATAGTCTGAATTGAGTCTTTGAGATGTTGTATTACAGAGAGTCACAGAAAATGTACTATGCAAATGACTATCTGCCTTATTAGATGCCTCAATAGAGTTCATTGTCTCAATATTGCTATTATTGGAGATGGATGGACACTACATGATTTTACCATCAAGCTGAAAAACTTCAGTGTTACAGTCTCATTGCTAGGGTAATAACAGTGCACTGACTTAAAGGAGAGAATTGAATTAAAGAGGAGTGAAAGGTCCATTGCTCTGTCCATTTTAGTTTGTCTTTTGTAGACTGTGCATCATTTTAGGGGTCACAACAGGGGGGTTTGTGCTTCATGGTATTGGTTTTGTTCATCTCTCATTGCTGATAAAAAGAAAGCACTTTTATGGGGAGAAATCCACTAGCACCTGCTGTGATTTTGCTTGATTGCAGTTGTAGGGATGCCGGTGTTGTTGGACGGTGGCGATGCTGACATCTTTCTCAGGTGGGTGCTGACCATGTACCGGCTTGGTGTCCTCGTGAAGGACGAGCACTTACTCCTTTGTTCCCTGATGTCACAAGCTAATCACAATCCTGCTGTCCTCCTCCTGGCTTCTTACCTCTGGGACTGTTCATGGAGTCTCCCCTGAGCTGTCATTAGAGCCTCACATACTGCCGAGGGCAAAATTTAAATCCGGAGAGCTGCTGAAGTCAAAATCTATCTAATGTAAAAGTCTATTCATTGACATATTCTCCCTTAAGCCTACTTTTGAGGTCTTGCTTTCGATGTAGTGGGTTAAATACAAACAGGCAAGAATACTTTCATAGGTCAGGTGCTTGAATTTACAACTAACTGGTTTTGTGGTGTGTGTCGAAATTTTATTTGGGTTGGGATTTTTTTGTAATCCGGTTTCTCAAGCAGACATGGCAGGAACTTTGGCTATGAAGTTGTTAGAATGGATGGTCGGAGATACCTGCTTTTTTTGAGGTTTTATTTTTTTCTGGGCATTGCTTGATATATTGTATGTGACTACCTTACAGAATGGGAATTTTCAGATAAAACTTTGGCTCAGGGTCTGTGTGTTTGCTGTCTCTGTGGCCCCATGGTGATAGTATGGATCCGTCATTAAGTTTTCAGCTAGGTTTGGGCTGTACTGCTGTTGTACATGGAAAGATGCATCCCAAGCAATTTCGGTTCTTCTAAACCTACCATTTGCTTCTTGGTGGGGAGGGGAAAACAACCCAGTTTCTGTCTCTTTTATTGTTTGGTTAATATGTGTGAAGGTTAATGAGTAACTAGAAGTAGTACAGGCAAATCAGAAAACAGTGACCTTACTCAGTGTTTGCTTTTCTTCTTTGACTTTTCAGTTGTGGAGTGGATGGGGATGGACTATAACTTATTAAACAAAAGAAGTTCTCAACAGCCACCACCACTTTCGCCCAAATAATCAGCTCCCCCTGCTTAATCCTTGAAAGTAGCTTCTGTTATGCTGTACTCTAATATAAATTAATAACCAGGGATTGCGATGAGCATACACTGCGTGAGCCACAGAAAAGCTCTCAACATACCAAACATACAGAAATAAGATTATTCTGTATTTGGAGGCTTTGTTTTGTATGCTTCATTCTTCTTTTAATTCTACAACCTTATACTTCCAAGGACAACCCAGCTGCCCTCATGGCAGACAACCCCGATGTAAATGACAGCGAGAAGCCAGTTGGCTGAAATCAGAATTCTGTGATGTGAACATGGCACTGTCCTGTCCTTTCCTGTCCCCTCGCACTGCTAATGGTGGGGCTGGTGGCTCCTTCCTCTCCTTCTCCTTTACTTCACCAGAGCTGCATGTGCCTACTGAGCTCTGCAATTGTAGAGCTGGCTAAATCTGCTCCTTAGTTTTCCTTAAACAGTAAGATACATTTTTTCCTTACACATCTTTATTAAGAAAAACGTAAACTGCACAGTAAGGCATACTCGGCTCTTACTGTGTCCTTCAGCTGGGGGTATGTGCTTTAGTTCTTGCTATTTTTCTGTTGCTTATGAATGTTTAGTGAACTTTCCTTCCTTTTGGACATACGAATATACACTCAGAAGTACTTCCCCATTGCACTTCTTCACTTCAGTTTTCCACCCTGGTTAGTTTAGTACAAGTGTGTATATAGACAAAAGAAATGAAGGTATCAGTGACTGCTGTAACTCTTGTCTCCGTGTTTTCACAGAAGTTTTGGATCCATCTCTGAACAGTTACGGCTTCTGAGTGTTGAGTATAGCCACTTGGTGTAGTCTGGTGGGAGTTATTTTGGGGCAGGTTTAAGCAGTAAAGTTACTGCTAAACTCCTTTAGGACCTAATCCAGCAGACATTATGAAGTCATAAAGAAGCAGCTCCTCTGATTTATTTTGTTTTATGATACTTTTATACAGCTGTGACCCCTAACATGATGATTCCTGGAAGTTCTTTAAAAAGCAAAACCAATCCCAAAACATGTACATCCTTCTCCTGGAGCCTTTGGGAGCACCTTGGCCAAGTCAGTGTCCCATTTGCTCAGTGTATTGTCATGTTGCATGTGACAGGTACAAAATGAGGAAGGAAAAAGTACTGTAGGAAACAGCAAGATACATCTGTAAAACCCAAAGTCTTTGTTAGATTATCAGGAATAAACACAGTACCTGAAAATACTCTTAACTGATTAAAATGAGGAAAAAAAAATATCTAACTGATAGTGCAACTTTTAAACTAAAATTCTATTTACACTGAGTTCACGGAATGAAGAGTTAACTTGTTTTTTCCCTCTATCAGTAGAGAGAACTTAAGAATATGCGGGAAAAAAGATTACAGTAGTATGATGTTTGGCATGGACAGCAACAGAAATTCTGCTTTTCTTCTACTGCTCATCAGAAAGGCTCAGTGTACAAGGTAATATATTGTTTTGCACTGAGCTTTCTATCTAATCTTTAAATGCATATGTGGCATTTTGCGTTGTTGAATAAATTCTGTGATTATACGAAATAAGGTTCTATTATATGCAAGAAGCACACTTAATACTGCTTCTCCCATTGAATTTGTTTTGAACATCATGACTTATATGCTGCTTCTCTTTTTCTTGTGTGACTTCTTTGTATTTTTTCATTCACTTTATTAAAACAATAGGGAAAATACTCTCAGTATCTCACTTAAGAAAGCATGTTATGCATTTTTGTCTGGCTGTGTACGGTTCAATCACCATTTCATAAAATGGCTCACAAAGCTGTGAAGAGCACAAGGGTCATCATTTCTCCCACCCTCTTTTTCTGACTCTCTTATTTGTCTCAGAAGGGCTTTAGTCATTTACTGTGTCCTTCCTCTTAGAACTTATATTTTATTTTCAGCGTCACCACCTGCCCCGGGTGAAATTTCCTCCCTTTCTAATGGAAGACTGAAGGTCTGGTTGTCTAGTGAAGTGAACCCTTATGTCTTTTGGTTGTTGATGATGGGAAGTGGAATTGCAGCCTGTGACCACTTAGGTCTTCTGACATCTCACTTGCCTGTTCCCTTTCACTGCCAAAGGAAATGAGATTATATTTTTTTTTATGCTACTAGCTTTGTATTTCTGCTTATAACAACTCTCTCTTTTTGCAAAGCTGGGTTTTCTTTAAATCTTAAGCTTTGTCTGTTGCATCTTAGCAACTTTCTTGAATCTCCTTACCAAAGCAGCAGCAGTTTGGAAATGACTTTAAAACAGGGAAGGGCAAATTATCTCACTTTGTCATTCCTATGTTTTGGACCTTACATGTGCACCACAAAAGGCAAATTCCTAGCTGAGCCTTTGCTGGACCATGAAGTATTTATGTCTCGCAAATGCTGTAGATTCATCTTTCAAAAATGTGTTGCAGGAAATAGAATTGTTTTCCTCTGGGGGAAATCCTTTCAAATGCCAACTACCTGAAAGACCCTACTGTATTACTGTAGTTAGGTTGGAAGGACTATGGGCAGGAGCGGTTTTCGCCAGCTGTGAGCACAGTTCTCAGCAGAACGGTGCCTCAGTTGCTGTTTCTAGGTGTTGCTGAAGTGCGGATATATGCAATTTGCATGAAGAGGCAAAAAAAAGGGTGCTAAATTTCCTCCTGCTTTCTTCAAGTTCTGCTATTTCTAGCTGCTGTATTTGTCTTCCCTGCTAATACTATTGCGCAGAGGAAGGAGAAAAGTTTATTTAAAAACAAGTATTTCATAGCAGTTAATTTGTACGGTATTTATAACAATTACTTGAAGAACACATGGAACCTTTTCTGTTGCGAATAAATACTCTACTAAACTCTGCTAAGGAGTAGTTCAGGTTATCTAATGAAATATTTTGCATCATGTGGTTCCCAACAGGTTAATTCATTTCACTGTTGGTGCTGGCTGAAAGATGATTTGTTTCTGCTCTTGGAGAATAATCCCTCCGCAAGTGCCTTGTGCATCTCAGTAATGATAACAATAAACTAGCGTCCCTGGAATAGAGAGGACTTTTAAAAACAGTCTTTCTAAAAGCATGTGGTCCTGTCCAGAAATGTATGCATTTATGGCAAAAGGACCTTGATCTGTGTGACTTCTGAAGACATCACTTGAGCCTCTTATGTCCTTCAGCTGGGTTACGTAGGCAAAAGAAAGAAAAAGCAGGTGGTCAGGGAATAAGTGGATTATAGAAGTGATGCTTTTGAGATTCCTGGTCAGTACAGAACACGCCTTCATTTTGTAGGCAACCGGTAGAGCTTTCACCAGGCAGAAAGATAGGGAAATTATTCTGTTTACTTCCTTTACCTTGTTGAAACATTTGTCACCTCTGTGAAACGTCTGTTGCTTGCTGAAGGTGAACATTTTCCTGCCTCAGTTGCTGTTGAGATGGATAAGCTCTAGATGTTTTCCTTTTATGTTTGCAAGAGGGTGAGGCTTTACGAAACAGCTGAGCCAATCTAATGGCCATCTACTTCCCCGCTGTCATCCAGTGACGTGGGCTGCTCCCTTTCACTCTGCTGGCCCGTGTCTGACCCCATGTTGGGCTGGGTGAGATAGCTAAACTGGCAGGAAGCTATTCCCATTATTCTGGCAGAGAAGTTCTCTGCCAAATTAGCTCCTTAAAAAAATCCACTGTGCAGTCAGGTGAATGATTGTGCCGCAGTAAGGGCAGCCTGAGGAGACGAGGCATTGCTTGTCCCTTTCTGTGACAACCCAAGTTGGGTAGGGTCAGCTACATTCTGTAACAGTAGTAGTAGAAGTTATATTCATAATATTTTAGTTTCTGATGCAGTGTTCTATCATCCATCTCTGTAAACCTAGAATCAAATGCCAATTTCAGAGCTAAATGCCTGAACCATTTTAATAGAGCAAATGAAAGCCCATCATGATGGTAATGACAATATGCTGATGATCAATGAGTTTGTTTCAGGCTTCAAATTTTTCTTTATAGCTTCAAAGATTAGAAGCTTTTTCAAGCATAAAAATCAGTTTTCCTTTTTAAAATTGTTTCTGCATCTGGGTTTGGGAGAAAAATAGAATGGTGGCAATGTTGCATCCCTCTGTAGCAAGCAGAAGCAAGTATTTCCTATCAGGCTAAACGAACTCACCAGCTTTTTCTGGACTGTAGTCAGCTACTAGCTATGTGATATTGAGAAAGCAAGTATTAGTATATATGTTTGTGCCTTGTTGAACCCAAGATTAATGGCAAAGGTTAATTTCTTAAGCCGACTGTGTCCTGGGCTGCATCAAAAGAAGTGTGTCCAGCAGGTAGAGGGAGGGGATTCTCCCCATCTACTCTGCTCTGGTGAGATCCCACCTGGAGTACTGCATCCAGCTCTGGAGTCCCCAGCATAAGAAGGACATGGACCTGATGGGCCAAGTCCAGAGGAGGGCCATGAAGATGATTGGAGGGCTGGAGCACCTCTCCTGTGAAGACAGGCTGAGAGAGTTGGGGTTGTTCAGCCTGGAGAAGGGAAGGCTCCAGGGACACCTTATAACGGCCTTCCAGTACCTAAAGGGGGCTACAGGAGAGATGGGGAGGGACTCTGTATCAGGGAGTGTAGTGATAGGACAAGGGGTAATAGTATTTTTAAACTGAAAAAGGGGAGATTTAGACTAGATCTTAGGAAGAAATTCTTTACTGTGAGGGTGGTGAGACACTGGAACAGGTTGCCCAGAGACGTCATGGATTCTCCTTCCCTGGAATGGGGTGTTCAAAGCCAGGCTGGCTGGGGCTTTGAGCATGGGAGGGAACTAGTTGATCTTTAAGGTCCCTTCCAACCCAAACCACTCTACGATTCTTAATTGTTTAGAAATAACCTTCTTTTAATAAAAATATGTAGTGTAATCTAGACATCATAATCTTTCCTTTTACTTTATTCCAGCATTTATGCCACTTTTAACACCAGCTTGTCCCCACTAACTTGAGTAGAACTATTTCTTGTTAAAATGATATGAGAACAAAACACCTACATTGCTAAAGGTGTCGTGTAATTTGTCCAATGCGTTCAGTGGGAACAGATGAACTTTGTTATTTATTTCAGCATGAGCTGGAAAAAATCCACACATTCAAGTACACTAAAATAGTTTGAATATTTATCTCACAACACATTCTCTTTTGGGATAGGTACAGGTGATTACGCTAAAACTAAATAAGCTGTGCAATCATTAACGTGGGTTTGTGATAGATTCTCCACTACTTGGCACTTTTAAATAAATCAACATGCTTTTTCCTTGAATTTAGCTCAACCTGAAGACATAGATTTTGTGCACAAACCTTTGCAGAAGCAATCAGGCCAGGGGCTCTAAGGCACGTGAAGATCTGTGACTTGCATTGCTCCACCTACGCTCCTTTTGGTGATTTGCAGCGAAGTGATGCAGCTTTGTGCAGTGTATGTTTTCTTCGGTCGACTTGTGCCTTGACTGCTCGGCAAAGTTGGAAGGACCGGGATCCTTCAGTATCATCCTGTGGGCTTTCCATTCTTGTTGCTGTTAGAAATTGCAGACTGCTTACTTAGAGTTCACACCGAGGTCAGAACATGGGAATCTACTGGCAAAATCTTTTTTCTTCCTCCCCCAGTTTACATTAGGGAATTAATTTTTGTTTCTTTGTTTATTTTACCCAAAGGCTCTTATCCGTTTCCCCAAACACATTTTGTTTCTTTTGAGGCTTAATATTCGTGTTGTCTGAGACATTTCTTACACTTTTCAACAAAAAAAGTGATTTTTAGACTTTTTTTGTAGTCCTGCTGGCAAGGAACTATCTCTAGTTAGGAGACCAAGTTCAAAGCCTGTTTTCACTAGTTAGTAAGAGCTATGAAACAGGCTGAAGTCCTCTTTCCAGCTCTGACAGTCTTAAGCTACTGTTGCCAGATGTTTTCACTTGTAAATGTTACGTACATACGGGCCCCCTCCACCTTTCTTTTGTGTTTATCTATACCTATGAACACGGGCTCTGTGAAAGTGGTGATGTGAAAATAGATAGAAATATTGTAAACTTTGTTCAATGTGATTTTTGTACTCTTGACTTTGTGGGAACAGCATCCATTTGCAACATGAGACTAGCCACATTTTGAACAAAAGTGGTAGGAAAAAAACATCTTGGCTTTTTGGGTCTTGGTTTAGTGGGAGATGGTTAAGGAAGGATATTGGGTGAGGTGAACCTGGGGCTCTTTTTGTGGTGTAGTTTCCCCTCCCAGGCTGTTGTTACAGGTGGCTCCTGAGCTGGGACTGGTGGTTGGGCTGCATTGGTTTGGGGGGGCGGGCAGAAGGATTCTCCGAAGGATTTGAAAGGTGCTTAGATGAAACTTGTCCTGGTGATTTAAGATATTTCCTGCCTTGCCTGGCAGGGGCTGGGCTGGTAGCTGGGCACCCTAACATTTCAAATTTGCACAGTGAAACTTGGTGCTTCTCAGCTTGCCCACATCCTGCACCTGGGCAGAGTGACAAGGGAGCAGAGCAGAGGTTGGCAAGGGGCACCACGCAGGTAGGCAGGAATTTGCATCTGGCTGATGGAGCACCAGGCTGTCTGCGATGACAGTGGTTGTAGGAGGCTTATCTGTAATCGGGAATGGAAGGCAAGCTTGCCCCTTGCCCATGGTCTCCTACGGAGAGAGGTGCTTGGTCCATTCACACAGAGCAGACCTCAAAATGCACTTTGTCCCTTAAAAAGGATCAACATAATAATCACAGGTTGGAGTGGGAAGAACAAAGCTAAACAGAAGTTCTTTTCTTCCATTGCCACTTGCCATCTCTTCCAGCTCGAAGTGCCCGACCAGCGCATTAGTACTGAGCTGATGCAGAGAAGTACTATATACAGTTGTTCATAATATAAGCAAGCCTTTCTGTATGTAGTTAGACAGAGGTTACCTATTTTTGTTTACTTGAGGTATTGTTTGCCATGTTTTAATTGTGAGTTTCCACCTGAAAAAAAAAATCAGAATAAAATTAATCTGTGCCCCACTTCTTTTACGCTTATGAAAGAAAATTTAAAAAAAAAAGGCGGCAAACCCCTCTCTTCTAAATATATGCAGATGAAATGGTTTGATATAGGGAAGTTTACACACAAATCTAATGATGAGGATGGGTTAGTCATACAAGCATTTGGATGTTTACCCAAAACCAGGGAAGCAAACAGCAAACACAGCTCCCAGCTCTGCTGCAGCTCTTTCCTTGTCAAACTCAACTCCTCCTCTTGCTTGCTGTTGCCTTATGGCGCTTTGGGAGGAAAAAGATGGGTTAACATTCCTCGGTGTATTTTGGGAATTCTTGTGCTAAAACCGCCGATGTTCCCCCACCCCACCCCCACTTCTTTTTTCCCCCCTCCTCTGTCATTGCTCTTCTTAAAATTATTTTGGAAGACCTAAACTACCACCCCCGCTCTGCAGCAGAAACAATGAAAAAGGGCAGGAACGTGTCTAATGACCCATGAAAGCAATAATCCTTGTAAGCAGTTGGTGGGGAAAATAAGTCACATGTCTTTATTTTGAATGTCGGGGGTGATTTAGGAAGCATATGCAGTAGGGGAAAGTGTCAAAACGGGTCTTGCTGACCCTCGTGTATGCAGCAGAACTGGAGCAGCTGATCCAAAAAAATGTTTGGGAGCTGCTGTCAGATCCATTCTTTAAATATGGTGGCTGCAGGGTTGCTGGAAGTCCCCGCAACATGCAGTGATTAGCCTTCAATTTTTTAATTAACATGAAGTTTTTTTCTTCAGTGTGGAAGTTTTCCCAAAGGTGGTACGTTCAGAAAAGTGCTGCAAGCTCAGTAATAATTTTACAACTGATGTTTTTCCTGTCTTTATCACTGATCTCTGAGATTGTCAGGAAAAAAATGAAAATGTAAAAACTGCTGCTCCTGATGTCATTAATTTCCATAACTTGTCAAGGTTTAGAGGCTTATTGATTTGTGGTTGCTGATAAGAGTGAACAAAGAAGTTTTGAGTTGTTAAATTGTAAGGTCAGAGCAATTAATATACATGAATGTATTTTCAGAGGCTTTTTTTAATGTTTGCAAAGATAGCAAGGTTTGCCCATTTCTGTACCAGCAGCGATAGAAATCTTGCTTAAATAAACTGAAATAAAATACAATGAAGCCTTCAAAAACAAAGCATGGAAGGAAAGGGCAGCAATTTATTGGCTCATTGTGTTGATGACATGCTAAATACACAAGCATAGAGAAAGTGACTTGAGAGGGCTTAGCTCAGGGTCTAGTTCAAAGTCTTTTCAGTCGTATGATACAGTGTCCTTATGGAAAAGGAATTCTGATGTCCGGAGGCTGTCTTAGAGACCTTAGTTCTAAGATCCGTACTTTATCTGGTTAAACACTTGTTGAAACTGAAAGCTGTTAAAATAGTACTAGGTGGTTTTAATGACGTTGTTGGCTGAAGTAACTTTGCATAAAGATCTCCATGGCTTCAGTATGTGGCCATGGTCAGTAGGGCAGTTCAGTGTGTTGTTACTTAACTCGTGCTGCTGTGCTTATTTTGAATACTCTCTTCTTTGTGCAATATAGCTGCAATATTTCTTCATGTAATTTCTTGCAAGTCATGCTTCTGTAGGCAGGCTGGTGGGAAGAAGGGTTCCGAAAAGCAGCTCAGTGGAACTGTTAAGCGATTTCAAATTGCAGATCTCAAGTAATGAATTAAAAATCAAAACAAAACAAAAAAAAAACAACCAGCAAGGTTGAATAGAGTAACACTGGCAACTTGTCTTGCAAAGTCTGCGAATTTAATGTACAAATTGCCAAGACGTAGTAAGTTAGAAACCTGTTGCACTCTTTGTAGCAGCCTTACAAGAACTTTACCCTCGGGGCTGTACAATAAATATGCCATCGTTTTTACCACAGGGAAATGTTTTCCTTTCAGTATAAGACTTTGTTGCTTTGTTTGCTTTGATGTTCTGTTTTGGATAGTAAGTGTATGGCAGACATTAAAGGAAAAAAAAATCCAAAACTTTTTTGGACTTAAAAATTGAAAATGATTTGATTTAGACTGTTGTGGAAAGCCACAAAACTAGCAGAGCGAATAAAGAGGAAATAGTGTTGACAGGTGCCTTTTCCTTACCATAATTATTAAAAATACTGGCTTGTAAAAAGGCCTGTGAGTAATGGTTATAAAACACAGCAAGAGAACCTTAACAGGGAAAGAAAATCTTGATCTGTCCTTTTGGTCGTTATGTGCAGCTGCTCAAGGACTGAATGGAAAACACTTCTACAATAAGCACTAAATTTTGAGGGAAATGAGCTGTATTAAAGAATATAGACCTTTTGGGAAAGGGAAAACAGAAACAATACTTGAGAATGACCAAATCCCAAAATTTCAGGCACTTTGTTCACACATGGTGCAGTCCTCTACATGCAAATGGTTTAATTTTAACTGTTTTTTAATTTATTTTTTTTTTTTTTAAAAGAGCGGAAACATGTCTTGCACTTTCATAACTCTGTTGGCCAAAGCCTGGGTGCCTGCTGTGCCTGATTCCTTAATTCAGTTTAACAGAAACTTCACTAATTCCCGTCAGTTTGCAAAAAACCTGCATTTCCTGCATGTGTTCAGCACTGCAGTTGCTGCTTCCGTGCCTTTGGTTCTCAGCCATCATAAGGAGGGTGAAATGTTTCTGATATGTAATACTTTCAGCTTTTTAAAAAATTTTGTTATCGTGTTCCTTTGCCCCTTGCTCAGAGGGATAATATATACCCTGGGCCCAGTGGATCAGGGTTGTTTCCAGGCAGGCTGTTACTTTAAGCCAGACTTCTTATTTCTGCTTTCCAGAGTTGTAACCCTTAAAACTTGAGGCCGTGCGATATTAGGTTACACACTGAAAATGATTATCAGTGATATTCTTTGCAGACAGATTCTAGAAAAGGCCAGTGTTAAACGGCTCCCATTCGTACTTGTCTCTGGGAAAATCAAACCTGCACTGAGTGCTCCTTTTCTCCCTGGGAGTTTGGGGGGAATTCTCAGCGACTTCTACGTAAATATGCCTGGTGAATGGCTTTGGTGCCCAATGCAGTCCTATCACAGGTGTGGTTTTTCAATGGATGGTACTTGCAGCAACAGGAGAGACCAAACTGTGTGTGTGCTCCGTATCTCGTTACCCTGTTGAAACCTGCAGCTCGGCCCACTGGTCATCTTGTGAACGGAAGTTAGGATTTAAGTCTCCTTTTACCTGAGAAAGGAATGGCGACTTTTTTAAAAGCCGAATTTATCTACTGAATCGAAGCCTGACTTGGACTTGACTGTGTGGGAATCAAAGCCCCCCAGCCAGCCCCCCCAGCCGCTCTGCTCGTTGCCCTCTCCAGTTCAGAGCCGCTTCTGGCCAACTTCAAAGAATTCACTTCAAAGGCTTTCAGCAGACACAGAACAGCCCAGGCTGAGGTTGTAGTTTCCAGCTTCAGCAGCGCTAGCGAAGTCTTGCCTTGTTGGGGAGTCCTGTTCTATTTTCCTGTTATTCACTCGATGCACAGCAAAATGCTAACTGCTTTTCTGTGGGGAATGGAGGCTGGCATTCGCCCATCACTCGGACTGTGCAGCAAGAGGGCAAAGTGCTGGTGAAAGGTAGATATATCCAGCTCTGGCAGAACAAAAGAAGTTAAAATTCAGCTGTGGAGAGAAATTCCATGTTCGTTCCTCATCTCCCCTGAACAAAAGACTTGTCTTTATAACTGAAGTGCAAGGTATAATCCTGCCCTTCCAGAATATTTTTCATTTTCTTTTTTAGCCATCTTATCACAACTCTTCTGATTCTTGTTGCTCCCACAAAGCTCTGGTTCCTCTTCTCAGCTTCCTGACTTCTTACTTCTTGGCAACTTCCTTGAACTATAGTAACCATGAGCACCACCAGAAATAGTGCGCATTGCCTGGAAATTTGCTTGCTTTTTAATTTGGAAATATGGTACCTTGTGGGTGTCAAGTGTCCACTTGCCCAAGGGGAAACTGCGGCTCCTGCTGGCACAATTGCTCTGGAAACTTTGAGCAAGCTGGAGGCTGGGGCAGCCACATCCCTCTTGGGTTGGAGTGAACACCTCTGCAGTGGGATGGGATCTCAGTCGTGCAAAAAGATGTGCTCTGTGCATCTTCCTCCCATAACATCCTAAAACTCTGTGTGGGTTTTTCTGGAGAGAACCCTACCTCCACCAAGCCCCAGGATGCATGTCCTGTTGGCCACTGTTCTTCAGTAAAAGCTGTTGTGGCTTTAGGAGTCGTCAAGTAACCATGGGGCCAGGAGAGCTGCTGAAAAATCAGTCCATGAAAAACAAAGTGGAGGTGGGGTGAAAGCCCCTGGCATTTTTGTGAGAGCTGGTTGGTGTCCTTCAAAAGTAGATGCAGAAATATGTCAAGTGCAAGCCTTATTGCATTCACCACATCTCTGGTTTTTTTTAAAATATTAAGTTTCCTTTAAGACAGTGGCCCTGAGATGGCGTGTGGTTTATACTACACACTTGCCAGGCTATTTATATAGTTAGAATCTTGCTCTTGCTAATGGGGGGGGAACCCACAACTGTGGGAAAAAATATTGAGTGTCATCTTTTATTTCTTCCCCTATTATTTTAAAGCAGCTCTTTTTAGTGTATGGAGGAACAGACATCCTAGTGCCTGTGAAAACCAGAAGTTTGCTGCTTGAATGGAACATTAATCCAGAGCAGAAAAGAGATCTCAAGTACTAATTATTAAATCATACAAACTTTTCTTATACATAAATAATATATATGTAAAAATATATATCCCCCTCCTTCTTCTTTCAGTAGCTGTTACTAGAGTGGAATCTGGGAACTAAGGCTCTGATCCTGACAAGCCCTGAGTGTCCTTCCTCTGATCCTGACAAGCCGTGAATGCCTGCAGCTCTCCACCCCAGCCTGGCATGTGCCACTGCCTGGGAGTTGTGCCCTGGAAGACATTATCAGACAGGAACTTTTGATTCATTTGCGTGCACACACACACACCACACACACACACACACACACACACACAAACCTGGGCGGTTTTGGCTCCCATCGTATCACTGAGATCTTTCATTGTCTCGATCTTGTTTTTAGAATTCTTGACGCTGACTGGTGATTGAAAAAGCTGTGCTGCAGGGTGGAGACTTCCCTCTGCTTCTGCCTGGTCTCCTGTGCAAAGCGGCTGCTGATGCACCCACTTGGGACTGGGAAATGGGGCTGGGGGCCCTGCCAGCTTGGCCAGGTGTCGGAGCAGCAGGGGGGGAGGAAGAGCAGTTCACAGAAGCCATCCTATGGGAGAAGTGCAGAACTCAGCTCCACCTTAGTGGCTGGCCCCTTTTTCGTATTTATCTATTTACTTTTCATTGTCGTCAGGGGATGTAAATTTAGAGGTTGATGATAAAGATGCAAGAGATGGGCAAGCTTGGGTAAATGGGGTGGTGATTTCAGCTGATTGTAAGTTTGTGTCTGAAGCCATAGAGCTGAAAACATCCAGCCTCTGGAGTAATCACTGACAGCATCCCTGCTGGTACCTAATTGTGTGTAATGCCTCATGAAAACTGTATAGCTTTGTGTATGAATGGCCACTTTCTAGGTAAGAAACTACACCCGGAACGCAGTATATTCTCTCCAGTAAAGATAACAGTAAAAGGAGCTGTTTGAGCCTAATGCTGGGGGCTGGGAATGCTGCAATTAGAGCATGTATTAAAACGCAGATTCCCAGAATACCCCAGGCTGGAGAATCCCGCTTTGCTGTGTGAACATTGACTCACCTTTACTGGTGTTGATCAGAGCACTGCATCATGATCTAGCTGCTGTCGCTTCAGTGTTGTCCTACCCATACCTCTGATTAATTGGATGACTTTTGGGTCTAACTTCTTACCATTTTTGCCTATAAACAAAACCGGCATTAAATGGTTCAGAGCGCTCCCTCCCTAGGATATTAATTTCAGTGAAAGTATTATAAATGTGTTATCTGATATGCAATCTTGTTGAGTAGCATTTAGTCCCACCCGAAGTAATAGGAAATAACGAATAACGTTCTGACTATTGTAGTCCAGCTGCTTTTGAATGAGAGGAATGTACTGAGTGGCCTCTGATAGAGGAACTTAATGCTGTTCCCGAAATTACTGCTATTCAGTAGGATTATGTAGAAAGCTAAACAGAAAGGAAAAAGAACAATTTATGCCAGTCGTTTGTACTCTGCTGCCTCCCCACCCCAGTGTGCAAACAGATGCCTTTCCCCAGTGCTTCTTTTTAACATTTATTTATTGTTTTTACAGCATTTTCTGCTCCCAGGGTTGTTGGCCTCTAGGTGCTAATGAAATGTGAATGTATCCCAGACTCGCCCCTCCTAAGTGCACGCAGTTCTGCAGTGGCCAGATATTTTGTTATACAAAGAGAAAACCAGGAATCTACATCTTTATTTTTGTATTTAGTGGCATAAATATGCAAAAATAACTTTTTTTTTTTTCCCTTTTTTTTTTTTTTTTTTGTGCTCCAGAATTTTTCAAGGGGAAAAAATTGTGGTATGTGAGGGGAGTATTGTTGAGGGGAGACAGGGGAGGAAGTCCTACAGAACATCCCCTCCACCCCCCAGTTTGGCTAGTTTCAAGTTAATTTGACTATTTTGCCTGACCTCATGTTTGAGTAGTTTAGCTTGGGCTTCATGCCGATGCGGTTTGTGTTTTAAAACCAGGAGCCAAAGGGGAAGGAGACTGGGGAAAGGCAGAGGGAGAGGAGGGCAGCCCATGTTTTTCCCCAGCAGTGCCGTCCCTGTGTGTCTTTTGTTGAAGCCATTTTTCTTCTTTGAGGCTTGACTTTAGATCTCCCTTGCAGCAGGAATGTTTATTGCTCGGTGGTATTTAAGGATAACTGGGCACACGGTGGAGGACAGGTCTAAGCCACGCTGATGGCTTGTGGAGAGGGAGCTGTGGCCCCACTCTGTGCTTTCCCATTGCCCCCATGGGCCAGCAAGTGGGTGGCCCAGTAGCCAGCTCAGTGCAACCGTCTGAAACGCAAACCTGCATAAAGAAGGATTAGTCTGTTGGCCAGGCAGCGGGGAGATTTCAACCTGAATCTGCTGTGTGCCAGCCCAGTGCTGTAAACACTTGGCTGTTGGGAGCTACTTTCACCGTATTATGGCTGAATGTAGCCCTTTGTTGCCTTGGCTTTTATTCCCCGCACCCAGCATCTGAACAGTTTTGTCGTGATCGAAATAGTCCCTTTTGAACTCCTGCGTTGGTTTCAATGCAAATTGGAGGGGATTGTCCTTGAGTGAACCGTTCTGTAAGTTCAGCCCAAACTCATGAATAGTTTAGTCTTCCTTGAAACTGTGTTTTTTAATGAAGAAATGATTCAGCAAGGAGAATAAAGAAGTTCCCTCCAGAAACAGCAATATTAACATCTGCTAGGCCTGTTTCTTTATTGTTATTATATTGTTTGGGCTTGTCATGGGCAGTGTGGATGCAGTTCAGCCGATAAACAAACTTGACTCCTTTGAGAAGGGAGGACCTTTGTTTTCGGTTTGTTTTTTTGTTTTTTTTTTAGAAGCCTATAGCTTTAAAAAGAGAGCTTTGCACCAGAAGGTGTGGAACTGCAGTAGAAAGAGCTAGCTCACATGGTAACACAAACAAGATATCTAAGAGGCAACATAAATTCTCTATAATAATAGGGGAAACGATTAGTCATTTTAAACTCATCCTTATTCAAAGCTGTTCTGGCTCTCAGGCATCTGTTCAGTGTTAGAAATAAAGGAGGAAGCTGTGGTGCTTTATTGGAAAGGTTGTTTCTACAGAAGATCAGCTCAATTGAAAGATGCTGTTTGGGTCTATTTTGAGTTGCAGAGCTGAGCAGGCACTGTGTTTCTGGGGTGACTGAGCCACCATTTGCACCCAGCTTTTCTGATAGTCGCTATAAATACACTCTGATGTGTTCTGTTGATGGAATTGCAATAAAATTTGTACTAATGAAATTAATGAAAGAAATCTCATAGGGTGCATATTATAAGTGCTAAGACTTGATAGATAAATGAAGTGTTCATATGACATGGAAGAGGTATGTGAAAGAACAATGTAAGACCTTAAAACGTTACTGTCCTAATGTTTGGGGATAGGGGGGATATTCATACACCATACCTTGAAATGGGATATGAGAGACATTAGGAAACCTGGCAGTATCTTTTGGGATAAAAGTCTAGTTAAATCAGGATAAATAATAAAAAGAATAAACATCTGTCCCCTTCTTCAGTTGTTTCACTCTATAGTCCCCAGTGTGGGTAGTTTGACTGTAGGGTACAAAGGACGTTAGTCAGATGAGACAGTTTCAGTAAACCTGCAATATAAATGCTTTGAGTGAGAGGTAACAACATCACATGTGCAATTAATTTTCTTTTGTTTAAATATGAAGATTAAATTCTGATAAGTCATATCATCTCACTTCAGTTTTGAAAAATAGGCTAGGAAATATTCACTGACAGATGTTGGATCAAAAATGGGGAAGACGTTACCAGAAACTTTCCCATTTAATTACTGCCTTTTATTGTAGTACTTGTGACTACAGTGTGGGAGTTATCCCTGGGCTTAATGACTGCCCATGCCATCTACTGCTGTCAGCAAAAAGGTAATTCTTTTGTGTTCAGTTTCTTCTGTGCTTGGATTGTCTCAGCTGGTGTTGGATTTCTGTCTCCACAGTAGTAGAGTTTGAATGAAAGCAGGTAACTTAATGTTCTCGCAGTCCATAATGAAACATGGTTGTTTGAAGTACTTGCAGTGCAAAAACTTCTTTTTTTGGCACCTACGAGACCCTACATACCTGTTTCTTATAGGATACTTTAGTCTTGAAATGTTTTCTATAAACATATCCCTGATTTTAGAGCTATCCCCCAATAAGACACCTAGTTGATGGTTGTGTTGGGAGTGTTTTTGTTTGTTTTTTTTAAGCCATGATCTTGAGAAAAGTTTGATGCTATGTCTCCCTTCTTACATGTGGGATATGATCAGAGTTCATCTTTTTGGTGGCCTGTGTCTGAACCCACTGGGTAATGGTACAGGGGCACATTACTTGCTGGTCTCTCCTCTGTTATAAAACAAAAAGGAAACCCCTTAGTTGTCCAAACACTTTTCTGTTTGTTTGGCTTACTTGTAAGGAATGTGCTTTGGTAAGTGTCTTTGAGAGACAGAGCAGGGGCTGGGCTCTAAATCTTAATGTCTGGATTTAAAACGGGCTCTCAACGCAGCCTTCACAACATGCAGTTGCTGTTGGAAGAAGCATAGACATAAAACCTGCTGTATGGTGCAGGGGAGAAAGTGTTATAAGAGTGGATTTTAAAAAGAGTGGAGTCGTACAAACAGGATATACAACTAGAAGAGAAAAGGAGAAAACGTCTTTATAAAGATGTTCAGCCCTTAGGGGTTGTCTTGACATCTGCCTTCGTGCCTTTTGGCATCTGGAGGGAGATTCATGTGTCCCGATACATGGTATTCGCTTGACAGAAAAGAAGTCTGTGGGTACATTTCCATTTTCATAGCTTGAGTCAGGTGACAGATCAAGCATCTTTTTAAACTAGAGCTTTGTCTGCACTAGTATATTCAAGCTAATGTGTTTCTCAGTCATGTGAAAAGTCTTTTAGCTTTGGACAGGGGGGTCTGGATGCAGTGGTTCATCTTGGCTTGGTGTGCCTTCAGTCTCATTTGTATGTGTCTTCTTAGCTGAGCCTTTCATCTTGATAAAACTCTTCCCAGTTAGTATCTGCAAGATGTCTCCTCTGCCATGCAAGCAGGGGATCAAATCCTGCTGGTTGTGGATCAAGCCCTGCTGGCACCTCTTGCCGATAAGGCAAATTGGTCCAAAGTGCTTTTTCTTGTTAGCTTGTTTTCTGCAGTTGAACTGTTGTAATATAGTTGCTATAAGCAATGATAAAGCAGTATCTCCTACAGATGATGAGAGGCTGCCATAGCTTGTGAAAGATGCACTACTTTGTTCTGGTACATAATCATACTTACAAAAGTTTAAATTCTTTATTCAAACCTGTTTTTCAGGTAGTCACGTTTCTGTCAGCATTATATAATTCTGTGACGTTTTGACTATCTCTGTGAGACAGGAGAGGTGCAAAGGAATCCAGCTTGTGAATCACTTCTGGATTAACCCTTACTGGAAGGTGGGGAAAGAGCACGAGATGACTAAGGGAACAGTTCAGGAAAGGTGGTGGGGAAGTCTGCACAGCCACCTCAATTAAAATGTACAAGATAACAAGGTTTTAGCAGGAATGCAATTAACTTCCTCTTCACTCTTACCTTTCTCCCCTGCCTGCACGTTTCATGAAGGTGAACAGCCCCATAGCAAAGGTCAATTATTTCTGCCATCTGATAGAAGGCTTTGACTGCTGACCTAGCATCCCGACTTCTCATGTACTTATTAATGTGCTGAACTTTAAAGACCTCAGAAGATCCCACCCAGCAGTGCAGTGCAGAGTGCTAAAAGTTTATGAAAGGCCTATTTTATATTGCTACTTTACAGGCTTTGTTGTTGGCAGCAGCAGTTTATATTTAGTTACAAATATGTATGTTATTCCCCTAATCTGGGAGAAATCTGGCTATTACATGAGCAAATACAGTAAATGACTTAGCATTCTGTGATATGCATATAAAATCTGATGCAGGCATGGAGGGCTTAGTTTCATCTTTGTCTTAATACTAATTTAATGTGGCTTTAGTATTTGAGGGGGAAGATGAAGCTTTGCCCTATGTGTGCATGGTGAAATGCATCACAGTGAACTGAAGGGTTTCTTCTCTACCCTTCTCCAGAGCTCCTGCTGCAAGTGTACAGACACATTTACGTGGGTTTTCTATTCAAAGCTTTGGTACTTGTCAGCCTTAAATATGCAGATGAGAAAGTTCAGAACTGTATTTTAAAAGATCAACCAAAATCCCATTTGTGGCCTAGGTATGTTTTAATGCAGTACTTGAGCATTATTTTTCATAACCTTACCTATATTTTTTTTTTTTAAGCAAATAATAGCAGTGATTGTTCTCTGTGTATGCCCTTGTTTCCTCCCTGAAAATGATAGAGTTATTGCAAGGTATAAAAAATTAAACAGTAAATGTCAGGCCAGAAAGAAACGTCTCTGGTATGGAAATGTTTTACTACTGGTTGTTATTCTCTTGGTTGCAAAAGCTCTGCTGCTGTTTGTCATAGGCATTGTTTCACCTTTCATATGTAAAATCCGTATAAAACTGTATGTATCTAAATCAAAAATTTCTTGGCCTTCTATACTTCCAAGGCATTTTGTAGTGGTGCAGGGAAGCAGTTTCTACAGTTTAACTTAAGGTTAGAAAGCTACTACAGAAGTAGTGATATTTTTCAGTGTCCATGATCGTAGTTTATTGAGGACATGGGAGCAAAAGAGAATACATGTAATGTTTCAAAGACATTGAACATATAATCTGGGTGCAATAAAATCAAATCTATTCTTGTGACTCTCAGTTTGAGTCAAAGAATAATTAATTGAACGAACTGTTTAGGTGTTGTTGAAGATGCAACAAAAATGAAGCAGGAGGATGAGGAGTTGCAGTTGATTCCAGTACCTGCTGCTCTCTCTCATCCTGCCGTATTGTATATAAGTATTGAGAGCCTTGTCTAAAATACATCGAGGATATCTGGGGGACATCTCTTGTCTTGAATTTCTAATTGTCTCAGAAATGCTTTAAAAAAACTAATTTGACTAAATGGGTTAATAACATAAATAGGAAAAAGAGAGATACTGATGAAGCCCTCCCTTACCCCCAATCTCTTCTGGAGGGTTGGTGCCTGACTAGAATTAGTTCTTTTTAATATCTCACTCTTTTTTTGGCTGCAGTTGTGACAATAGTTGCTACTATAGACTCTGCCGAAGTGAGATCCTGCCAAAGTGCTTGGAGGATGGTACTGCACTTGTTGCTGCCCCTTTCTGGTTTTCCCTTAGGGGTAACTGTGTGGAGGCTGTGGAGGAGCTGTGGAGGCCTGTGTGACAAAATTATTAATAGCGCACCATTATTTCTAATAAATCTTAAAAATGCTTTTAAAATATTTTGCCAAGGCAATCTGTTAAACAGAAGGCTGCTTGTATAAATAATATATGTGTGTCCCATTAGAAATGTAACTTTCATAGACATTTTCTTTTTAAAATCTTGTGATTTTAAAATTTTCAAGAACCATCATCAAGTGCAAGGTGAATTTATGATTTAAATAATTGTGCTTCATCATTAAACTTGCTGGTAGCAGGTACTCAATTAGCGGTAATACAATCAGTTTGCATGACATTGGGTAAATTTAAGAAATGTTTGTCTCTCACTTACTTGCATTTTTGTTTAAAGGTTATTTTCAGTAATCTTTTATGAAAACTTTGGATTTGTCTGTTAAGACCATGTAATGGAAAGAGGCAGGCTTTTGCATTATGGTGATACAGATAGCAGAGAATTTGTAATTGTATGGAAATAGCAAAGGTTATGGGAAGCCATGTCAGAGGTGTTACTGCTCTAAGCAAATGATGACCAAAATGTAAAAATTGACTCTTAGTTTTTAAAGCTTCCTCGGTTTCTTTTTCCAAGTGATGTACAAGGCTAAGGAAACGCTGCACAGTGATACAATATACAGTTTCTTTGAAATTAGCGTGTTTCTAGACTCATAAAAAATAATGTAAACATATCTTCCTCTTTAATATAAAAGTTTGAAATGAGCTACTAGTTATTTGATCTGTATCAGAGCTAAGCCAAACACACAGATCAGCAGGAACTCCTTCATGTATCTTGGAAGGAGAAAGAAGCCATAGATACTATTTTTCTACGATAAAAAGTTTGCAGCTGGTCAGACAGCAGTGTCAGTTTGATCTCTGGTTCTGACCCTGTGTCACCCAGCCTTTTACCACCATAGCTGGTCCTCCCAGATGGCCATGAGGCTGACCTTTAATAGACATGTCTATTGACTGGTAAGTGAGAGAGAGAGAGAGAGCCCATGTTGTTTTCGGTGAATAACTTCTCATGCAGCCTCAATGTATTCATAGAGGCGAGTCTGGGGTGATGGCAGAGCCAATTCTCATTCCTGTTTCTATTCAGCTTCTGTTCAAAGAGGAGAAAAAGAGAGACTCTACCAGAGCCCTAGATGAACTTATTGGAGCTGTACAATGAGATCTTTTGTTCCCTCCCAGGAGTACTACTACATGTTTTGAACGCTTGCAGCCCATTTGTCTTCTGCTACAGTTTAAATTCATTAAAGGATTAAATGGGCTGCCAGTTGCAGGCAAACCTCTAGAGTATCGCCCAAGCCCCATGTTGCTGCATGTGAAAACAGCATATGGGAAAACATTGTTTAATCAAATTATTTGTGTTTGTGATAATCTGATGCTTGTAGATCAGCCAGATCTCTGACTTATTTTAGAGTTGGAAAAGGTTTAGCACCGTATTTTTTTGCTCTGAGGCAATTTGCATTTGTTATGAAGAAGTTGATCAAATGCTACTTTGCTTTTAGGCCCTATAAAAAAAAACGTAAATTCAAAACAAAACAGTGCAGCTGAAGATGTGGGATGTAGTAAATAAGCACTGTGAAGAAATTCTAAGTAAATTTAGTAAAAATAAAAAAAAAGCCAGTAACTTATTGTATAAAATTACTTCCCTCATGACAGGTTTGTGATGCTTGAAGATGCACTGAGCCTGCCTTAGCCAGCTCGGCGTGGTGTCATTAGCTCCCACAGCCTGCATCCGAGCCAGCATTTACATCTGCATCCACACTTTACGCTCTAGCGTGGTCATCCATAGCCCTGTACTTTCCAGAATATGTCAACTTTTATGGGAATTTAGGCATATTTCACTGCTGTTAGTCACTCAGGCTGAAGTTTGGTGGTTTTATTAGGGCCTCTAGTGGTTTCAAGACTGCGTTACTAAACCAGAGCTGCTATTTAGGGGTGGTGAGGAAGGATTGCTTCCCTCTCTTCCTTTGCGTAGATTTAACCAGCTACGAAGCGAGGGCAGTGCCGTACAGGTGATTTATCTGGATCCTAGTGGAACATTTTACATGTAGTTAGAACTGAACATGCTGAAGGAGCATAAATAAATAGTAATAAACAGTAACGGAGCGTGAAGGAGGAGATGAAGGTTAGCCTGAGAGGTCTCTATGTTGAGCAGTGGTCACAGGCTGGTTTCTCCCAGCTGCACACCTCATTGCTTTTTAATTTAGGAAGTTTTCAGGATCATGGTAAGGGCAAAAAGATAAACTGTCCTAAGAAAAGTAGAGAAGTAAGGCAGGAAACAAGCAGCCCTTCGTGTACAAGCATCAAGATTGCTACAAAAAAAAAAAAAAAGGGATTTTCTGTCTAGCAAGAGTTTTGAGAGATCTGTCAGAGCAAGCGGAAGGCTTTCACAGGTTGTGGTTCTCCTGCCCCCAGATAGGGTGTCATAGATCAAAGATTTGCTCTTTATTTGCAATATAAATCATCTGTCTTGGTGTTGTATTTGAGCTTTTGTGTAAGTTTTTAAATCCCTTTACAGCTAGTTTTACTTGGAAAATCAAGCTGTAACCAAGTTTGATTACAAGCTGTGCTCCAGCTCAATGTTCTCCTTGTAAAGTATCTTTTAACATTTTCCTGAGCAAAGACTGTAGAGTCTAAAGTGTTCGGCTCAGGAACGTGAAATCTACTTGTGATAAAGGACAGAATTTGAGAGTCTCGGTTGCTCTCAGCTGAGCAAATCTCAAACAGGGCCCTGTCAGGAAATGCCCCTCATTTTCATGACTCTGTTGCAGAGGCCGAGCGGCTGCTGGCTCTGGTGGACGTTTTCCATGTTGCCTGGGTGGCCAACCCCGCTGATTTGGGGACAGTTAGCATTCTGTTACTGCCACAGCAGTCTTTTTTTTTTTTTTTTTTTTTTTTTTTCTCCTCCTTCTTTTTTTCATTGTATCCTCCTTCTTCCAGGGTGTGCCTGAGTAATGACTCAGAGTGAAAAAATAGTTCTGTTAAGCTACATGCAGGAATGCGCCTTGTTCACAAAAAATAAAGGTTGATGCTTTCTTAGTTTTGAAAGAAAATGACTGGCAGCGTTAACTGAAAATTCTCGTTGAAAGAGGAGGTTTTTCAGTTCAGGCATTGCTCATTGCATACCCAGCTGCACTTCCACCAGCGTCACTAAGATGTGAAGCTCAAGTAGGATAACAATTTGGGGTTTAGTAAGTAGTTGTTTTAAATATTACTCACTGCCATTGTTAAACAAGCACACTGTTCTCTTTGTAAACTCCTTCAGCAGGATTGTCTGTGAAGAGACATTACAGGTAGGAATCATTGGATTATGTGAATAATTTAAAATCCTTGAAACTTCTCAGCCTTTCTCTGGGGTGAAGTTTTGAGTTTTTTCCTCAGTTGGCAGATTGCAGGATGCTTGAGGGATGTTACTGAGCTATGAGGTGGTTTTGCAGCACCTACTGCCTGTAGTTCATCAGGACCTGCAGGTTTGGGGGAAACTGAGAACTACTGGGTTGCGTGTAAAGGTTTTAAAGTGATGTTGGATCTGGAAGTCATTGGAAAGAAGTCTAATGGTGCTTCCTAGGGTCAGTGTTGACCACAAGCTATCAGTTGTGTTTGGTGTGTGGGTCTATTGTCAGCCCATTTCCTACCAAAATCTGTGCTGCTTGGTATTAGGTATTTTTGTTGCTTGTTTGTTTTGTGTGTGCACAGGTAGGTGAATCACTTCCTTGTACCAAACCACAAGAATACTTATCCAAGAAATCTTTTCTCAGAGGTAGGACTGAGGAAGGGGAAATGGATCTAACACATACAATTCAGATTAGATCCATTCTATATTTTTCTATTTATTTTGGCTATGTTGCCTGGAAAACTCCTTGCATATACAGGTAAAATTTGGAGAAAAATCAGGGAAGGAAGAAAGAACTTTCTCCATTGTGTTTCACCACAGATTTTCATTTGGTGTCTCATCTTGGCTTTCCTACAAGGCTTTGTCTTTCACAGCATATTTAGTTCACTGGAGGTGCTACACAAACCAGAATCTCCTCATCTGTTTTTATAAAAGCCAGTGGAAAAAAAAAATTATATTTGGTCTCTCTTTGCAGAAAAGCTTGCTTTAGGGAAGACAGAATTTAGAAATGTCAGGGGTAAAATATAAATACATGCAAAATTGAAATAGTCTTTCCTCTTTCACATAACTGCATAATAGCTCAAAATAACTTGTACACAGTTGTGTATGGCTGTTGACTGCTTTAGGGGTTTGCATCGCTTCCTAATACAACGGGCTGTCCTAAGAGGGTCCAGCCCTGCCCTGTTAATAATGAACACCAGCTCATGTTTCTTTCTTCTGGGTTCTGGATCTCCATCTGGTCCCATGCAGTCTCATTAGCAGGGCTGCTCATTTAGGGTTAAAAGAAGAGAAGGCTCCAAATATGTTGCAAAAACTTAGTGCACTGCTGCTAAAATTAGAGCTTTTTTTTTTTTTTTTTCACTAGGATAAACCCACTTAAATGTTCTGTGAAATGGTGTTTTGTGGGTGAGCCATGAGTGCCTGCCTCAGATACAAGAGGGAAGACATGTGGAGCTGACACTTGCTGGAGCATATTTTCTGTTTTTCGTTGGCAGTGAACGTGTCATATTATTACAATCATCTAGAGTTAATTTGAATCAAAAAAGTGTTGTGGGTTATAGTTAAAATTAATTTAGCAGAGTAAATATACACTGGAAAAGGAAGAAAAAACCCAAAGCTAAACCCTAGCACCAAATCCAGAAAGTAATCAATCTTAAATGAAGCTATATAACATAATTAAATGTTAGCTTCTGACTTAGCTTCCCATTGACTTTTTCCTCTTCAAGTCATAAGGATCTGATACAGGAGGGCTGAGTATTCACAAATGCCACTGAAATTGATAACTGAACTGTAAGTGTAGCTTGGAGCAAATCTACAGCACACAGGCTTAACCCACATTGTCTTTTTTCTTTTCATACAGTAACCATAGGGGAAAACACTTGCTTTTCTTGGCTTGGCATATCTTTAATTGTGTATGAACTTCTATGCATTTTACAGTAATATAGCAGGAGAACAATTTGTGCGTAGACATTGTCTGCTTAAATGCAGAGAAATGCTTTGCAATTGAAGACTTACATTATTTTAGGAAGAAATCAGACAATACAGCAAAATATTGCACAAGTATATTTTTGTTCATTTTCCAGTAAGATATTTTTTCACCCCAAAAAACAGAAATTGCCAAAGTAAGACATGTTACTTGAACTAGCTTCATACAGGTTTAGGCACATAGTTTTATGCCCCCGTTTAGGTGATCTCGTTTTTCTTGCCCAGTACTGTCCAAACTTCATTAATTTGGACATATTGTGCGAATGAATGAGGTGAAACAGCCCTGAGATGGGTTGCAAGAGACAGAAACATTACATCTTGGATGGGGCTTTGAGCAACCAGGTCTAGTGGGAGGTGTCCCTGCCCATGGCAAGAGTTTGGAACTGGATGATCTTTAAGGTCTCTTCAGCCCAAGCCATTCTATGATCTTTCCAAACTCACTCCTGTCTCTGAGACTGTTGTCTCCTGCAGGAAGGTGTCACTCCCTGCTGATTTAGACTTTACACTCCCAGTGAAGCAGGAAGATGTCCCCAGCTGGAGTAACACTCAGTGCCTTACAAATCCTAGAAAATTAGCAAGCATTGGAAAATTATATGAGTCTGTGGATGCAGTACCTGGGCATTCTGTTGTTGTGGGGCTTCCCAGTGACATTCCAGGTTTAATTTTCAGTTACTTTGTGTGATCTTGAATAAAACCTTTCTATGGAAATGCTTTCTGAATAAACCTATGCCAAGTATGAAATATCAGAAGTAGCAGAGTGGTCTGAAAGTGGCCAACTTACTGCATCGTTGTTGGTTAGTGTTTGTTGTCTGAGCAGTGATGACAGATAACAGCAGCAAAGCGAAGCCTGGAGTCTAAAAGTCCTCATGATGGTTGCAGTGTGGTGGCTTGCCCTAAAGCCCATAATTATGGAAGTGGGACAACTAATGGTAGGTGGACACAGCAGGAAAAAAAAATAAATAATGAAGCGAGACCAGGGTTACTGGGACAGTGATCTGAATTCTGCTGTTGCTTTTGTGAAAGGGTATCAAGAGAGAATTTGGAGACCACTGTGGTAGCTTGGTGGTATTTTTGTGGAGCTCCTCCAAACCTGAGAGGATGGATGGGTAGAGAAGAGATCTGAAGGTACACATGTGAAAGATCATTAGCTTTGAGAGGGGTGTGATTAATTTCCTGGCTTTTTGCATCTGAGTCACAAGGCACACACGGGTGAGCACACAAGAAATGGGAAGCAGCAGCCTCAAGTGGTGTTCTCAGAAAGGGTTTGTGGTGAAGGGGGTTTTTTGGTTAGGATTTTTCGGTTTGCTCACTTTGACTGTGTAGCCAGCTTCTTCACCTCGTATTTACATGAACCAAGCCATGTTGTTTATTTTGGAAACTGGAGCACCCCCGGCGGGTGGGCCGTTGTTGACAAGGGGTTTCCCCTGATGCAGAAGCCCTAACTTTGTTAGAGGGTGCAGTCTGGCAGCAGAACCAAGCTGATCTAATCTTGTGGCCAGCAGAAGGGGAGGCATTACTGTCTTCCCTGCTGCTGACCAGCTCCAGTGGCTCCCCCGATGCATGTGTACAGGAGGCACATTTTAAATCCTGCTCCTGAAAGTATCTTAGCCTTAATTGAAGTCTTACCAAATATCAGTGGAACTTGGGCTTCTCAGTCACCTAGTAATTTTGAATGTTTTCCTGCAGTACGTAGTATTTCCTCCTTGATAAGATTACCCATGAGACTAATAATAATAATTCTTCAATTAGGCAACTCACTGTATACCCAAGGAGAATGGGCCTGAATTCTGCATCTATTATACACCACCAGCTCCTGGCCAGTAATAAACTTCACACATAAGGAGCGCAGGACAGACCTTGTGTTGGTGCAGATGAATTATTCATCTCCTCTGGAATGTACAGCCTTTGATCAGACTCTAAGCATGGCTCTGTGACACATGAAAAGATTAATTTGCCATTACTGATGACAGTAATGAGTTTGTGTGCACACATTTCTCCTGTTTTTTGGTTGACATGTTCAGTGTTTAGGATTTTACTATCTTTTATTTTCGGGGGGGAGATGTTCCGCCCCTACACCAGGTTCCATTCTTCTGGTTAAAAAAAACCCAACAAAACTCTATAAATGAATAATATGGATTCATGTAATTGAAAAGAAAAGTGGAGATGGCAGGGCTCCTGATATATCAGAGGCAAACACAAGGAGAATCAGGTGTTCAGCGCAAATGTGCTCTGAAATAATAAACAAATGTTTTTGTATAAATAGCATCTCATTAAGTAATAACATAAGGCTGGAGAACAGTTCAGTTCGTGGCTTATGTTGAAAAATACAGCATGGAATGACTGAGTCAGGCAGACTGACGCTTGGGAATGGGATCATTTGTTTTACGTGATTTTGGATCAGGAGGAGGCCTGCCTGTGGCCAATGGGATGTGCTTTTTTTTTTTAATTTTTGTTTGCACATCGGGTTCTGGAAAGTCAGAGGAGTATTGTGAGGGGGTATTGCCAAAGTGTCTGATAAAGAAAAACAAATAAAGGGATGGGAAGCGGTTCGTTCATCAGGTGACAGGAGTTTTAGCATAACTTTCCTTTCGTTGTTTGCCCATCACTAAAAAGCCCACAGGTGACAGTGCGATAAAGTTTCTAGCTGCTTGGTAATAATTTGCTGTTAGTTCAGGTGGCTGTAGCTGGGGGTAAAACAGGAATCAACACGCTGCTGCTTTAAGGTTGTGGGGAAGAAAGGGGGAGGTAGAAGCAGGGGTGCAGGAGACTTGGTAGTAGCATACCTGTTTTTTTCCTGTTGCTCAGGAAGGATGCTGTGCCCTTGAATTCAAAATGTGGGGAGAAGGAGACGAGAAACTTCATCATCTTCAGGCAGTTTTACAGAAGAGAAACTAACTGGAGAACAGGTTGTAAAAGATATCAGGCTTTTGCTGTTTCATCTGCGGGACTGCAGAAATCACTGTGGTGTCCTCAGTCCTGTGGTGTTCTTGTTGGTTTTGTTCTTCTTTTTGAAATTGCCCTTTTTTATTAAACATAGTATCTTTTTGGCTTTGCTCTTAGATTGTCCTGCTTTTCAGGGAAACTCACCTCTTGCTTATTCAGCAGCTGTTTCCACCTCGTGCTCAGCACTTCTCCTGTGAATGCTGCTGGTAGTGTTTTCCTGATTTAAGAGTTGCTTTTTCCTTTGTCATCTCTTCTTTCTTGGCCACTTCTTAGTGAAAGAATACAGAAGGGCTCTTGACCTGAGTGCAGACGAATGTTTCTTCACTTCCTAATAGCCTTGCAGCTTGGCTGGCCTCTCAAATATTCAGAAAAGTTAAAAAAGAGCTTCATACTTGTACATAGGACATCTGCATCCCAAGTAATGACCTTTGTGTGCCAAGTTGTTAGTAGGGCTGTGTTAGAGAAGACCAGGCGCTAGCTCTTTGATACTTACAAGTGTTTTTTTGCCTAGAAAGCATGCCTAAACTCTTCTTGTTGTGGCACAGAGACCATCACAGGCTGGAAGGGAGTCTCTCCACTTGATGCTTGTTTCTGCTGCATTGCTCCTTATTGTGAAGCTGGAGGCGTTGCTTCTAGGGTTGTTTCTAGTCAACTGACCTGCCTCATATTCATGGAGAGTACTTTTATAGTCTCTCATACACAGGACAAGATGATTTGATGGTATCTTCTGACTACTTTTTGAGGGTCTGTCTGCTTGGGCCCATGACTCTGATGCAGGGAGCTACTGCTGCCGGAGCTACTTGTGGCACCAGCAACACAAGAGCTGAGAGGGGCGAATGATTTGAGATTCAAGCTTTGCATTGGGTTTTTGTGATATAGCTGCTGCTTTTTTTTTTTGTTTTGTTTTTGTTTTTTTGAGAGATAGCTTGTGCTTTGTGTGGGTAAGGCACCAATGCAGCATAAAGCTTAGCCAGATCTAGGAGCAACACAGCATAAGGTCCAACCAGACGACTAGCCCTTGTGCAGGTGGTGTTAGAGCAACTGGGGCTGGAACCTGCCTCTGCCTGCACCCACTGTGATGCCAAAACCAGACCCAGAAGTGCAGAGGCAGAAGCTTCCCATGCCTGCAAACCTCCCACGGTGGGGACCTGCCCGTCCCTGGGACATGTATCTCTTCACACTTGTTTTTGCCTTGTGTGTAGCTTTACAAGGTATTTAATCCCTGATAGAGTTGCTGAAGTAAACTGTTAGATGGCAGAAGTGGCTGCTGCAGGGGCTTGGCGTCAGCCGGCTACGAGAGGCTCGGGAGTCTCCGGGAATCACAGTTTCCCTCTCAAGCGCCTGCTGGCTTGGCTCGGGAGTCTCCGGGAATCACAGTTTCCCTCTCAAGCGCCTGCAGACCTCCTGCAGTTCTGTTTCACTGCTTTCGGAGCATTTTGTACTGCCACCTGGAGGGAGACGAAGACAACAATTTACAGGCCAGTTTGCATGCTAACAGGAAGGGTTTATTATGGTTTATTCGGAAGTAAAAGCATGAAGTTGAAAGACAAACAAACCAAAACCTTTTCAAAGGGAAATTCTGGTGTGCTTGTCAGTATTACTAGGAGAGTACTTTCATGCTGCAGTTAAATGGCAACTGGTGATACTTTATGGATGTGTGCACATACATAAATTAGATTTCAGAATATATATTAAGTGTTTTGAACTTTTTACTACATGGAGTTTGTTTCAGAAAATGCAAAATATTTGTTTGTGAGAAGTAATAATAAAATTTATACAAGAACGGGATGAAAGAAAAAACTTATAAATAAAAAAAGACCTAATTTGCATCTGCTGCTTTTATGGGATCGTGTCAGTGGTACTCACTAAAATGTCTTTTGACTAGGCTCTTGTACATTTTGTTTTTAAATTTATATTTGCAAAGTAATCACCATGTGCATATGTTATGCAAGCTGTTTCTGTGACAAAATAAACTGTTTAGTTTAAAAACAAACAAACAAAAAAGTAAGTAACATTTTATCAGCATGTTTGTTTTTTTCCTCTAATAGTTGGGTATCGTTTTGGTGCTATCTTTACGTCAATAGATTTTTAGGTTTTTCTTTTGCAGGTTGAAAAGTCTGGAGTGGAACAATAGAGAGAGTTTTTTTAACTGATTTTCCCCCACCATGTGTTAATTAAACAAGTCCTTATTTTGTTTGAGCTTCAAGTGGTTTTAACCTATTAATTTCTGTTTGTTTGTGTTTTCCAGGTCAGATGTACAATTGCCTGTAAGTATCATTCTGTTACTCAATTACAATTTTTTTAAGATAACTGTCGTTATCTTAATTTCTTTTAAGAAAGATTGAACAGTATCAGCTAAGTATCTAAAAATTCTTTTCAGGAAGTGGTTGTTTTTTTTTTAGAGATAGCGTTCAAAAATGTAAACTTGCTTATTTTAGTGACTGCAATTCCTGATATGTGTTAAAGGATATTTAAATATATAAATGTGCACTTTTCCTTTGCTTTTCAGTTTGTAAAGAGTTTTGGTTAAAATCAACATATAATGTGCTTAGGAAGATTGGGGAATATATTTAAAGGCAATACAACCCGAGCAAACCCAAAACAAAAAAAGACATGCAAAGTGATACTTTAAGGATTTTCTGAAGTGAGCATAGTGCTGTACTTGCCAACATGACAAGTTTTCATGTGGCAAAGATTTCCAAAAGTACTTGCACATGAGTTCTACCTTAATATTGAACATCAGACTTGCCTGAGTTAGCCTTTAAATTTTAGGGCCTGAATCAAGTCTCTCCACATATTGGGCTGCAGTATATCAGCCTAAAGCTGTTTTCTGTAGGTATACCATGTCTCGTCCTTACTTGTGGGAACACACTCTGTGAATCTGAGAACTTTTTTGCTTATACACTGAGGCTAAGTAAAGCAGCTCAGCTTCTGATAACATGGGAGAAAAATACACACTCTGTAGGAGAACAAACTGGGAAGAAGGAAGTGACTGCAAGTCTGCATGATATCTATAAATGACTGTAGGTTTGCAAACGGGAAACGCAGAAGTTTTGTAAAGATACTTACTGCTTTGTGTTCTTTCTTTCAGGCACTGAGGATTGCAGTTCAAAAAATGTAACTGCAGAAACAGGAGCCAGTAGTAATGATAATTTATCAGTAAATTCTACAAGTGAGAACAAAACCTATGGAAGTAGATTAGCTAGGGCTGTGCCACTATTCGACAGCGCAAAAAGTGGTCAGGACAACGTAACACGTAAGTGGAATGTGACTGAGATGTGACTCTTCAGGGTGTTTTGTGTTTTTATACTGTGTTAGCATTTTAAGCCCAAACTCTAGTCCAGAGTGCAAAGAGCATGCAGGGGTGTGGATCCAGCTGGTTTACTGGAGTAGAGAATGGGCCAAAGAAATATATGGACACAGCTGACTGTGAGTGCAATTTAACACTGTGATTGTTGTTTGGCCTTGAAATAGTTTTATCACTGTTAGACTTAGGCTCTGTTCCCTGCTTATTGTGGCTTTTTTACGTTACAGCTGCAACGGCTCAAACATACTGTGACGTACAGATTTGACATACATACGTAACAGAGTACAGCTACCGAGTGTAGAGGGTATCATGTATCCAGAGGAGAGCTGTGTGAATCTTGCAGATCGAAGGCTCTTCTCTTTGGGATAGCCAGCTTAGGCAAAAATAACAGAAGGTTGTATTTTCCAGTCGCTCTCAGCACCCTGAATGAAGTTGACAGTTGAGGCTGGATGGTAATCACTGCCGAAGCTAGATAGTTTTACTCCTTGAGATGAACTGAAACTTGAGGATTTAGAGGAAATGCAGATGACAGAGTTAGCAAGTGTCCCTTGCAACATGTAAGGGTGACCTGATTATCTTCCCAGGCAGATTACTCTTTTGCAGAGATCTGTTGTTTGGGTATGGCGAGGTGAAGAGTGCTTTGTGCGTTTGTCAGCAAATAATCTTGCATGCTAAAAGAATTTTTTATTTTTTTTTAATTGCCTTGCACAGGGGACAGCCCAGTCTATGATCTCAAGGCGGAATATGTTGGTGTGACTTCTGTCAAATTAACATGGAAAGTGAACGACGCTGCTTCCAGCTCCTACACATACAGGATAGAGGTTGCAAATGCTACCACCTCTGTTCAGAACCTGACGTCCAATGACACCCAATTTGAAATTACTGATTTAATTCCTGGGACATTGTATAAATTCACAGTATTTGCAACAGTGAACAACGGTCAGACGGAAGGAGAAGGAGCATCCATAGACCTGTATACAAGTAAGTCACAGCCTTATTTCTGGTGGACTAAATTTTGCTGGGCAGCTTAGGGCTCTGCCTCCCTCTGTGAGGACTATCGTTCAATACTATTGTGTATAGACATCATATGTTAGTCCTGGAGCCTGACCTGGGCTATATGCAAAGGATGGGATGTTAGTGTGCAGCAGAAACACAGCCCTGATGGTTTTCTTTTGATTTTAATTATCTTCCTTCTCCACCTTACCATCCATCCTCATCTCTTTCCTGCCCACCTCTCTGTATTTCCCAGGGAAGCCCTGGGAGTGCTTGCACGGTGCTGACCTGTGCTTCTGCTTTGGGCTGTCAAAGGGAGATGAATACCACTCAGAATGACTTTTCTTCTCCCTTAGCTGCCGGTTGGTGCAAAAACCTCCAGGAGCTTCTGGTGACGTTGTTGGGGTGCTCCTGTGCTCTGAACGATGACTGATGTGAAGAGAGTGAAGCAGTGGTGTGCCTGTGTTTCTTCTGTCCATGTTTGTGAGCAGATGTTCTTGCAGGTTGACAGATTGTTCTCTTGCCTTTCACAGGGCCCAGCCCAGTCCATGATCTCAAGGCAGAGTACGTTGGTGTGACTTTTGTCAACTTAACGTGGGCAGTGAGTGACGCCGCTTCCAGCTCCTACACATACAGGATAGAGGTTGCAAATGGTACCACCTCTGTTTGGAACCTGACGTCCAACGTCACCCGATCTGAAATTACTGATTTAATTCCTGGGACATTGTATACTTTCACAGTATTTGCAGCAGTGAATGACAGTCAGACGGAAGGAGAAGGGGCATTAATAGACCGTTATACAAGTAAGTCACAGTTTCTTGCAGCTCTGTGTCTGGTGGGCAGCTCATGGCTCAGACTACCTGGCTGAGGGCTGAAATATAAAACTCTTCTGTTTAGACATAATGTTTTAATCCTGGGGCCTAATCTGGGCTCTTTACTAAGCATAGGGTCTTAATGTGTGGGAAAGACATATCCCTGCTTTAAAAAAAGACAAAGGAAAACTAGCCAAAGAAAACCCACCTTCCTTCCACTCTGTTCCTCATGTTCTCATGTATCCTAATATGAGAGACAACTTCTTGTCACAACACTCAGTAGGCCAATTATGAGAGATGCCCTTATAGACTTACCATTTGTGAATAGAGAAGGACTCATGGAAGATGTGATTGTGAAATGGTTGAGTTCAAAATTTTCAGTTTAATGAGAAAAAAAAGACAGCAGAGTTGCGACCCCAGTCTTCAAGAGGCAAACTTCAAGCTATACAGGGAGCTACTTAACAGAGTTCCCTGGAAGTCTGCTTTTGAGGGCTTAGGAGTTCATGAGTGCTGGTCAGTTTTTAAGAACCACCTTTTAGAAGCACAGGAGCAGGCAATTCCATTGTGTTGAAAGTCAAGGAAGTGTGACAGAAGACCAATTTGGCTGAACAGGGAAAGCCTTGTGGAGCTCAAGAGGAAAAAGAAATTGTATGATCTCTGGAAGCAAGGTCAGGTTTCTCAATAAGGGTACAGAGCCGTGGTTTGTATATGCAGGGAGAAGACATGCAAGGCCAAAGCTGAATCAGAGTTGAAACTGGCCAGTGTTGTTTCAGATAACGAGAAAGGGATTTTTTTAAGTACATTAATAGTAGGAGGAGATCTAAAGAAAACATTGGACAGATACTTGTTACACGTGGTCATCTGACTAATAGTTATGAAGAAAAAGCAGAGGCATTCAATGTGGTTTTTGCTTCAGTCTTTAATAATACTTATAGATCTTGGTGTGCCCAGGCCTGCGACTCGGACAACCACGAGTGTGGGAACAGTGAATTTCCATTTGTGGACACTGAAATTGTAAGGGACCAGCTGTATCAGCTGAACGCTCACAAGTCCATGGGGCCTGATGGGATTCATCCCGGAGTACTGGAGTTAGTGGGTGTTATGGCATTACCCCTATCAATCATCTCCTAAATGGGAGTCTGGGGAGGTCCCTGCTGCCTGGAAGCCAGCCAGTGGTACTCCAATTTACAAGGGCATGAGGGAAGACCCAAGAACGTACAGACCTGTTAGACGAACCTCAGTTCATGGAAAAATTATGGAGAAGATTATACTGGGTACTATTGAAAGGCATTTAAAGAATAATGTAATCATCAGGCACAGTCAACATGGGTTCACAAAAGGAAAGTCCTGTTTAACTGATTTGATGTCCTTCTTTGATGAGGTCACCCTCCTGGTGGATGAAGGGAAGGCAGTGGATGTAGTTTTTCTGGATTTTAGTGAAGCTTTTGATAGTGTGGCCAGTGATTGGTCACCAGAGGTGACTGTTCACCTGAGCAGTCCTCAGGGCACAATTCTAGGGCCAGTTCTCTCCTGGTGGATGAAGGGAAGGCAGTGGATGTAGTTTTTCTGGATTTTAGTGAAGCTTTTGATAGTGTGGCCAGTGATTGGTCACCAGAGGTGACTGTTCACCTGAGCAGTCCTCAGGGCACAATTCTAGGGCCAGTTCTGTTCAATATATTTATCAACAGTCTGGATGCAGGAGTTGAATGCACCATTAGCATGTTTGCTGATGATACCAAACTGGGAGGTGCAGTTGATTCTCTTGAGGGACAAGAGGCCTTGCAGAGGAATCTAGATAGATGGGAACACTGGGCAATGATTAATGGCATGAAACAAATCCAAATGCCAGATTCTACCCCTGGGATGGAGTAATGCTGGGCACAAGTATAAGTTGGGAGAGGAGTGGCTGGAGAGCAGCCCCGCAGAGGGGGATCTGGGGGTCCTGGTCGAGACTAGGCTCAGTAGGAGTCAGCAGTGGGCTCTGGCAGCCAGGAGGGCAAACTGAAACCTGGGGTGCATCAAACAAAGTGTGATCAGGTGGAGAAAAGAGGTAATTGTCCTGGGGTATTCAGTGTTGGTGTGGCCTTACCTTGAATACTGTGAGCAGTTCTGGGCCTCACAATTTAGTAAGGTTGTGAAGGTGCTGGAATGTGTCCAGAGTAGGGCAACATGGCTGGTGAATTGGCTGAAAGCAGTGTCCTCTGAGGAACAGCTAAGGACTCTGGATTTGTCTAGTTTGAGAAAAGGAGTCTGAGGGCTGAACCGTTTGCTCTCTACAGGTTCCTGAGGAGGGGACACGGAGAGGGAGGTGCTGAACTCTTCTTGGGATCCAGTGTCAGGACATGTGGGAATGGTTCAAAGCTGTGCCAGGGGAGGTTTAGATTGGACATGAGGAAGCATTTATTTACTGAAGGGGATAGTCAAACACAGAAACAGGCTTCCTAGGGATGTGTTCAGTGCCCCAAGCTGTCAGTGTTTGAGGCATTTGGACAATGCCCTCAAAAATTTGCTTTAATTTTTGGTCAGCCCTGAAGAGGTTGGGCAGTTGGACTACATAATCACTGTAGGTCCATTCGAACTGAAATCATGCTCTGTTCTGCTTTTCTGCCCTTCCCTGCTTTTTCCTTCTTACCTCTCTATATTCCTAAGTGAAGCCCTGGGAGTGCTTGCACGGTGCTGACCTGTGCTTCTGCTTTGGGCTGTCAAAGGGAGATGAATACCACTCAGAATGACTTTTCTTCTCCCTTAGCTGCCGGTTGGTGCAAAAACCTCCAGGAGCTTCTGGTGACGTTGTTGGGGTGCTCCTGTGCTCTGAACGATGACTGATGTGAAGAGAGTGAAGCAGTGGTGTGCCTGTGTTTCTTCTGTCTGTGTCTGTGAGCAGATGTTCTTGCAGGTTGACACTGTTCTCTTGCCTTTCACAGGGCCCAGCCCAGTCCATGATCTCAAGGCAGAGTACGTTGGTGTGACTTTTGTCAACTTAACGTGGGCAGTGAGTGACGCCGCTTCCAGCTCCTACACATACAGGATAGAGGTTGCAAATGGTACCACCTCTGTTTGGAACCTGACGTCCAACGTCACCCGATCTGAAATTACTGATTTAATTCCTGGGACATTGTATACTTTCACAGTATTTGCAGCAGTGAATGACAGTCAGACGGAAGGAGAAGGGGCATTAATAGACCGTTATACAAGTAAGTCACAGTTTCTTGCAGCTCTGTGTCTGGTGGGCAGCTCATGGCTCGGACTACCTGGCTGAGGGCCAAAATATAATACAGGCCTGTCTTGGCTGTCTACTATGAATGGGGTGTTAATGTGTAGAAGAAACATCATCCTGATTTTGAGTGGGGGTTCTTTGTTTTTTGTTTTTTTCTAAAAAAACACCAAACCTCCTCCAACCTCCCCAACTCTGAAGCAAAAATCCTCCAGAGCAGCAACAAAAGCAAAAAATAGCCAAGTGAACAATCAAAAAAAAAAAAACCAAACCCAAAACCTCTCCATCATTCGCCCCCCCCATACTCATCCTTTTCCTGCCTATCTCTCTACATTCTGCGGAGAAGCTCTAGGAGCAATGGCATGGTGCTGACCTGTGCTTCTGCTTTAGACTCTCAAAGGGAGATGAATACCACTCAGAATGACTTTTCTTCTGTTCTCCTTTAGCTGCTGGTTGATGCAAAAGCCTCCAGGAGCATCTGGTGATGTTGTTGGGGTGCTCCTGCACTCCGAACAATGACTGATGTGAAGAGAGTGAAGCAGTGGTGTGCCTGTGTTTCTTCTGTCTCTGTATGTGAGCAGATGTTCTCGCAGGTTGACAGATTGTTCTCTTGCCTTTCACAGGGCCCAGCCCAGTCCATGCTCTCAAGGCAGAATATGTTGGTGCAACTGCTGTCACCTTAACGTGGGAAATGAACGACACAGCTGCCAGCTCCTACACGTACAAGATACAGGTTGCAAATGGTACCACCTCTGTTTGGAACCTGACGTCCAACGTCACCCGATCTGAAATTACTGATTTAATTCCTGGGACATTGTATACTTTCACAGTATTTGCAGCAGTGAATGACAATCAGACGGAAGGAGAAGGAGTATCCATACTCCGCTATACAAGTAAGGAAATGGTATCTCTCCATTGTATTAAGGGTTTGTACCAAATTGCCCTGCTTCTTCGTCTCGGGCTTCCAACTTTGTACTATTTCTCATTGTGATGTTGCTTTGCTCCAGATGCCTGTGAGCATGAGTACCAAGCAGTCTTTGGTAAAAGGGAAAAGGATGGAGATTGTGTGTGTCTGCATGTGTGTCTGTGCATTGCCTGTAAAGCAGTTACTTCATCAGCTTGGTTACTCAAGGCTATGTAGAGATCCAGTTGCTACAACAGCATGACTTTCTCTAGATTTGAGGGCTGAATGAACCCCTAAAATGCTTCTTAGAGCAGGTTATCACAGCTTATACCAAACGACATGGTGTGCAGGGTTGTGATGGCCAAGATCACAGAGGCTTTTTGTTCTTGAAGATTTTGAGCTCTTTGCAGGGTCCCTGGCCTGGGGCTTCTTTGGGCTATGACAGTGTCTAGAACCATGCTGTTGAGTGTGGTGCCATTTTTATTGGTTTTGTGGCATGGCACCTTTTTCCCAGCTCAGAGGGGCAGATGGGAGGAGAAGATCTTTTCTTTGTGTCTAGCTCAGGAGTGGAAAGAAAACAGGCAACATCCTTACAAAGCAATTAGAAGCAGTGTGTCCCAGAGCTGCTGCTGAATAGGTGAGCTTATCTAAGCTGCTGACATGAATCTTGGCTGCCTAGTGTTGGTGCTGAATCAGGGTTGCAGACAAGAGCCCCCAAGGGCGGG